>NC_139630.1:36238836-36273836 GCF_964638095.1 Poromitra crassiceps
ACAGTTAAAATCTATGGCTGCTATGAAACCATCTGAAATTGTCACCCTACTTTACGAAAAGTGAGTTTCCTGCCCCATTGGTTTTCTGATAGCAAGCCTTACTTGACGGCACCACTTTCCTCCTCAGACTTTCTCCTGTCTGTGGGGCCTCTCCTGGTCCTCCCTCTCTGATGACTTCCATATGGGCTGGAAGCACAGCACAGAACACGCTCCGATCTGCACCACACCACAAGTGATGCTTGATTAACGAGCCAGAGATGGAGAATGAGAGGGAGAGAGTCTGCCAGAGGGAGACAGAGCGGCGGGGGGAATGGAGAAAGAGGAGGCAGTGGGAGGGGCCAAGCAGCAGAGAGAGAGAGAGAGAGAGAGAGAGAGAGAGAGAGAGAGAGAGAGAGAGAGAGAGAGAGAGAGAGAGAGAGAGAGAGAGAGAGAGAGAGAGAGAGAGAGAGAGAGAGAGAGAGAGAGAGAGAGAGAGAGAAATTGATTGAGAAGCGAGGAGGAGCAAATTGAAGAGTTGGATAGAGAGCGAGAGGAGAGATGGAGGGAGGACGCAGATGTGGACGGGATTCTCCCCAGAGCTCCTCCATCCTGAAGCTCCTTCCGTCCGAACCCAGCTGCACTCCTCCTCCCTGGACACCTCTCTCCTCTGAACTCAGCTGCACTCCTCCTCCGCGGGCAAACCTCCTCTCCTCTCTCCTCAGCTGCACTCCTCCTCCCTGGACACCTCTCTCCTCTGAACCCAGCTGCACTCCTCCTCCGCGGACAAACCTCCTCTCCTCTGAACCCAGCTGCACTCCTCCTCCCCAGACAAACCTCTCCCCTCCCCTCTCTCCTCCATTTTCACATGAGGATCTCCCCATGGGTTCCACACCCTAGCTCAGAAAAGCCTCCTCTAAGAATATATATGGTTCCGCTTGAATGTTTTGTTTCAGCTTTACAGGATTTTCATCCTCCCCCAGCTTGGAAAAAGCTGACTCAGGCCCTTTTCAGAGCAGAGCGTCAGTTTATTGTTGCCCGGTAAAGCCAAAAACGGCAAATGTCTGGATCTAGAGGAGGAGGGAGAGGGATGGATCTAGAGGAGGAGGGAGAGGGATGGAGGCAGAGAGAAGGAAAGGCTTTTGTAATGTGTCCACTGTTTAACCAATCCAGTCTCTTACAGCAGCCAAAAAGACTCAGACAATTAATACAACTTGACTGACTTCTCTCTCTTAAACACAGGGTCCTGGGATACACTGTGTGTGCGCGTGCATCAGTATGTGTGTGTGTGTGTGTGTGTGTGTGCATGTGTGTGTGCGTCCGTCTGTGTGTGTGTGTGTGTGTGTGTGTGTGCATGTGTGCGTGCATGTGTGCGTGCATCCGTGTGTGTCTGTGTGTGTGTGTGTGTGCATGTGTATGTGTGCATGCATCAGTACGTGTATCTGTGTGTGTGTGTGTGTGTGTGCATGTGTGCGTGCATCAGTATGTGTGTGTGTGTGTGTGTGTGTGTGTGTGTGTGTGTGTGTGTGTGTCTGTGTGTGCGTGTGCGGCGTGGCCATACAGACATTTCAGTCATGTTGTCTGTCCGATAGGAAACGGAGGAAGTAGTAAAAGAGAGTGTCATGGCAGAATAGAGGAGGGGTTGATAGAGCGAGTCACGACTGAGGTGTTTCATATACAGACGAGGAGATGAACATGTGCTCAAGGCCAAAATACCCCTGAAAGTTCAATAAAGTTCCACAAATAATTGGGAGAGGAATGGAGGTGGAGAAAATCCCCCCAAAATCCCCCCAAAAGTTCACAAAGTGAATCAAAACTCGACGAGACAGCTTGTTGCGTATCAACAGAGGGCCATAATTGTCATTTTACGAGAGTAGATTTGTGTCTTTTAAAACAAGGTCTTTATTAGATTGCCCTATAAATGTCACATACTGCCTCGCAAGATGACCCCCCTACAGTACCATGCAACATGGAGTCTATGACCCCCCTACAGTACCATGCAACATGGAGTCTAAACATGGATGATTGTTTTCCCTCTTTTTTGTCCCCACTATATTAACACATTGAGTGCCACAGCGCTTCAGTAAAATTGTCTGCAGCCTGTGCCAGATTCACTTCCATTCAGTTGAAAACAGCTATATAATTTTTTCTATTATGGCTATATTGACGGGGCTGGACTTTAATGAAACATTGAACACTCCTGCTTCTTCCAAAGAATTTTTTTTGTTTCTAGACAGTTCCATTATGAAATGGCAGCCTCTGAAAAAAGTGCACTTTCAAGGGTTTTCTGTCGTTTTTTTTTACTTTCCAAGATATAGTCACTTTTATGAATACCTTTTGCACTCTAATTTCGAGCACATTCACTGACTCTGGCTGGTGTTTTCTGATGTGGTGGCGTAGTGTGGTTTCTGTGCAGCCTGCGTGCCCCCCCCCCCCCCTCTCCCCCCCCCCCCGCTCTCCACCTCTGAGCTGCGGGCTCCTCCCACACGCACAGAGTTTGTTTTCTCGACTCCGTTTTTGCCCCGGACAGATCCCAGCGCGCATCAAGGAAATGATGCGCGCTGGCAAACGCGACTGAACGAAAAGGCTTGGCCGTTCGGCTTCAGATGCTGGCTTTCTGGCAGGAAATCGTGTGGAGATAGATAGAAGCATAAGAGCTCAGTTGTGAGCGCGGATGCAGCCGAGCCCACTCTCCGCTGCAGACAGAGCAATCTGTACCGGCTCTGGCTGAAGCATGCATCGGTTTCCTCTTTGATCACGGCTTTCTCCGCTTTCTCCTGCACAAAGTAAAGGATCTGAGGTGGGTGGCGCAGCTTCCGTGACGATGTTTAAGGTGGCGCCGTGTGATCCCTTGAAGGGATTCATGCTCACTGGCTAGGTACGACCTTAAACAGCAGAATTATGGAATAATATGAATTATGATTTTAGGACGTCCACAGACGTCCTTGGCACTCCTCGTTACTTTTTTTTAGGACGTGCACAGACGTCCTTGGCACTCAATGTGTTAAATATGAGCAGTTATGTTAATGAGGTCATTCGTTAAGCTAATTCATGCGTTGAAGAGCAAATATTTTGATGTCAGCAATCAGCATACTCCACGTAACACACTTGTAGTATGAACTCTGTATCTTAACATACAGAGTTCATACTACAAGTGTGTTACTGATGAATTAGGCTACTGGGATCCTTGAGGGGGTTCCAGGGTGTCCCCAGCAAAAAGGAGAGTCATTTGTTTTCACTATACTTCCATCCATAAGTCAAACACTGACATAATGTGTGACTATGTTGGTCATGGCTTTCATACACTTTCTATGATCAAACATCTACAGTAAAAGCAAAACTCTTGTCCGATGTGGGACGCTGCGACAGAATCTGATCAAATGGGCTGGTCCAATTTGTGTCAGTTTAGGGCTCCTTGAGATGAAAATGTTTGAGAACCCACAGCACCACTGTCTTAAAGCATTAAGGAGTTATACAGTAGTATCTAAAAGACAATTAGTCTTCCCTCATTAATATGCAAATGTCAGTAGCGGAGCGTACGCCGGGGCAGAGGGTGCGGCCGCCACGGGCCCACTCGTCGGGGGCCCATCAAATTTTTTTTTTTTTTTTTTTTTTTTTTGCAGGCCAGGCCACCTGGCTGGCAACCTGTGTTTTTATTTTTCTTCTTCAGAACAAGCTTGTCTGTAAAGTGGCTTCACTGTAGTCTTTCTTGGACATAATATTACTTGGCTCAATGAGTGACAAATTGTGTTTTCGGATATAGGGGCTATCAGCTATTTTACAGTTGTGACTTAAAATGACTTTATTTACGGTAATAAAGTCAGTGGTGTGAGTCTGAGAGGAATTCAATCAATAGACAATAACATTGGTGTGTTTAAAATGAGATATTCCACTAAATATGGCTAAAACCGATTCAAACATGCAAAAAAGGCACATTTTTCTTCGCGGCCTGGCAGGCCCGGTTCTACGGGGGTGCAAAAGCATGCATTGCACCCTTATTTGTCTGCATGCTCAGTTGAAAAGTAAAAAAAAAAATTTTTTTTTTTTTTTTTATAAATGCTACAGCTGCACACTTACTGTTTAAACTTGAATTATAGTTGTTGTTTTTCTTTGTTCTTTGATGTGATTTTATGGCTTTTTGGCACCTATATGTAACCTTTTAAGGTTGAGATAATTGTATTATCATTATATGGTCCAAATATTTCAGTAAAGCACTTGAAACACTTGAAATATTCTTGCTTGGGTGGTATCATTCTACTTGAAATGATGGTCAAATGCATTATTTTTAGTAAAATAACATGTCAAATTTTTCGGGCGGCCGGCCTTTGGCCGGCCACCTGAGTGGGCCCGGCCTTTGGCCGGGCATCTGCACCCCTTCCTATCTAGGATGCACCCCTAGTCATCTTGTTCTGGAACCGGCCCTACGGCCTGGCCTGGCCTTCAAAAAAATTTTTTTTTTTTTTTTTTTTTTTTTTTTTTTTTTTGATGGGGCCCCCCTAAGAGCTTCGCCCCCTCTGGGCTGATAGGGTCGCTCCGCCCCTGGCAAATGTATACAGCCTTTATACATAACTTTGGCTTAATCATCTGGTTACATAAATTTGGCCTAAGCAGCGAAGCAGTGAATTTAATCCAAATCAGCACAATCAAAAGCGAATGCACAAAAATGTCTGCTGTGATCACACTGTGATCACACAGTTGGGCTATATATTCGCCTTTTCCAGCGGTTAACGTTACCGCGACCACTATTTGGCAGCCGACTTGTGCGCTGTGCAAACAGGCGCTCACTTTTTTACCACATCTCCACCAAACGTTTTCAATTCTATTCCTATCGCCTTAATAATGCGTTGAAGGTTTTTTCATGGAGTGGAGAATTGGTTTCTGAAATAAATTATATTACAGAACACCGGAGGATCTCCTCATGGGTGACAACAACAATGCCTCTTGCATGAAAGGGTAACTGTGGGGAATGTCCAGACCTGATTCAACAGACATAGTCCAGAGTTCATGTCTGAAAGTGGCTTTTGACATGAACATGTGTGGGAACCCTGGATGCAGAGAGTAGATGGCATGATGCCTTCCAAGCCTTTTGTCCTGTCCAGACACATCACAAGGACTAGGTTGCATAAGTATATGCTGGCCAAGACGTGTTATTCTGTGAATCCCCCCTATCTTCCTCTGCTCTTCCTCTTCCTCACTCAGTTCATCGCTCTACAGCTCTCTCTATCTCTCTACACACCCAGCCTCACCTCACCCCTATCTTCCTCTGCTCTTCCTCTTCCTCACTCACTTCATCGCTCTACAGCTCTCTCTCTCTCTTTCTCTCTCTACACACCCAGCCTCACCTCCCCCCTCTCATCTCTCTCTCTCTCTCTACACACCCACCCCCCCCCCCCCCTCTCATCCTGGCAGGATGTGACATCATGTCGCTCCCCTTTGAAGTCGGAACAGTTTTAAACTGAGAGACTCATTAACATTAATGAAGGGGATGAAAATATTCTCATCTCATATCCCATTCTCCATTCCTATTATCAGTTTTGCAGGTTGTGCGTGTGTGTGTGTGTGTACGTGTGTGTGTGTGTGTGTGTGTGTGTGTGTGTACGTGTGTGTGTGTCCATGTGCGTGCTTGCATGTGTGCGTTTGGTATAGATTATGTTTGGTTTGGTATCTGATTAAATTTAGGTTGTGGCTGGTTGCTTGCCTACTCACCCAAACACTCTGGTCAGGAAACAGCCAGCATCTTTTGCATACCAGACAGGAATTTGCTGGTAATATAGTTTAAGTGGCTTGTAAATATGGAATTCATTTCATCTGCTGTGGTTGGTAAAATGAGTCTGAGTGGGTCTGTTTCTCTGTTTCAATAGACGCTTTCCAGTTGCATCACAAATCTAGCAACCACGGCAGCGTCGTCATGGTATGGGCTAGGGCTGTGAATCTTCACTGGCCTCACGATTCCATTCGATTACGATTCATCTTGTCAATGATTCGATTCGATTCCACGATGCATCTCGATACAACTCCAAGTTTTGCAGCTCCAAGTATCACATCCTCAATTTTCTATTATTACTGCACATAACTACTTTTTCATCCATCAATACAAGCAGTCAGATAAATATCAACTCCTTTTTTTGTCCTTTAAAATCTGAATGTCAACAACATACATTTAAACATAAACGATTCAGTGATTATCTGTCAACGATCCGATTCAATGCATCGCGACACGTCCGCATCGCGATGCATCGATTATAAACGATTAGTTTTGATACCCCTAGTATGGGCTATATCTGAAAGACAGGCAAGCATGCTGACATGGCGACAGACGGGCAGAAAGTTGGCTCAGTGGAGAACAGTGGTGTAGTGAAGGGAGGAGGGAGAGAGAGCCTGGAATGGATGTGTATAGAGGACGGGTTAACAAGGAGATGAGGGGGGTCAACAGCTAGATTACTCCAGTCAAGTACTTTAAACTAATTGCACTGATACTCCTGGATTCACATTTCACTCTATTTGTTTCTCAAATCGTATCCCTGACGCAGCAAAAACAAAGGGGCATCGCACAGAATGGAATGCTAATGATGCTAACAGGCCATTTTTAAAGTGGATGATGAGGGATAAATAGAGATTATTTCCTCCATGATGCCTGGTGTCTGAAGAAACAATAACTAAACTATAAACTAGACTATAAATGTCAGCAAGAATCATTTTTAAGAGTGAATGGACCAACGAGGAGAAGCGGCTGTGTCATGTTGGCTTCTCTCTGCGCTACACGACAGAGTTGTTTTGAGGGGATTTACCCTTTATTATGTCTCTAGCTTTTAGCTCGCTGTGGTCACAAAGACATGGAGGGTACACACACACACACACACACACACACACACACACACACACACACACACACACACAGAGTACATAACACATTCATACACATACATATCACTCAGAGGCACAAATGAACACAAACAAACTGCAGTACATTTACGATACAAAACAAGCAACCAAAAAAACATGATTTTTGACACACACACACACACACACACACACACACACACACATACACGCACACACACTGCGGTGACAGTTTGTCACTTTGTCAGTTAAAACACTGCAGGCCGAGGCTGTAGTCACTCCAACGGTCTTGAAGCACCAATTCTTTCTCTGGTATGAGAACAAGGTTTGTCCTCCGACATCCCATCTGACCAAACCAGGCTGCCACACTCAACCAAACATGCTGCAATGCAACACACATCTGATCTGACCAAACCAGGCTGCCACACTCAACCAAACATGCTGCAATGCAACACACATCTGATCTGACCAAACCAGGCTGCCACACTCAACCAAACATGCTGCAATGCAACACACATCTGATCTGACCAAACCAGGCTGCCACACTCAACCAAACATGCTGCAATGCAACACACATCTGATCTGACCAAACCAGGCTGCCACACTCAACCAAACATGCTGCAACACAACACACATCTGATCTGACCAAACCAGGCTGCCACACTCAACCAAACATGCTGCAATGCAACACACATCTGATCTGACCAAACCAGGCTGCCACACTCAACCAAACATGCTGCAATGCAACACACATCTGATCTGACCAAACCAGGCTGCCACACTCAACCAAACATGCTGCTATGCAACACACATCTGATCTGACCAAACCAGGCTGCCACACTCAACCAAACATGCTGCAATGCAACACACATCTGATCTGACCAAACCAGGCTGCCACACTCAACCAAACATGCTGCAATGCAACACACATCTCATCTGACCAAACCAGGCTGCCACACTCAACCAAACATGCTGCAATGCAACACACATCTGATCTGACCAAACCAGGCTGCCACACTCAACCAAACATGCTGCAATGCAACACACATCTCATTTGACCAAACCAGGCTGCCACACTCAACCAAACATGCTGCAATGCAACACATAATGTTCTTCACTTGGATCCGATGGTTCAAATTGGCTTCTTTGATTGGCCTCCCTTCCTCCTCCTCTCACCATGTTGGACTCATCCTAACATTTCATTGGTCGTTGGACCACCTCTATTGCTGAGAGCTTGGTGGTTGTGTGGCACAGTGAGCTCAGAGACAGTGGATACTGGTGTCTTTATTGATGGCAGTAGCATAAGGGTTGGTGTTGTCACTAGACTGGTGCTACGAGCCAAGTATGGAACTGTTTTGGTTACAGAGTCAACAAAACAGACATCCAACCGACTACAATGCTGTCAAATTGTGGAAACATAACTTAAAAAAAATAATGTGGTAGTTCACAGTGGTTGGTCTCTGATGGTTTTTCTTGTTTGCCAATGTCAGTTATGCAAGTCAAGCTTCTGGTGTCGTGACAGCGCTGTGTTAGAGAAGCCAGTTTCTAACCAAAATGCCACAGGTTTGAATCCCCTGCTGGGAAAAGTGGGGTTGGGGAAGTGAACAGGAAGCTCTTTCCTCCACAGCTATCATCAAAATTCCCTCAAGCCAAGAGTCAGTGCTGCATCACTAAAGACTGTGGTTGTACTGGGGAGCTGTGGAAGTCTGTACGCATGTCACCAGTGAGGCAAATAACAAGCTGGGTTAAGCCGGCATTCACCACAGGGCAAACAACCACCGATACACTGCAAAAACACACAAACATGTTGTTTTTGTATTTTGTATCCAGACTTATCAAGCTTATTTTAGGATTTTATTGAGTGCAATCATCTCAGTACATTGGCAAATTTGACTGGTTTCAACAAATTTGACTGTTTTGCAGGATATTGTAACTTGTTTCAGGAATTGACTTGGTAAAAGTGAAATTGTCTTGGTGAAAGTTTCTTGCTTTGTTTTATGGTGATTTCTTGAAAGAAGTCATGTTGACATGTATCAAGTGAACTGTATTGAAATCAGTAAGGTTATCACTTATCAGTGATGCGAGATGATTTGACTACAAAATATGAAATAAGCTTGATAGATAGGTCTGGAAACTGACTTGACAACTTTTATTTTTTTTGCAGTGAGTGTGAAATAAATTTTCAGGAAAGCAGTTCCTTCATATAACTTGCATTAGTCACTACTTGATACTACTACTTATTGTGATGCGTACTATCAACAAAAATGGATGGGTTTACCCTCCCCTACATCCCTGCATGTTACCACTGTCACTGCCCCCATGGGCCATTGCTAAAAAGAAGACTGGTTTCTTAGTCATTTTGCCTGCTTTAATAAAGATATAAGAGTTTAATAATTTGTCTATAGAATCCTTAACCAGAGCAGCAAGCCATGAAGTAATTATGCTGCCTTTCTTTCTTTTCTCTATTACCAGCACCACCTTTATTTCTAGCTCACATTTAGCAAGTTGGATAGAAGCCATGATGCTGCTGATGCTTTTGTTGATGTCTTTCCTCTTAATGGAGCTTTTCATCTGTGAGGTCTGTGTTTGAAATATGGAGAGTGAACCACCTACTATTGTACTGTAGCTGTGCTGCTGTAACACAGTTCAGCTTCTCTTATCATAATGGAGCTGTTAGCAGACGTGTGAAAGTGTTTGAGTGCATGAAACACATTATTATGTGTGAAGGACTGTGTGTGTGTGTGTGTGTGTGTGGATCATAGACTGTATAAATAGGTGTGGATGCAAGTTGTTTGTATGTGTCTGTCCTTGAGTCTGTGCACTGCTTGCTTCTAAGTAGAAGTAAACAATCCACATAGGTTCCCACATGCAGGAGAGGGGTGCAACTGCTGTGTGTGTGTGTGTGTGTGTGTGTGTGTGTGTGTGTGTGTGTGTGTGTGTGTGTGTGTGTGTGTGTGGGCCAGCATTCACACTTCAGATTCACCCAAGTGTTTTTGCTTTTCAGTAGCCCTTCATTCGCGAGTATTCTCAACCTTGATGCATGTATTTTTTTAAACACATGGTGTCCCTCTCAGTGGAAGTGGATCTGTCTTCACTTTCATCACCGTCCCCTGGGCAGCCATCACTTGTTTGGGTGTCTTTTTCCTCTCCCTAAGCCATTGTATCCTGTCTTTTCCTATCTCGTGTTTACACTCCCTCTCTCTGTATCTCTCTCTCTCCCTCTCTCTGTATCTCTCTCTCTCCCTCTCTCTTTATCTCTCTCTCTGTATCTCTCTCTCTCTGTATCTCCCTCTCTCTGTGTTTCTCTCTCTCTCTCTCTCTCTCTCCCTTTCTATAAAATTGTTTTCAATATTGCAGTGAACTGCCTATTGCCAAAGTGCTCTCTTCTTTCCCCCATCTCTGTCCCTCTATATCTGCCTCATATTAGTAATAGTAGGAGAGGAGATGCTAATGAATAATTTAGCGTTTTCTTCCCTGCAGTCTATCATACTTTTTGCTCTCATAGGCCCCGTGCTGCAGACACAACGTGTGTGAACGCCAGAGCGCTTCCATTGCACACAAAACACAGCACACGGAGCGGCTTTTTGTTTGCTTTGTTTTGTTTTTCCCTGCAGTCGCGTGTTGTTGATTGTTCACACTGTAAACATGAAGGCCAGATTATTGGCAATTCTGGCAGCGGCGGAGGTTGAAAATCCCCCTGGCAGGAGAAGGGGTAAGCAGCGCACTTTTCCTCCAAATGTTGAACTTTTCTCAGCTTGACACGCCCAGAGCGCTCTGCCCAAAAACACACTAGCCGCCAAGAGCGCTTAAACGCCAATTGCGCTCCTTGAAAGAGGAACGTGCTTAGCGTGTCCTTACCATAGAGAATTAATTGCAGAAAGGCACTGGCAGCTCAATAAGCACGTTGTATGTGCACGGCTGCTAGAGCGTCGCTGGTCTTGCCCAGTGCTTGCATCACACACACACACACACACACACACACACACACACACACACACACATACACACACACACACACACACACACACACACACACACATGCACCGTACACACACACACACACACACACACACACACACACACACACACACACACACACACACACACACACACACACACACACACACACAATCCCATATCATGGTGTCTGTGATGTGCTTGCTCTGTTGTTTATACTGTTTGTGAACCAGAGTGATTGTTCTTATTTAATGCAATAGTAGCAGCTAAAATTGCTACTTCTTATCAATATTTAAACAATTCTTAAAGAACTTACTGATAGGAAAAGTCATTGTAAGTCTGCTGAATGCCGAAATGATAACATAATAGAAATAATAGAATTTACTTTAAAGGCATATTATGCAGCATTTTCCTACAACAACAACAACAACAACAACAACAACAACAACAACAACAACAATGTAGACTCATGAAAAGTAATCCCTCTCAATCATCACTTCCTCCACTAGAAGTGTGGTGTATTAATGTATCTGCAGAGACCCTGCCCTCTGCCTGTATTTTCTTATTTTCTTATTATTTCATTGTCTACTGTTCTGGCCTGCAACCTTTAGGGTTAGGGCCCCAGCCTATAGACCCTTTTTATGTTTGTAAACAGCGATTACGTATTTTGTGGGCGGAGCCGAACTGGTTGTAGAAAGTGACAGCTAGCGGTTCAGCTGTCATAGAAATCTGGAAGATCCGGACGCCTCCTCCACATATTTGAGAGCTTTACCAGCGACAGACAGATTACCTTCTTACACAAATAAGCTAACTCCTTCAATGGGGTGAGGCTTCCTGACCCGTACTCACTGTCAGGATGGGTCTAGGATCCAACTACATCACAAAGTTGCAGTGCCGTACCTCGTCATAATTCCTAGTGGGAAAGTCCAGCATCTCTATGGCACATCTCTCTCTATGTATCTCTATGGCACTCTATGACATCTTTTTCCTGTATTCCGGGGATCTCTCTAGTTTCGGCTTCACTTGCTTCCTCAGAGTTTCAGTTACCGCGATGCGTAACTAACTAACCCTGTGACGTGCACTCCAAATGGGTCTATTCACCTTATGTAGCCCCGACAACTTGACCCATTGTGTCACGACTTCCTGTTCAAAACGCCGGCTGTTTTACCTGCTCAGACTACTCTGACTCACCTGGTCAAACCTAGTTTGACTCACATATGAGTCAGACTAGGTTTATGAGTCACAGGAAGTGTAGACACAATCAGAACTTCCGATTGTGTTTTCACTTCCTGTTAGTCTCTCAAGCCAGACGGTCTCTTTTACTGTACATAAGGTGAATAGCGGCAAGCAGGTGTGTTTACGACTCTTTAAAAAGGTAGCAACCAACCAGCAACTGCGGTCAGGGACAGGGGGTGTGTGCTAATGGTGTTGTTGAGCCGCGGAGGAGGGGCCAAGTTTGAATGCTTTACTCACTGCACAAGCAATGGGAGCATGTTGTTTGTTTACCCATAGCCATAGGTCCTGACGAACATGGCCAATAAATTTAACTAGATAATTACTCAGAGTCACCAGACAGCTAGAGAGAGAGATTTTTTGATTTTACAAAACCATTTATTACAAATAAATAAAATCAATCAAACAGGACACATTTTATCTCACACACACAATGAAGGAAAACAAATCAAGGTCCAACATTTTTTTTTGAATCTTATGCAAACACAGAGTTAAAAACCAACTCATCCTCAAAGACATCACAGATGGCTGTAAAACAGCACCACTGTGAAATAAACTGATCCACATTCTTCATCATAGAGAAGAAAGTGAAATCCACTCTGACTCTCGCCTTTACCAGTGCAATGAACAAACACAGCACATCCGGCCCTGACCCGTTTTCAATCTGACTTTTCCTAGTTTTATAAACTGACAACTTAGCTTGCCCCACTACAAAATTCAGCAGTTGCCACTTTGCTGCATTCTTCTTATTGTACCCAGCGCCAAAAATAAAACCAGTTTCAGTCCAAATCTCATTACATTGTAAAAAAACAGTTTTCAAAGCAGCAAAAAGCACCTTAAGTCTTTCACATTCAACAAAAACATGAAACACTGTCTCTGTCGACTGACAAAAAAGACACTTAACAGATACAGTTGGATTTATCTTTGAAACAAAATAGTTTACTGCCAAAGCTCCATGTAGAATTCTCCACTGCAGGTCACCTGACCTTTTGTTCAGAGGGGCTTTATATAACACGCGCCACACGGGCTTACAGTCATCTGCCACTTTCAGCTTTGTTCTCCATACATTGTCTTTTCTTCCATTCAACATTTTCTTATTCAAAGCAACAACACAACACTTGTACAAGTCTTTACCCTTTAGCTCATACAAGTCCATCGGCTCCTTTGAATCTGAATCCAGTAAAGGTCCCGTTAATCCAGTCAGGTCTACTTTGAGACCCAACTCAGGGAAAGGATCCTTGTCATTAGGAGTCTCAGTCCCTCTGACATAGTCTTGTAACATGTCCAGTTCCTCAGTAGTTAATTTTGTAATCCATGCATTTAGAATGTCTCTGGTATGACGGCTTGACCTCGAACCCAGCAACGAGGTCACTTTTTCTACATCATGAAAACTCAGTCCAGCAACATCCACTATATTTTTCAATTGAACAGCCCCAGCTGTGCAGAGCCTCCGAGTGAGACCAGGCTTTCCGTCATCCTGAATGTCCAACCTGGCCCCATGAATTAAAGGCTCCTCCAGAAGCCAGAACAACGATGCTGTAGGCTCCATCCTGCACCACCTAAACAGATTCCAGGCTTTAAACAGTCCTTTATAAAAAAATGGCAGATCATTCATACTCCTAAAAGCACTGTCAGTCAAAAACAAAGAGGCATCTAAACCCAAACCTTGTACCTTCTTCAAAATAGTGCTCATAAGAGGTCTCCAAATCACATCATCAGCCCCTGTGAGATATTTCTGTATGAACTGCAGTCTAAAAGCAGCCACTCTGCTCTCTAAGTGGATTAACCCCTGCCCTCCTTCCTCTTTTGGCAAATATAACACACTTTGAGGTACCCAGTGTAAACGATCCCAAAAAAAATTAACCATAATTGATTGTAATTTCTTTAACAATCCAGCAGGGGGCTCCATACATGCTAACTTATGCCAGAGTGTGGAGGCTGCTAAATTGTTAATAATTAGAACTCTTCCTCTGTAAGATAGGTGTGGCAGCAGCCAACTCCACTTTTTCAATCTCCCTTCCACCTTTTCCACCATTCCCTCCCAATTTTTCTCAACAGTTTGATCATCTCCTAAAAAGACTCCTAAATACTTGAAACCTCCCCTTTTCCAATTTAACCCTCCTGGCAACAGAGGGAGACCTGTAGACCATTCTCCAACTGCAACAGCTTCACTTTTTGCCCAATTCACTTTCGCGGCTGAAAGTTTTCCGAAACATTCCACAATATTCCCAACACAGTTGACATCATCTTGATTTTTTACAATAACAACAATATCGTCTGCATAGGCAGATAAAACAATTTGTGCATTAAACCCAGGTAAAAACATACCATCAATATACTTGCGCAAATTGTGTAACATTGGTTCAATTGAAAAAGCATACAACATACCAGACATTGAACAACCCTGTCTCACACCTCTATATGCCTTGAAAGGCTTACACAAAACACCATTAATTTTCAAAACACTCTCAATGTCTTCGTACAAAACCTTAATCTTGGCAATAAGCCCAGAGTTGAGGCCAAACCTTTCCAAAACCTTCCACAGGTATTGGTGCTCAACTCGGTCAAATGCCTTTTCCTGGTCTAGAGAAATCAGGCCAGTATCAAAACCCAGTGAACCAGAGACTTCCAAAACATCTCGAATTGATGACACATTGTCAACAATGGACCTACCGGGCACACAATATGTTTGCGTCCGGTGTATCACCTGGTCCATCACCATTTTCAGTCTATTTGACAGGGCTCTGGAAAGCATTTTATAATCCGCACACAGCAACGAGACTGGACGCCAGTTCTTTATCTCCTGTAGGTCACCTTTCTTTGGTAACAACGTCAAAACTGCTCTCCTGCAGCTCTGAGGTAGACATGAGTCCTTGAAACATTCAGTGAAGACTTCAGTGAGGTCATCACACACTTCAGCCCAGAAAGTCTTATAGAACTCTGGTGGAATTCCATCAATACCAGGGGTCTTCCCCCCCTGCATGCTCTGCAGTGCTGTAAACAGCTCCCCTGTAGTCAGAGGACCTCCCAACTCTTCATTCATCTCCTCTGAAACTGAGGGCAGCCCACTGCAGAATGACTCAAACTCCTCTTCATCCTCACTGTACTCACTGCTGTACAGAAGAGAATAGAAATTCACAGCTCTCTGCCGAATCTCACTGGCTCCAGTCAGCAGCTGCCCTGTGGATGATCTCAAAGCGTGTATGAAACGGCTCTGCCCATTCTTCTTTTCCAGGCTGAAGAAAAACTTTGTAGGTAAGTCCATCATAGCATCACTCTGAAAACGAGACCGGACTAAAGCCCCCTGCGCCTTAGTGCCCAGCAGGTCAGCCAGCATGGCTTTTTTTGATTTGAGGTTCTCAAAACCACCTCGATTTCCTGTGGACTCTACAAAACTCTGCAGTTCCACTATTTCAATCTCTAGATCTCTCATAGATTTAGCAATGTCACGAGAGACATTGAGAGTGTACTCTTGACAAAACAACTTAATCTGTACCTTTCCATAGTCCCACCACTGTCTTAATGAATTGAACTCACTCTTCCTAGTTTTAAAAATGTTCCAAAAATAAACAAACGTTTCTTTAAAATGTGCATCTAATAACAAAGTAGTGTTAAAATGCCAGTAAGCAGACTTTTGTTTAGTTTTTGCAATAAAAACATTACATGTTACCATAGAGTGGTCTGAAAACCCTACAGGAATAATCCTGCATTCTCTGAACATACTGAAATGATGTTGAAAAGAATAAAAACGGTCTAAACGTGCCATAGTGAGAAATAATTCTCTACAATGAACCCATGTATACTGTCTATCTTTCTTATGCATTTCTCTCCATATGTCAACTAAACTATTAGCTTCTATCAGTTGTTTAATTGCACGTTTGGATGCAGCATGAGGTTCAACATGATTCCTATCTACATTATCATTTTCTGTGCAGTTGAAATCTCCTCCCAGAAATAAAACCTCCTCAGGCCCACACTGATTTAACACCACACTGAGATCAGCCAACAACTGAACTCTGTCAGCCCCTACATTTGGAGCATATACATTTACAAAAACCAAAGTAAAAGATTCATATCTCGCTTTAACAACCAGCAATCTTCCTTTCACTATTTCTTCTACCACATACGATTGTGGTAAAAAATCTTTAGAAAAAAGGAGGGCTACTCCACCACTATTTTTACTTAAATGACTTAAAATGATTTCACCATCCCACTCCTTCTTCCAGTCAGTCTCATTCATACTGTCACTATGTGTTTCTTGAACAAACATGACACTAATGAACTTTAACTTGACAAGCTCAAAAAGACATGCCCTCTTTCCCATATCCCTTGCTCCATTTATATTGAGCGTGGAGATTTTAAAATTGCTCATAAAGAAAAATGTGGAAAAGAAAAAACACAAACAAAACATTAACCAGACAGTGAGATAGTTTATCTTATGCTGTTTCCACATTCTGTATCTAGTTCTTCCTTGAGACTCGTAACATATTTCTTTAGTCTGTAAATCTCTGGATCTGTATAACCCTCATCTCCTCTGACTCTCATCTGAAATTGAACAGACCGTAGAAACAAAACTTTATCAGGAAAAAAATCCTCAAGGACAACATTTTGCTTATTTTTCGTCTGTTTCAAAAATTTCTTAACCTGCTTCATTTCATACAAATTCTCTTGCTGTGAGTCAGACAACTGAGAGTCATCACAATCCTGACCGTCTACACCACCCTCCCCCGTCTCTTCTCCTTGCTGGGTGCCCTCCTCCCCCTCACCCACCATACTTATACCCTCTGACAGTTCTTCCTCCTTTCTGGCTTTTGACCTAGTTTTTGGCCCTTTCTTTTTAGGCTGCTTAGAGCCACTTTCATCAGCTTTCTCTCCCATCTTTCTTTTCACAGCAACGACCTTACACATATTTTCCTCCTCCATCAAAACCTCTTCATCACTCATTACATCATCAACAGTTCCATTGTTTGATACCCCAACCTGTTCACCTTCTGTCTTATCATCATTTATTTTTTCTTTTCCAGACGTTTCACTCTGTTTGGGCATTTCAGTTGTATTGTCTGGACCCCGTTCCCCTCCTAATATCACACGGCTTTCCTTACTAGTACTTGGCCTGTTGTCACCGCTCTGAGCGCTTCCTCCTGCTTTTTCACTCTGTGTTTTATCAATGGAGGAAGGCTTTTGAGGACAAGCCCGAGCTAAATGACCCTCCTCCCCACAGCCAAAACATTTCAAATTCCCAGAGTTGACAAAAATCATATAATCAAAATCATCAACCTTCAGTTTAAACACCATATTCAAATCTTCGTCTTTTTTATTTAAAATCATATGCACCTGTCGCCTATGTGAAACTACGTGTTTCAAAAGTGGCGATTTGCATCCAGAGGACAGTTTCCTGATAGGCGAAACTATTTTCCCATATCTGGAGAGTTCCTTTACCAGAAATTCATCACTGATAAACGGCGGTACATTTGAAACCGTCACTCTTTTTGACGGTGTGGTGAGCGGCGATACTGACACAAACTTTTCATCAATAACCACGCCTGACTCGACCACTTGATTCACTTTGTCAATACTATCAACAAAAATCACCACCGCGCCATTCATTCTAGCAGCAGATTTAATGCTGCTGTGTCCCACCACTTCTCCAACCGCCAAACTACAATCTTCTACCGAACAAGGAAAACCAGGCGCTATTTTAAAGCCATGTTTCCTGGTAAGTTTGGTGAACGCCATACCAGCGGTGGCTACGCCTGTCAACCAGCAATATGCTGGCTGACCACACACACACACAATCCCCTAAAGCCACTCTATTTACAAACCAACACTGTAAGAAACTGTACAAAACAATCTACAGCATTTAGAGAGAAAAAAGATAGAGAAACACTCACTTCGTAAAACTCACTCCTCCACGTTCACTCCACTCACCCAACGCATGCGCACAGAGAGAGAGAGAGAGAGAGAGAGAGAGAGAGAGAGAGAGAGAGAGAGAGAGAGAGAGAGAGAGAGAGAGAGAGAGAGAGAGAGAGAGAGAGAGAGAGAGAGAGAGAGAGAGAGAGAGAGGTGGTCAGGTAAAGTGACAAAGAGAAAGTAATGGAGAGAGTATGACAGGTATGGAGAGGTGACGGAGGGAGGCTGAAAGACAGAAATAGACATAGGAGACATTAGCTTGGACTGATGTTCTTCGCCCTTCTCCTCTCTGCGACTGAATACATTTAAGGTCTATTATCAGCTGCTATCTTCTGATGACAAGGTCCGAACATGGCTGAGATACAGAGTTGTCCTTAAAATAGAGAGGCAGAAATGAAGTCTAAAAATAATTTGCACTATAAAAGCTGAGCGGAGGAAGATTGATCTGCGCTCTCAAAGAACCACAGAAGAGAAGCAAACTCAACTAAATGTCTCTGGTGTTCATTCATTTACCAAATTCATTGACCCAAACAGCGTGTTATTTATTTCATCAAGTAGAACACAGAATCATCAGCCTACAGAAAGCCATGTGTCTCTTGCTCTTTACTACGCAGGTTTAGATCGTGATGCCGTGCAACGTTACACAACATAACACAAGACAGAAAAGTCGAGGCCGGAATCCAATTACCAGTTAACTTGGCAATGTCACTGAAGTCCAAGCGAGATCATGAAGGTATTCAGGGGGAGATGGCAAAAAGGAGAGAGGCAGCCATGGAGCAGCAGTGTTTCCCATACATAAAGGAATTTGTGGCGGGCCGCCACAATAATATTTTGACCGCCACAATAAGATGTTGACAAAAAAAAAAAAAAAATTACAGTGCACCTGAACGCAACATGCAAGATATCCGCTGAATAAGTGTCCAATAAATGTTCATGTCATTCTGGCCAATACTTCTGTTATAGCATTTCAGTCTGGAATATGGAATATCTTTCAATAATCTATGATTTAGCTGCTAAATTGTCAAATACCGCCATCTGCTCGCTACCCAGGCACTTATGTATGTACTTAACCTAACTAACTTAACCTAACTAACTATCCGGTGTGCACAACACTGTCAGCCTAAACTCCGGCTGACACCCCAAAAACCTACAATCCGCTACAGAAAAATGTATATTGTTTGTTTATTAACTGGCCCCTCGCCTTCTATCATTTCACGAAAGTGGCAAAGCAAGTTGAGTATCCCTGACCTATAGGGAGAAATTTAATTTGTCATTGTAAACCCACAGCACAGTAATGATGACATGTTCTTCATAGATCTAGCCTTTTAATTTTGCTCTTAAGCTTTCTCAAAGTACACCAAATTCATGCATTTTACTTTAAAATGTTTAAAAAAATCTCGTGGGGGGGCATGCCCCCGCACCCCCCTAGGGGGGTCAAAATCCTGTGGGAAACACTGAGCAGGTTGTACTTATTTTGAAGGGGAAACTGCACGACCATAAAATGAATTTGTTGTTTTTTGCACATGTAAATCTCACATAAACTCACTGTGTAAACTCACTATAAAACATGAACACACAGTAACACAAGCCATACTTCTCTTTATCTTGATATCTTGTTACCTGTGACCGGCTCTCTTGTTCCCTACCCGTCTCTTAATTTGCATGCCTCGGCCGGTGATAACCAACCATGGCCAGAGGCATTATGTTTTCAGGTTGTCCGTCCATCCGTCCATCAGTCCGAGGCTCGTTAACGCAATATCTCAGGAAGGCCTTGATGGAATTTCCTCTAATTTGGCTCAAACGTCCACTTGGATTCAAGGAACTGATTAGATTTTGGTGGTCAAAGTTCAAGGTCACTGTGCCCTCTCGAGCACCCGTTTCATGCTAGTTAACGTGACACGTCAGGAACGCCTTCAGGGAATTTCTTCAAAAGCTGTTGGGGTAGGACCATTTCCCATGTTGAAAATGATTGGCGGTGTTGTTGAGGTACTCCCAAACATTGCCTAAAGTGCCATAAGACTGAATGGCCACAAGACTGCACTGTGGGCTGTATTTGTGCTTGTATGAGTCTGGACAGACATGGATGTAGACTGCTGACTTGTTTGGCGCAGGCATAGTTTCTCTCTGTCTTTCCTTCTTGCCGTGTGGTTTTTAAAGGGAATTGTAGGAGTCAAGCTCAAACACGAGTTTCAGTATTATCTGTTGGTAAGGATCAGAAACACTGATTTATGAGCATGCACTGTGGGGTTATGAAGGGGAACCTCTCTTTATATAAATGTATTGCAGTGGTTCAATTAATTGTACAATGTGTGGCTGGCTGTGTGTAGCAGGGTCATGAAGACCAGAAGAAAGATGTAAATGTAACCACGCCTTCTTTATCATAGCAATAATTCCCAACGGGGCAATCTGTACCGTTCTGCTCTGTACTACATACAATACATACCTGTTGCATCACCATTGTACGTATAATTGCACTAAAGAACATTATTAGAACAGCATTAAGGCTTTTATACAACATATATGCTGTCTGCAAAGTTTACTTTAAAGGTAAAGCAAGAGAAAAACAAAGACAAGAGTTGGGATAATGATCAAGTAAGCATTGATATCTGTGATTTATTGGAATTATCATCACTTCTCAGTTGGAACGCATGACATTGCTTGACACTCAAATCCGGTTGTTTGGTTGAAGTTTTCCAGGTTTTGGTTTTTGTTTGAGACTCAAAGGCGTCTCCCTCTCTCTCTGTCTGCCCCTCCCTCTCCCTGCAGTGAACAGAGTATCTGCCAGGCGCGAGCCGCTGTCATGGTGTACGACGATGCCAATAAGAAGTGGGTCCCAGCCGGCGGCTCCACGGGCTTCAGCCGAGTCCACATCTACCACCACACGGGCAACAACGCCTTCCGCGTGGTGGGACGCAAGATCCAGGACCATCAGGTCAGTGGGCGGGCACGGGAGGCTCCTAAAGGACCAAACCCACTGGAAGCAATACAAGATGCTTTCAGTAGGTCAGCTGTATGGAGAATATGAGCATGTTATGATGTAGCTGGCACAATCTCCATTAACATTGAAAAGGCCAAGCCGTGGTCATATACCGGCTGTTTTGAGTTTTCCAAATGAAATATGGCCCTCCATGACAAACCAGTGTTGTTAGTTTCAAAATCATGCAAGGAAACGGTATTTACAATTGTATTTACCCCCTTTCAATTAACAGCGTGTTGGTCTTCGCCTGCAGAAGCCAGATGGCCCTGTTAAACAGACCATAGTACAAGCCCTAATTGGACACTTGTGGTGCTGTAGGTGGCAGATAAGTCTTGATTGAAAAATAGATCATGTTCTTTTGCCTTGGAATATGTTAGTGGTCACTGCTGTTGAAGAAGCCTCACTATAAACAGTCACTTTAGTCCTCTGTTGGTGCTCCAAACTGGGGAGGACGGGAGCTTCTTATTCTTGTATACTCTTATATTGTTGATATATAAAGGATCACATGATATATAAAGGATCACATTACCTGGATGACCAAAAAAATCTAATGTACTCCACTTTAAAAAGTTCCATTTGTCAAACAAATCTTCTATGTATTAACCCTTTCAGGTTTCAAAGATAACATAATTTAAAAATATAGATGAGAGAGAGAGAGAAAATATAGATGAGAGAGAGAGAGAGAAAATATAGATGAGAGAGAGAGAGAGAGAGAGAGAGAGAGAGAGAGAGAGAGAGAGAGAGAGAGAGAGAGAGAGAGATAAAGAGCAAGAGAGAGAGAGGGCTCAGCAAATCAATGCGCTACATGCAGTTGGGCAATTAAGAGTGGACAAAATAGATATTGTGGTGGTCAGTGCTGATATTGTGGCAGGCAGCCACAAGGTTTTGTGTGTAGGAAACCTGGTGGACCCTTCTTGCGATAGCAGAATGGAAGTAGTTAATCGATCACATATGGCATCGTTCTCTCGGATGGATAAGAAAAATGCTAAAACGGGTAGCCAAATAGCCCACGTAAAGTGTGGGAAACACTGTTGGGCCATTGACAACCATTGGCACATTTGAAAAGATGCACTAGACAGGCGAAAAAGCCTTCTGTCTTCTTCTGGGAGTTTGGGTTTTTTCCAGACTCTGTAAGAATATAAACAGATTTCTGGATTAGAAATAGATTTCTTGCAGAAATATTAAATTAAATTAAGCATGAAATTCTAACCTCGCCAAATGTTTTTATGGTTCATTTTAAATAATTTATGATTGTGGGGAAAGTGCTAGTTGATGAGGAAAATTATGCTTGACAGCATGTATCACCCTAATCTTCTGAAAATATGTCGATTGGGGCTAATGGTTAAAAAATAATGTTACTAGATCAGAGAGAGAAAAATAAATCATGTCAGAATTGCAAAACCCCCCTTACCAAATATGGGTAAATCAATTCTGATTCTGCCATCAAATGATTTTAACATGTGTAAGTTAGCTGGAGATTCCTGTGGTAAGCCACTGACCTATAGACCCCTTATACGCCTACGTCACAATGACAACAAAGCAAGCTGCGCGCGCAACGTGTAGGCAGAAAGCAGTAAGCTTTGCATAGACAGACAGCGAAAACTCTGTCAAAGCCCCGCTGTCAGGACTGCTCTATGCCCATCTGCAACACACAGTTATATTTTAGTTTTAAAATGCAGTTCTCGGCTTACTACCACAGCTTATCGCCTGGTGATAAGCAATGTTATGCATCGAAATTAACGTTGTTTAATGGGACATGTCTTACAGACCCATACGCACTGGCGCTGTCAATTGGCCAAGCCTAGTGGCCGGCAATACATATCGTGCATTCCTTTATAACTGGGGATAGCGTAGATAATTATTCTGTAACTTGCAAAGATATATTGTTATGTTGATAATGCACACAATTCAATGACATTATGTAACGTTACTTGGTCGTTAACTAACCGAGCGATGTGGCTGAGCAGCCAGCTACAGGCAGCTTACCTGATTATGAGAGCACAAAGTCGGGCATTTTTAATGATGTCCTCGTTCCAATCAGTTCAACTTAATAATGACATTATTTAACGTTACTTGGTCGTTAACTAACCTAGCGATGTGGCTGAGCAGCCTAGTTTCAGTTTAGGCAGCTTACCTGATTATGAAGAGCACTGCAAAGTCGGGCATTTTTAACGATTTCCTCTTTCGGCTTGCAACCAAAGACACCTACGGTTAGCCTCGCACACACGCAATAGAACACAACACAACACAGTCTGTTACACTATCAACAAAGCAAGGAGTAAAGTTTTACCGAATCCCGTCAACTCATACTGCTTTTAATGCTAACCGTAGGTGTCTTTGGTTGCAAGCCGAAAGAGGAAATCGTTAAAAATGCCCGACTTTGCAGTGCTCTTCATAATCAGGTAAGCTGCCTGAACTGAAACTGTAGGCTGCTCAGCCACATCGCTAGGTTAGTTAACGACCAAGTAACGTTAAATAATGTCATTATTAAGTTGAACTGATTGGAACGAGGACATCATTAAAAATGCCCGACTTTGTGCTCTCATAATCAGGTAAGCTGCCTGTAGCTGGCTGCTCAGCCACATCGCTCGGTTAGTTAACGACCAAGTAACGTTACATAATGTCATTGAATTGTGTGCATTATCAACATAACAATATATCTTTGCAAGTTACAGAATAATTATCTACGCTATCCCCAGTTATAAAGGAATGCACGATATGTATTGCCGGCCACTAGGCTTGGCCAATTGACAGCGCCAGTGCGTATGGGTCTGTAAGACATGTCCCATTAAACAACGTTAATTTCGATGCATAACATTGCTTATCACCAGGCGATAAGCTGTGGTAGTAAGCCGAGAACTGCATTTTAAAACTAAAATATAACTGTGTGTTGCAGATGGGCATAGAGCAGTCCTGACAGCGGGGCTTTGACAGAGTTTTCGCTGTCTGTCTATGCAAAGCTTACTGCTTTCTGCCTACACGTTGCGCGCGCAGCTCAATGTTGACAAGCTGTATAAGGGGTCTATAAGCATACACACTGACTACACCACATTCTATTGGCTGATCATCACCATTGTTCAAATATGCATCAAATATTGTGCGGTAGGTTCAGTCAAATCAAAATTGATATGTGCCTGTAAAGGTTTCAACTAATATGTACTGTACAGTTTTAGGAATCTCAGGTTTTCCCCATGTGTGAATGGCTGCACCAGACTGGTAAAAAAATAAGTTTTTAGGAGCCAGTGGTTTAAGAAATGTCCAGAGAATCGTCTTAGTTTAATTGCATTTCATTTAAGCCAGGGGTGCCAAACATGCGGCCTGGGGGCCAGAACCGGCCCGCCAAAGGGTCCAATCTGGCCCACAGGATGGCTTTGCACTGAGAAGTGCTTCAATCCAATGTGATGCACTTGTGAAGGCTAAGAGGTACCAGGTTTTCAGGAGCAAATTACATATTAAGTATTGTAGCCTATTCATGTTCTCTGTATTCACCATGAAATGGTAAACTATTTTCAACATTACGATTGACGGTAACGCTGCAATTCTCTATAATCAAGGCCCTTGTTGTACAGTCGCCGGTTAAAGACGGTTAAAGACTGTAGATTTGATCATTTGTTTGAATGTAGCTGAGAAAACTATGTGAAAACGTGTTCTAAAAATGTACCTGGAGTTCTTTACACTGAAAGAAAACAGGAAAATTAGGAGGTTTTGTCATTTATAGGTTATTATTGATTTTGTTTGTCTGGCCCACCTGAGACCAAATTGGGTCAGATGTGGCCCATGAACTCAAATGAGTGGAACAGCCCTGATTGAAGCAATATCACGCTGGAGCTCGTGCTGCTGTTGTACTGCATATGGTCACGTCTGTGATTCGCTCATAGAGTGTGATATTGCTTTTATACAACAGTTGTGCAGTATTTAACAAAGCTATTCATCAAGTAATAATCACATTTTAAAGTAATTTGAGACAACAGTTGCTTTCTGTCTGTTATTTGTCTCCACCGGCATCAACAAAAAACAGTTCCCCCCCAGTCTTACCAGGAGTTGCCAAGCAACAACAGGTAAACTTGCTGCCTGCAGTTTCCTGACTGCAAGTTCAAGCTAGCTAAGCTAACGTTAGCTACTTTGAGGTTAGCACAGATGATTTAATCTTACCGTTCATAATTAAGGTCGAATGTATCCATATCGCTGCCCCTACAAGGTGCGAACGCTGTTTGAACTCAGCCTAATCAAGGTAACATTTACAGCTGTGAAGCAGAGTGATATACACACAGTGAAGCGCCCGTGATGTTATACTAAAATATCGGCACGGCTGGAATGCCTCTTGTCCAATCGGCCGGAACTAACTGTTGCATAAAAATAAATTTGACACTCTTATCCAGTCACTTACAATGAGCCAAAGAGTGTGTAGTGTGTGTTGTCTGCTTGTTAAAGCACCCAGACTTCCTCTGCACTTGGTGGCCCACACTGCTGGAAATGTGCCCTGACATTTTGGAAGAGAAACTCACAAAGGAAATAAAAAAGGAGGGTAGCCAGGTCCGAGACTGGACCAAGTCCCAAAATTCTAACCATGGAGAAACAACACACGCACACGCGCGTGCACACACACACACACACACACACACACACACACACACACACACACACACACACACACACACACACACACACACACACACACACACACACACACACACACACACACACACACACACACACACACACACACACACACACACACACACACACACACTTGTTGACCTTGCACTGAACCCTTCCTCCGGGTCTTGAACTGTTTTCTCCTTGGCTCTCCAGCTCCTCTAAATCCAGTGATGTCAGCACATCACACTGACTGCCTGCTAACCTTGCTCTCTCTCACTCACACTCACACACACACACACACACACACACACACACACACACACACACACACACACACACACACACACACACGAGCAACACACGCCAAGGCCTGTGGCACACGCATACACACACACACCTACGCATACACAAACACTCATTCATACATGCACAGCTAAATCATGGAAAGAGGAGCAGAGAGAAGCTAAGATACTGTAGGCTCACAGCTTTTGATTGATGGTCTTAATCCTCAATATATATACTGTATATATATATATATATATATACTGTAGTGTTTCATGCAGGTTGTTAGCGTGCTGACAGCCAGGCCAGTGTGGGTCAGATACAGGACAGCAGAAAGGACTGATCATGGAGCTAGGGGTGGGCATTGGGCAATATGGCAAAAATATCATATCACAATTCTTTTTGGGGCAGGATCACGGTCCATGATCATCATCTTATCACAATTCTTTTTCATGTTTGTCTTAAGACTAGTGCTGGGCGATATTATATGGACAAAATCAAATATCAAGATAGTTTTGACCAAATACCTAATATCGATATTGCAACAATATTGGTGCTCTCACAAAATATTTACACAATGAGATTTTTTGGATAAATAATCATCATTTAATGTGGATATAATGACTAAGTGGGTAAAGGCAAATAATAGAACAGTCTGCTAAGTTCACAAAATGACATCACTTTACTGTAATGCAACCTGTAAAACAAGGAGTCGGGTCACGGAGGTACATGTAGCAGTTCCAGCAGGGGAGCCCAAACTTCCCTTTCCCCGGCCACATTAGCCAGCTCTGACTGGGGGATCCCGAGGCATTCCCAGGCCAGCGTGGAGATAATATCTCCACCTAGCCCTCGGTCTGCCCCGTGGTCTCCTCCCAGCTGGACATGTCTGGAACACCTCCCTAGGCAGGTGACCAGGTGGCATCCTTACCAGATGCCCGAACCACTTCAACTGGCTCCATTCTACGCGAAGGAGCAGCGACTCTACTCAAGAGTCCCTCACGTATGAATGAGCTTCTCATAAGGTGAGGGCCCCACATCACACTATTACCCAAAATCTAAGACAATATCTAGTCCCATATCGCAATATCGATATAATATCGCTATATTGCCCGGCCCTACATGGAGCACAAGAGGAGCTGAGCTTTTATTTCCTTTGAAGTATCAGGAGAAAACAAGACAATTATATACTCTGTGTGTATGTTCACTAATGAACACAGGGGACTTCCCCCCAAAAAACTCTCTGCTGAAGAAAAACAATAATAGTGTAGATGAGGACCACCCGAGGTGTGTGTGTGTGTGTGTGTGTGTGTGTGTGTGTGTGTGTGTGTGTGTGTGTGTGTGTGTGTGTGTGTGTGTGTGTGTGTGTGTGTGTGTGTGTGTGTGTGGCTCTGTTATGACAGTATGTGCTTTGGCTATAACAGAAATGGTTCCTTCATGCCAATAAAGCCTCTTGAATTGAATGTGAGCGAGAATGCTGGTGTTGTATTATTGCCGAAGTGCATTTTGATCATGGCGGCACGATACAGAGAGCCAACAATCTCATCAGATGGTAGAAAGGTGATGTTGAGAAGGACCCGGGAAGCAGGAGAAGGAAAGCAAAAATAACCGGCGTCGAAGTGATGGAGCGTCAGTGTTTGTTTTAACTGCGTACAGTCCGAGCCCCAGACTGGCTGCTGGCATGCTGCTGTGGTGCTGCTATCATAAGATGCACACTTCCCCCGTTTGTTTTCTTCGCTGCCATCTACAATAAGCATCTCCACGCACACTCACTGGCACAATTCCTTTTCTCACTGGCTGCTTGTTTTATTAGCCGCTCCATCAGCAATAAAAGAATGATCATGCAAATCCCCTCCCGGCCTGCCAAAGACACATTCTAATGACAACAGAAATTGACACTGGAGGTTTTTTTCGTACTCGGTCAAAACAAGCCTAGCTGGCGCTGAAGCTATAGGCGTTATTTTCCAAGCGGGTCGGTTCCAAGTTTCCAGCACTATAGCAGAACTGTTTACTGAGCCGGACAGTGTTGGTGCCTCCAGGAGAAAATTACCTTTCAAACAATCTGATTGTAACTATGGCTCTCTGAAAATATCCACCACAGGGGTTTGCTTAAATAGTTTCTTACCAAGGTTTTTCCTCCCCGCGTGATAAGCGTTTGACCAGGGGGCTCCTATCGGCTTTCGGATCTGTGTTATTAACTTTGACGACGAGATGACACGGCGATTATGAGATTAAACCGCATTACATTCTCTTTTGAGGGCATTTCGGCAATATCAGATATCAACAGTAAGAGACCTTGTGCATTCTGTGCGTGATCCCCACATTTCACGGTGCCAAAAAGGACAGATTAAGATGCAGATTTAAGATCGCTTGATTAAAAATGCTCTGTGTACAGAGCGAGGCGACTCAGGCGACAGCAGAGTAAAATCTCCTTTCATCGTGATCTCTTGGGTTCTGGGGGACCCCAGTCTGAGAAGCACTTCTGTAACTGTCTCAATAACCCAGAGAGAAGTGGACGGAGGAGTTTCAGCTTGGCTTTATGCCCAGGACACTGAAAACCCCTGGCGTTAACATCCAGAGCCCCTTAAATGCAGAGTAAATTGATAGTAAAGTCCCTTTACAACCAGGCACAAAAAAAATGACCTTGTACCCCTCAACGGACTGCAGTGTCCCTAATGTTGTTCATTTCCTGTGTAATTAGATTGAGGGCAATTACAGTGACAAGACAGAGGAAATAACACGCAGTTACGAGCCTGTGTGTGTTTATGAGGGTGAATCATATTTACATGGTGTGTTTATCCTCTCTTCACCTCCACTTGTCTGGCAAGTTGGCAGCATGTGGACAGAGGCAGTTTCCTGACAGACGGAGACCACACGAGTTTTACTGCTCGTTGTTTACGTCTGTTTGTGTGTGTGTGAGCGAGTGAGACGTAAGACGTCAGCTCTCACTCACCTGTCAGTCACACACACACTCCTTACTTCACTCTTACAAAATGCTTCTTCAGGAACGTAGCCAGCCAGCACTTCTCCAAACAAGGAAGTAGCAGAAGTGTGTTTATTTTAGCAGTAAACGTAAACATGTTTTGCCTGTTGATGAGGGCTAAAACACCCATTCACATTGAGGGCAATAACTATAAAAGTAACTATAACTGATATTTCAATCGTTCTATAAGTCAATAGAATGTTTGTACTCCCACTAAAACAATAACTATAAAAAAAAACATTCAAAACTATAGATATATTTTTGGATTGGGGGTGGGGGGGGTTGCAGTCATAAACGAAAAAACAAACAAAAAAAGGGGCTCGCAACACAAGTTTTAGATGGCTCCCGTGGCGGACATTTATTAAGACAAACAGTTTCGGCCCAATTCGGGCCTTCGTCAGTGTCAAGTGCAGTCATAACAATAAAACCAAATCCAATTCAAGTTGAATTAAAGAAGGGGGCAGAGAATTCATCAGATATCGCTGTAATGTAAATGTTTTAGCAACAATGTATACAGTAGTTTATAGTGATCTTTATAGCCGTCATTCTAGATGTGAGTGGGCCTTTGTCCCGGCCAGTGCTTCTAGCATTAACAGTAACATTAACATCAGAGCTCATCGTCCAGGAATTTCTAGGAACCATGAATGGCTGTCACATCAAACAGGTAGGCGGAGCTCACCTGTTTAGCAGCCTTCCATAGCTCGGCTGCTGAATCTCTGTTTGGCTTGTCCGGACAGCTTGGTCAGGTGTGTTGGTAGCGCTTGGTGGTGATGGACTCCTACAAACATGTAACATTACATTATAACAAACTAAAGAGCACGCTTGTCGCAAACAGTCTCGTCCGTCTTCTGTATGAACCACGTGATAAGAGAAGGGATAACACTGCTACGGAAAGCCTCTATAAGGACGTCCGCATTTCGTCACGCCCTCAGCCTACGCCGCCTCCTGATGGACAGCCATAAAAGTACAATCTTACACAAACGGGACGTGACACCGTATCCAGTATATTGTAGCTTCTGTTCATGTTGACTCTTGAAATAAGAATCAGAATCAGGTTTATTGGCCAAGTATGTACCGGTACACATACAAGGAATTTGACTCCGGTTTGCATTGCTCTCAAAGTACTCACAGACAGAAAAAGGTATGCACAAGTTCAAACAAACAAGGGCACAAGTATATTTAAACATTTACAAAAAATTTAATTAACTACTAATATAAAACAAGTGTGGTGTAAAGTGTCTATTTTAAATACGTATATGAAAGAATGTATATGTACAGTATATGTGTCAAGGTTGGGTATAGGTTACTTTAAAAGTGCTAATCGGTAAGCTCATCTCTTCTCTTCTTCCCTCTTGCCCCTCCTCCAGGTGGTGATAAACTGTGCCATTCCCAAGGGGCTGAAGTACAACCAGGCCACGCAGACCTTCCACCAATGGCGCGACGCGCGACAGGTCTATGGCCTCAACTTCGGCAGCAAGGAGGACGCCAATGTATTCGCCAGTGCCATGATGCACGCCCTGGAGGTGCTCAACTCCCAAGATGCAGGCACGCCGCCATGTACGTGCTTTTGTTTTCTATAATAACTTTATTTATGTGGTATCTTTCTGCTTCACAACAGAAACTAGAAATGAGCGCGTGCTTCGCGCAGGTTCGCAGCAGCGTACTCCCCAAGGTTGAAGTCGATCGGGTGAATGGTTCTCGAGATAAACCGCTTTTTGTGTTGTCAGTAGGTGGCGCTATGACTATGCACGTGTCCGAAGTTGGGCACCGCACTCCGTCGGGTTCTCGGCAGCGCACTCCCCAAGTTTGGAGTCAATTGGATGAATCGTTCTCGAGATAAATTGCTTTTTGTGTTGCCAGTAGGTGGCACTATGACTCTCTGCGTATCCGAAATGGGGCACTGCAGTCCGTTCTCGCGTTCTCGGCAGCGCACTCCCCAAGTTTGGACTCGATCGGAGCAACGGTGCGCCTTGCAACTCAGACAGATGGACAGACAGACATACAGCTCCCCAATTATAGGTGTAGTGATATACATGGCAGGGACAGTTCTTCCTTTCCACTTCAGTAACCTAGACCGCTCTCTCAGTGCTGTGAAACCTCAGTGCTGCATCGTCACAGTCCATCCCTTCACTTTTGCAGAGTTTGTTTGCATTTCTCCCCGGTCAACAGGGGACTTGTTAACAGGAAAAGCAGAGACATTGACAGAGAGGACATAACGACACAAGATCAATCACAGCCACCAAACACCTGGGCATTATACACATGTCTAATCTTAGGATAATTATGGATTAATGTTGCCATAGTTTAGATTTGGAGCACTGCAGGTAAACTCAACAAGCTTTACAACCGGCTGTGTGTACAAAATGCTCAGTGAGTGAACAGAGGGAATAGAAGTTGAAAAATGTGGAAGAATTACAAGCACATACTGTACCTGAGAATAAGAACAGTTTGAGTGAATCGCTTGAATTACTAATAGGTTTACCAGATATCAGGATTGTGGTTTTCTCTCATTTCTTAATGCACGGCAGAAATATCAGCTCAACATACATGTAGGCAAAGAAAGAATCAGCCAGTTGGCACTTGACAGTGGCAGGCCTGACTTCTCCCAGTCAACACTTCCATCTGAAACTGACGCTTGGCAAGCAGTTAATGAGAGACGGCTGCCGTTAACAGCATCTGTAAACCCTGCCATTTATTTACAGCATCATGGAGCGTGATTGGTGCTCGCATCCACCAATTAGCCATTATAAAACCTCTATTTGGCCCTGCCTCCTCGCTAGACTCAAGAGCATGGCATTACCTCCAAAATAGAGGCTGTGGTATTATTAAACTCGTTAAGTAGTATTCCCTTCTCCCCCAACACAGCCCCACCTAACTGCCGCAAATATTTCAGGGCCGTACCCATTATTTTTCAGACTTCAGTGGTGCGCCACAACCTTGGTTTTGTGAAACATACACTGATTAGGTCGCCTTACCCTCTGCTCTGCCTGTGTATCTACTTTGCCTGCCTGCTGGAGGAGAGAGGAGATGACAGCAGGGAGCGAGGGAGGGAGGGAGGAAGAAAGGAGGGAAAGGATATGTTGTTGTTGTTTTTTGAGGGGGTGATTCCCCAAATGACTGCATATCGTGTGTGTGTGTGTGTGTGTGTGTGTGTGTGTGTGTGTGTGTGTGTGTGTGTGTGCGCGTGCGTGCGTGCGTGTGTGTGTGCGCGCGTGTAGGCATGCATGCGTGCATGGTGTGTGCTTGTGTGTATTTCAATCAGGAGAGACTCATTCTTTAGTGAGCAATACTTTATTTACACAGTGCACAGTGATTATGAGAATGTGAAAAGGTATTTGGCGATTAGACTCCCCATGGTGACATCATGATTATGAAGGAGGTAGTGGAGCAGAGAGTAGAATAGGATATCCCCCTATCGAGTCTAGACACTGGTGGTGATGAAGAGCACTCTGACCCTGGGCGTCGAAGTGATGAACTGGAGGTGAATGGGGTGGAGGAGGGTCACTACAATTTGAACTGAAATGACAGCTGAAAGCACAGAGAGGAGAAGAGATTTGAAAGTTGCCAGCTAAGATGTGATTGACTGATTGTGGCGAAATATGATTGGTTTAACAAAAGAGCATACGCCCCTAACGGGGGGGGGGGGAGAGGGGGTGAGGAATGAATGAGTAGCATAGATAGTCTTCCTGATTGAACTAAGCTTCGTAATATGTGCCCTCATACGTGTGTTTACGTCTGTTCACACCCGCGTCTACGCTCCCAAGGTGCGAGCTGATCTTCACCTACCCTGTTTTGAGGTCGAGATTGTGGCTGAATCCTCCCCTCATCTTCCTCCTCTCCCTTCCCCTCCTCTCCTTTCCGACTGTCCAGCAAACAAAACAAAAAAAGGTGGGCTGATGCCCTCTGATCCACAGGTTTTCCTTTTAGCCTACTTGTTATTTCCCACCTCCTCTCCTCTCCGCCATTGTTCTAGTAGTGTGTATCTTCTCCTCTCTCCCTAAACCATGTCTCTCACCACACTCTAATCCCATCCACTAATTAACCTGATAGTGATGCGTCTCATTATGCTAATGGAGCTAATGAGGGGTGTGTGTGTGTGTGTGTGTGTGTGCGTGTGCGTGTGCACACATGCACGTGCACGTGCATTTGCGTGTGCGAGAAATGGAGAGACTATAACGAGGAGAGAAGAGACAGAAAAAGATGCCGTAAGAGAGTTAAAGCTAAAGGTCATCCCAAATTGGGCTAAATAAAATAACAACACAGCTCATTAGAGAATTGTTAGTCACGCTTATTTTTGCTAGCATTGCATTGTGTCATTACAACAAATTACAAGAAAGAAGAAAATGGATTGTTAGATGGAGAAGTGGTGAGAGGAATAGGCTGTTCTTCCTCTCTCTCCTCCGTCTCATGCCAAACCCCTGGGATTAAATGCAGTTTTAATAATGGAAACAGCTAGATGTCTGAAATCCAGGGAAATGCATTGAACCAAACTAGTAACTTTAGTCTAAGCACCACATACACAATCTAACTTGCAGTCGAGATGCATGGCATTGCATATATCATCGAGGAAATTGGATAGAAGTAATTGAACATTATATTTGTGTTGCTGCATCTTTCATGATTTCTTTCTGGTCTGAATTCCTGAGGCTCTTGCTGTAAAGAAGCAGTGAAATATGAAATGTTGTGTAAGTCAGAGGGCTGTCTGCTTGGCTGCAGAACCCTTTGGATGAGATGAGGAGTCTTACTAACAAACAGCATAGCCAAAGACTTCTGCCTCAGGCTCTCTCCTCTCCTTCTCTCTCTTTCTCCTCCCTCATCCCTCCCTTTCCTACTTTCTTCTCCAACATTTCCTCTTTTTTTTTCTTTTTCTTTTTTTTTTACCTCACTTGAACTTTCCTAGCATCCTCCCTAAATCACGTCTTCTCACTCGCGCTTTCATCCTTCTCCCTCGTCCCCTCTCTCGGCAGAGTGGCGAACTGCGTCCAGAAGCTGGGGAAGGCGACAGGGTTTCCCATTTCACCCCCACTGTTTTTCTACAGTATTTCTGTCCTGACAGCTGCTGCCGGTGGCACCTATTCTAGTCTCAGTCATCTTGGGACGTGACAATCCCTCCTGACACGCAGGACTCATCCTCCATCACTCACTCAGTGGGTGTTAAAACCTACTACAAGACAGAGTCAGAGAAGTCATTATAGATCTCCATTTGATGTGTGCGGTGATAAACTACCAGTGAATATTTTGGACGCACACATTTTTCTTTATTTTCACTATTATTATTATTATTATTATTATTATTATTATTATTGTTGTTGTTGTTATTGTTATTATTATTATTGTTATTATTATGTATTATATATTAAAACTATGAAATACTGTAACACAAATGGAATTATGCAGTGATGAAAAAACTCTTAACAAATCAAAACTATTTTGATTTGTTTCTAAACTAACTTCACTATATTTTCTCTAAGAAACAATTTTCAAGCATTTTAAAACATAAGCCTTGAGATCAAAATTGCTGTAAGAGAATGAACAAGTGCAAACCTTTTAGACCATGGCACCACTTTCCCTATCCATGAGTGACTGAGTGGCTGACTGACTGACTGACTGACTGACTGACTGACTGACTGAGTGGCTGACTGAGTGAGTGAGTGACTGAGTGGCTGACTGACTGAGTGAGTGACTGAGTGAGGGACTGACTGACTGACTGACTGACTGAGTGGCTGACTGACTGAGTGAGTGACTGAGTGGCTGACTGAGTGAGTGAGTGACTGAGTGGCTGACTGACTGACTGACTGACTGACTGACTGGCTGACTGACTGAGTGAGTGAGTGACTGAGTGAGGGACTGACTGACTGACTGACTGACTGAGTGAGGGACTGACTGACTGTCCTGACTTTTCCATCTTATGCGCCGCAGTAAAAGAGTACTGTAGTACCTTCAATCGGGTGTGTGTAACCTGTTCAGATTCAGCAGATTGAATAGTTGTTGAATGAGATGATTGATTGAATAGTAGAAAAGGAAAAAAGGAACACTGAGGAGGGAAACACAGAAGCTGTTTCATTTTGGTGTTGTAGTGACGAAACTAAATGTTGACTCCAGGTGCTTGAGAGGCACTGATTATTTTCAATTGCTGCTGTTCTTTGGCTCACTAACTATGTGCCATTTGGTGGAAGCTTGTATCTAAAGTGCCTCACAGTGCCATGAGCGCATCATGTTTTAGCATGAATCAAACCCCCATGCACT
>NC_139630.1:36278836-36288836 GCF_964638095.1 Poromitra crassiceps
TACTGCTAAAAGTAATATATTACATGTAATATGTTACTTTTGTAATGTGTTTCCCCCAACACTGGTCCTCCTAATACACACATTATACACTTTCCACACTTCATATGTTGGAGGTGGGTGCGCAAGTATTTGAACTGGTACGGTAACTTTAATATCACTATGAGGAAATAATCTAATACTCTGTATTTTCTTTTTTAATCTATGGAGGACAAATGTTGAGTAATCTCTTCTGAAAGGGGGTTTGATGATCAGTGATCAATACAATAAGGTTCTAAAATCTCCAACAGGGAATCGTGACAGGATCCACTTGAAAAGGTGGTCTGGGGAGCGCTTTGGCGTGCCCGGGCACGGAACACTTGCGAGTGTGAAAGCCAACCATTCTGAACCACATAGACAACAAACGGAGCAAGGATAAACTCCAGTCATAGTTGATGACGCAAGTGCGCTCTGTTCCGTTTCCGAGTGCGGAAGAAATGTTGTAATGTGAAAGCTGACCAGCAAGGGAGAGGGGAGGGGGGGAGGGGGGGCAATCGTTCCCGGGTGCGGAACGGAACAGAACGAAAGCAATCGTTCCCAGTGAGAAAGCAGCCTAAATCATCCACATTCTTGAAATAGTGAGTAATATGTTTCAGGTCCACTTGGCTGGACGGCCACATTACAGCTGGCTAGAATACAGGTCTGTAGTGGATTTATCTGGACTCACGAGCAGTTTGTCTCCACACAGCAAAATGTTGAAACTCGCTACTGTAACTGAGGATCATCGTATATTCTGGGTCTTTACGGCCTCTGCCAACGCTGCCATGTGGAGCCGGGAGGTGGGTGAGGGGGGGGGGGGGGTCGGTGTGTAACATGAAACAAGAGGGAAGAGATACAGAGGGTTAGATAGACAGACAGAGAGACGTCCCATAGAAACAGCCTGCGATCCCGAGCCAGAAAGAGCTTGTTTATAGGTCGTCGGGGTGAGAGGTGGGGGTAAGAGATTTAGGGGGTAAAAGCTCACTCCACTCTCTCTCTACCCTGCCCGTCCTTCAGTCATGCAGCACATCAGTGTGGCATCATGTGTCTGAGCTCCTCAGCTTGTGACAGACAGACAGCGCGTGACCACTCTTGCATCACAGGAACCTCTTCCACCCCCCATCTGTCTGTCCTCCTGCCCCACTTTGTCTTGATGAGCTCATGGTCACTCACTGCCATCAAAGCCCAGGTTGGCCAACTGGCAGAGGAGACACTGCAGCACAGCTGGACGAGAAGAGACGTGGACTTTAGAAGAACAGGAGAAAGAAAGAGCAGCAGCAGAGAAAGACTTGGGAAAAAAAGCAGAGAAAACGAAGCAAAGAAGTGAGAGGAAAAACAGAGAGCGTTAAAGAGAGACATCCAAGTTGGAGAGAATAAGAAAGAAAAGAGTTTTGAGAGACAGGAGGAGAGAGACAAGTGAGTTTGTGTAGTGAAGAGAAAGGGAAAGATCAAAGGAAGGACAGGTGGACGAGCAGGCAAGGAGAGAGAGGAAATAGAGGTACGCCAGTTTTCCACTAGATTTTCTCTTGACTGCTGCTAGTGGTGCCACAGAGCCAGGACCCCCTAAGGCCCCCTCACTGAGGCGTCTGCGGTCATGCCTGCTGCAGCCAGAGTTAGCCGTTTCCCCCAGGGCCAGCAGAGGATCAGCCGTGCTCAAATCATCCTCCGCAGTGAGTACATGTAGTAAGACGCTGACATTTATGCTCCAACCTCACTGGGACTGTTGGAGGAAGGAAGGTTGTGTGCAAAATGTGTTCTGTGTGTGTGTGTGTGTGTTACTCCAACATTACACAGTGTTAAATATAGTTCTTTATGCCTTTTGCTTTGGGTAAAGAAGCTTACTGCATTTTAGTTAAAAAACAAACTGCAAGAAATCACTGGACGTTTTAAATGAGATGAAAGGAGATGAGCTAAATTTCATCATTGCTTTTATCAGCAGCATCAGTGATTCCAAAATATTGTCCCTGCAGAAATCTCTGTCTGTGTAGGAAATGTGTTTCACAACCTGGGACCAAGATTAGTCATTGATAATGCATTGTAGCATAACATCCAAATACATCTCTTTGGGTAGTAATATATAAGCAGCACCATCAGTGAGATGAATTGAGTTTCATAGCTGCGGGGCAAAAGAAAGAATTCGACTGGAAGTCGACTACCATGGCAACAATTGGAGCAACGTTTTTTGGGGGGTCAGCCCTGTGTGTGTGTGTGTGTGTGTGTGTGTGTGTGTGTGTGTGTGTGTGTGTGTGTGTGTGTGTGTGTGTGCCTCCCACGCAGACACATTTCAACCGGATGCGAGGCCTCGATGGAAACGTCCTCTGATTGGCTACTGAGCTGTTCTGTAATTTGATTGGTTGAGCTGTACTCTAGTTGTCATGTAGCAACAGTGTAGGGAGACGGGAGGGGGATTGACCTCAGTTACCATCAGTTACCAATACCATGATGTCCTCTAGTGATCTTTGAAAGACACAAACAAGTTTTCTGAGATGTGAGGACTGAGGAGCAATGTCAGTGTTTGTTTCTCAAGTGTGTGTGTGTGCGTGTGTGCATGTGTGTGTGTTTCTCTGTGCGTGCGACGTGTGTGTGTGTGTGTGTGTGTGTCTGTGCGTGCGACGTGCGTGTGTGTGTGTGTGTCTCCTTGAAGAGTCAGAGAACACATGCTTCATTCATTCTGCCAATCCAACTGCTAAAAGACAAACAACAGAAAATGCTCTCCATCCAAGTTGATTAAACTGAGGGAACAACAGAAGTGTAGTATATGCAAATGCCATAATCTAAAAATATAGGACACTACTGTTGAATTCCACTGGTACATTGGCATTCTGAATAATAAACATGGCTGAAAAACAGTATATACTTTATGGAGGGAGCATATCTAACGAGTGAAGTGGTCTAAATTACTCCACTCTCCACAGTTCAAAACAAAGTTAGAAACTTTAGAAAGCATACAGTATTTATTGTCTATATTGGCTAAGCATGATGGTGATAAAATATATATATATATATATTTTGTCTAGAAGTTGGAAGCATACTGATGGTTGCTATTGACAAGCAAACCTCCATAATGTGTTTTCTACAGCATGTAAGGCCAAAGATGAAGTAGTGGCAAGATAATTACCCCCCTCACCGCAAAAAACTGCTCCCAAACCCAACATTTCCAGAAATGAAGAGAGAAAGAAATGCAATCTTGTCCGCCTTCATCATCCTTTGGGCTGAGATTGACGTAAACAAAAACATAGACGGCCACCAATAATTCCCATTCGTGAATAGCCGATAACACATTATGAAATGTGCTCAAATATCATTTGAAAATCATAGGGAGAACTGTTTTTAAAACTGATGACTGTCTGCATTGTACAGCATGTAATGTAAAAATTTAAAACAGTTTTGGTAATGATGATGCATTACTGTGTGTACTAGAGGCCCACTTCCTTCTCTCCCTTTTGAGATGTGCTGCTATCTCAGTGTCTCTTGTAATTGAGCTCTGAGTTGATGGGACTTTTCACTTAGTTGTAAAGATTTCTTCCAACATGAACGACAAATCGAGGGGGAAATAAATTCAGGCTTTCAAAAGACACGCAACACTGAGCCATTTGTCCGCTTTCTTCATCTTTTGGCCTGAGATGGATGTAAACAAAAACAACCACAACTGCTTCAGCTAATAGTTTCCCGTCTTTCAATCGCTGATAACGGCGCTAAAATATGCTAAAATAATTGCACGCCTACAAATCAATCATCTATTGAAATCACAGAAAACGATTTCCTCCTCAAACCAAAGTGGTGTTTCTAAAAACCCGACATTCTTCCATGCATGACGTGCGTGCCAGTGACCATAATTGCGTATTCATGGAGATGTGTAGAAACCTGGAGGCAGGCGTCAAACCTCATCAGGGGGGATATTTTCTACAGCTGATTACATGCCCCAATAAAAAAAAAGAAAGAAATGGTCATGATGATGTGTTAAGTACCAGAGGCGCGCTTCCTCCCCTCCATCTACAATTGTCTGCTGATACCTCTGCTGGTAATTGAGCGCTGACATAATGGCGCATCTCAGCGTTTTTGGAGCGTTCGGTCCTTAGTCGTGACTCGTGAATGACGTGACAAGCTGACTAGGCAGATTTGCACACGGCCACCTCGTCGTCTCCTCTTCTCATTTCCCCCTCCTCCGTCATTTCGGCTCGGTTCATCACATTCTTTTCTGACGTTTCATGATCTCGACTGTTCGAGGTTTTGCCGTGGAAGATATCTGGAGGGAGATTGAGACTGCCATCAGATTGTATTTGATCACTTCAGCCTGATTCCATTTACACCTGGCGTTAACATGCGTTTTCTGCCATCAGATTGCAATCAGATTGCAGAAATGGTTGTCCTCTCAATCTGCATAAAGTTGCTGTATCCAGATTGAGAGGACACATTGCATTTACACTTGTTGCGTTCAATGTGTACACAATGCATCCCTGACCACCTCCGGAGGTGGTTTGGCCGATCAGATTGCAATCCTTCTTCAATACGTTTTGGGGGTGTTTACACCTGTACTTTCAAGTGATAAAACACAATCTGATTGCAATCTGATCACAGAAAACGCATGTTAACGCCAGGTGTAAATGGCCTCTATGTTGCCTGCCTGTCTGCTTTGATGTCTGTCTTCCTCTCTGTCTGGTTCAAAGGGATCTTTTTTCTTTTGCTGTCTTGGGTTTGGCGAGCTAATGTATCAGTATTGGTTTTGTGTGTCTAGAAGATAGATGCTTCTAGGTGAAGTAGAAGTAGACAGCCGTTCCCCTTCCCCTGCCTCCTCCTCAAGGTCCCAACTCTGTTTCCAGGGCAAGGGAAGAAGACTGTCATCAGTATTTAGTGTGGGGTTCAGGGCAGCAGTGGGAGGAGAGGGTAACTTCATCGCACAAATACCTCTCTGCTCCCAGGTTTATTCCCACTGCCACTATCAGGTTCAGTCACTGCTCTGGTCTTAAAACTGTCTTTGGAAATGTGAATACAGCATCATGATATATTAAATGATCATACCTTTTGTAGCTTTTGTAATTTGACTTGAATTAAAAATGAGAATCTGTGGTCTAAATGACTCCACTCTCCACAGTTCAAAATAAAATTTGAAACTTTAGAAAGCATATTTATTGTCTATCTTGGCTAAGCATACAGTAATAGTGATTAAAACAAAATCATGATTTTGTCTAGAAGTTGGAAGTATGCTGATGGTGCTAATGACGAGCCAACCTCCCAGAATTGAGACTCTAGCACCAATAATTTAAGCACATTGCTTACAGTATAATAAAGAGAGGTAAAATGATCTGCTTTTTCACTTTTTCAATCACACACGACATGCAAAGTCATCCTGAAGGATTAAAATTGTCTTTTTTATGTTTTTCCAAAACAACAAGTCGCACAAGTCTTCTTAATTAAGCTTCCTCTTGCATCTGAGAGTAACAAAACCTCAACCATCGAAACTTCCAACTCCAATGATCATATCCCTTGTGCCGACCCTCCCACTCTCCTGGCCCTGCCTTGCAGCAGCCTGGTGGTTGGGGATGTTAGGCTGATTGAGTGCACCTGGACCTGGTGTGCTGTATGTCTATACTGTATGTGTATGTTGGATTACTTTATGGTAACGGAACCAAAGGTGCACACAGGTGAGGAGACAGGAGAGACACTGAATGGTCTGCAGGCTCTTAAAGCCCAGACAGTACACTGGGCCTAGGTGCACTTCACCCTAGGGACCCCAACCACCAGTCTGCTGCAAGACAGGGCCAGGAGAGTGGGTGGGTCATCACATCCCCAACTGTAGTGTTTGGTTAGCTGCAAACAAAATAAGAAGTTGTAATAATCAGTTACTTTTATCATTACAGTGCTATGGGTAATATACAGTTTTATTAGCTTTTAATGCACTTTTTTTAATAGCCTGGACAGAGTCAGCTGTCTTTCAATTAACGATGGCAAGTAATCCACAGGGATCCCAATATTAGGGATATCACGATACTAGAATTTCTACTTCGATACTGATACTCAGGAAAATATCGATACTCTATACCATTTTCGATACCACAGCAAGGCGGGATGAAGACACATCAAGACGCATAAAAATAAAGTTAGACAGAAGGATGGACAGATGCACACTTCTCCATAATCTAGGCTTGATAAAACTTTGAATTTAGACAGCAGATTACCCCTGCTCTAGCCATCAGCCTATCAGAACATGTTTAGCTTGTTGAAGCAACAGATACCCACCAATGATAGGGAGGGGAAAATCTGTGATTTTTCACTTAAAGAAAGCACTGCTGGTATTGAAACTGTTGCAAATGAGTATTGTATCCGTTTCAAATTGTTAGTATTAATACCTGTTGCAAATTAGTATTGTATCTGTTTCAAATTTTCAGTATTGATACTATGGATACTTTTGACAACCCTACCCAATATAGTCATCCAGTTTCCCAAGCTTAACACCTTAAGTGCCATAGCCGAAATAATTCGTCTTACATAATCCAACGCTTAAGTGCCAGAGCCGAGTTTACTCGTCTTACATAAACATTTTTTTTTTTTGACGGTGGGACATCAATCAACAACTTTTACATCTTCGAGATCACTATTGGAGCAAGATAATGTGTATAATCTATTTTACCGACCCACTAAGTGTTGACAGTGCTCCCCCAGACGACCGAAATCAAAGAAAAAACTGCCGCGGGACCAAGCCGTTCAAGGAAATGCCGTGGCGATTTTACAGTAATCCATTCAAGACTTGTCTTGCCTGAGAGCGGCCGCGCACCGGCAGCAGCACACAGAGAGCGGAGAGCGATTTGCAAAATAGATCATAGGTGAAACACACTTTGAAACACCTCAGAAAGGCCAGAATCAACATCTGCCCATCGCCCACGCATTCCCCGGCCCATCTTGACTCGCACAAGGAGCGTCCGCACGCAGGCAAGCAAGCAGGCAGGCACACAGGCAGGCAGCAGCAAAAGCGCTTCTGACACGCCCGCTGTACAGCCAGGAGGAAGGAGGAGAAGACACACGGAGGGAGGAGTTTGAATGAGAGGGGTGTTTCCTGTTGTTATGGAGGAAATTACTGTTCAAAACTATTGTTTAGAATGTCTGACGGTCTTACTGATGCCAAAAATGAATGGTTAAAGTGACTGTTTCACAAAAAGCCATTTATCTCTGAATAAATTTCCAGACGCTGAAACCATGCTGTACTCAACGGCTAATATCTACATAACTACTAACTCTGCAAACTAACTCTTTTAGACAGAGAAAGCACACATTCTATTAGTTATTTTTAGATGATTGGTGTTCATGAATTCTTAACAGAAAAGAATCCTCGGCTGTTCTAAAATGAGCCAGAATCGTCAAAAACACCCCTGGCACAACTTACCTACAGGAATGAAAACATGGCTGGCATTCAATGTGTTAATGGAGACATACCTACAACTTTTATCGACACTGTCCACAGTTGGCACCAATTCATCAGACATTGCATCATCTTGTTGTCTTGGACTGATCGCAAAACCTAAGCAGGACCAGGGGCGTAGGCAGAAATTCAATTATGGGTGGGCCTGGATAAAATTGGGTGGGCCTGGACAAAATTGGTGGGGCAATTGCATGATGAAATTTTGCACGGAACACGCGCAAAATTCCTAGATGTCATGAAGTTGTCATGCATTAGACTCTGGAGATGATGTGCCCTGCGTTTTTAAGCTACAAAACCATTGGCTAGCAAGGCAGCAGCAAGTTTGCCTCTAGAAAACAACCAATTAAAAAAAAAAAAAAAAAATGGGTGGGCCAGGGCAAGAAGTGGGTGGGCCTGTGCCTACCCAGGCCCACCCGTAGATACGCCCCTGAGCAGGACGCTCTGAGTCTTGCCCTTGTGCTAATATTTGTAAGAGCATTTCTCTGCATATATTTGGTTTGGCCCGGGTATGTGTTGACCCAGTAGTTAATTTGGCCCAAACCCATGAAGCTGGTGCCATGTAAACTGTCTTCTGCCTGACCCCCACCCCAAAATACCTCTGTGTTTACCTTAACCCATCATTGTGTCACTCAAGGCCAACTGGTAGGACAGCCCACGTGTTGCTGGGCAGACCAGACTCTATTAGAAGTAGATGCTGGTGGGTTGCGTCACTCATGTCACATTATCCCCTCTGTCCCGTCCGACACTGGTTTCAGCATCGTCCCTCCCCTGTCACTCAAGTCCATTTTAAGTCCACACACACACGCACACGCGCACACACACACACACACACACACACACACACACACTCACACGGCGGTGGGTTGGACTCATATGTCCTGTCGCCTTCTATAGGGGCTGATAGAGGTATGGAAGTTGTGTCCTACTGCCCCAGTCCTTCCAGACTTCCTGTCTCCATCCAGACCCAAAATAACCGCTTAACATGGGGAGGAGAGGAAGACTGATGGAGTCTGACATGGACAGAAAAAGACACACCCATTCATCCGGCACTATATTACCTGGGGACATCCAGTGATTTCAGTGATTTTAATCTTTTGTGAATGGCTGTAATTTGTAAAGTAAAAATCTAGTGCAATTTCTTTTTTCTCCCTTCTTCTTCTGGACTCGCAATTTCTGTTCTCCTCTATCATGACAAAAGGAAGCAGTAGTAGAATCTGTATAGAGGAGGGTTTGGAATTGATTATCATTCAGCTCAAACTTCTAGTTCTAAATCAGGAAGACACAGATTGCAAGTGATTACAGCGGATTTCATGATGCTGCGGGAATGAAGTTTAAAGTTAATTCATTCCGCTAATTAACACAACTCCTACAGGCCCTGAAAATCCTTTACAGTTTGCAGATTTGCAGATTTGAGAAATGTAAAATGAGGCCTTCAAATCTTTTTTGTTCAAATGAATGGATGGCCTTGAAAGTACTTTAAACTCCAAATTCATCGATCTGCTTCACTTAAACACTTCACCTCTTGGATGTGAAAGGATGGATGATGGATGTTTGCATTGAAACAGCTGCAGTGTTCAGATTAAAATGAAAGACGTTCACATGAGTTATTGACTTTTACAAGAGTAAAGCCTCTATGATGCCAAGTCATGTCTGCACCAAAAGACAGACATTTTGACTCCTTGAATTTCACTAAACAAGGTACTTTAATTTGATCCCTAAGTGAGTGTGGGAACCCTGACTCGAGGTTCCCACATAGTACTGGTATAGTGCAAAAGACCAACCTAAAAAAAGAGAGAGCGCGAAGTGGAGAAGGTTAACAATGGTGAGGGTGGGGACAGAGAGACAAATGGAACAAAGGGAGAGATGGGGAGATAGCAATTGAAGTGGAAAGTTGGAAGCCAAATTGCACATTTGAAGTAGGCCTATGTGTGCCAAACAGCCCATTTTCTTTGGCTATCTGAGATAATGGCTATTGATAAACTGTCCTAATCAGACCACAAAGAGCCATTTTACCTAGCAGACTTCCAGAAGCGCTGACATCAGCAGGAAGCATGAGAGGGGAGAGAGAGATCAGCAGGAAGCATGAGAGGGGAGAGAGAGAGAGAGAGCAGCCGGCCCGTCATGCAGGGCAGGCACATCCCCAACTCCATTACAAAGGCATCTTTATGTCTTAGTGCTCTCATAACTCTGCTGGCGGCGATGTGTACTACACGTCACAAGCCGTACTCTTCACTATTTAATCATTGTAGTTTGTGAGCGTCGACATAATGGCCGTGGCAGTGTGGCACGGACAGTTAGTGTAGGTTTAAATTGTCTGATAACTCGTGCCTATCCAATCAAATAAAGAAATAATCACAATATGTTTCTGCTCTGTTTTCTGGTGCACTTTTGATTTGAAAAGGAGCTGTGTGTGCTCCAGAAATGTCCATCTCTGAAATATATTTCCATCCTGGCCTGTAGCCAATCGTGTGCAGTTGCGGCTGTGATTTCTACCCGACAACAAGCCTATGACATCATGGGCTACATGATATACAGTATACTGTATACATATATATGTGTGGACGCTGGCTG
>NC_139630.1:36291336-36296336 GCF_964638095.1 Poromitra crassiceps
TCTCTCTCTCTCTCTCTCTCTATGTCTCTCTCTCCCTCTCTCTCTCTCTCTCTCCCTCTTTTTCTTGCGTTCCTACATTATTGTATTGTGTCAGATAGTGTTGTTGGATGCAGGCCAAGCCTAAAGTGCAGCTCTCTTACCTCACTGAATCAATTGAGTTCTATGAGACCTTCCATTAAAAAAAGACAGACTGAACGGCTGTTTTCCAGAAATCACCTTGCAAGCTGGGATATGCTTTTGCCTCAGAAGAAGTATTATGTTTTAAAATGTCATCACATCACATGTAAGCTGTCACAATTTATGAATTTGAGTAAGGTGTGTTCTTGGTTAATTTGTTAAATATGAATAATTGTATAGTTTGCCTGGTTAAATAAGAATTTGTTCGCAGTCAACTTGAGTTGAGTAAAGTGAAAGGTTTTCTTAGTTAAGTAGCCTGAATATATACAAATGTTGTTGATGTGCCGTTAGCCAACTTTAGACGGTTAAATAATAATGCTTAAATAATAAAATGCCCACGTAGAATGAGAATATGTTTTAAGGCAGCCTGTTAAATGAGGCTTAAATAAGTCCTGGGCCTGCTGATATGATCTTTAGTCTGTTCTGTGGAGCTTTGTGAGCTGCGGTCCTGTTAGTAACTGTGTTTGGTGATTAGCACAGAAACCCTGTTCGAGCTCACAGTAACACCATTACACCCATTGGCAGCACAAGATGGAGACGAGCGTCACCATGTCAGCAATTATGGCGGCTCTTTTTCCGGTCGTGTGATATCTGATGATAGCCTGTGGTCTGCGCTTAATTCAATAATGTCTCAATTCGGCTGGTACAAGAAGGAAACCATCCAGATGAAAATCAGATGAGTTGGTTTTGGTAATCAGGCCAGATACAGATGTACAAATGAGAGTTCTGCGTTCTGTGTAAGTGCCTCTCTACCAGAGCTCAGACTTGCCCGCCTGTTTTGGCATCTATATTCATAACTTCTGATGATAATTACCGGTAACATTTTGCTGTAGCCACAGATGCAGCACTCTGCCACATAGGTACAGTATGTTCACACTGTGCTCTGTTCCAAATTGATGTTCATCTGATTTAGTATTTGATCGTATCTATTCTAGGATGTACTGTAACCCATATCAGATAGCGATATGACCTGAAAGCAATGTCTCTCTGTGGGCTGGTCTTCTAGCTAAAAAAAATTGTGTTTCCCCTGGCAGTGTGTCTTTGCGTCGCCTTTATTCCAGAGATGAAAATAAGAAAATAATTTAAATATTTGTGGATTGTGTAAAGGTCTTTGCACACACAGTCCGATTGTTTTCGTATGCGTGTTTTTTAATACGTCATCCGAAAACACACACGGGTCCCAGCTCGCAAAAATCTATTGACTGATGCGAAAAATGCAGAAAATCGAACCTCGTCCGAAAACTTAAATGACGGACGTAATTGTCGGACTCTATGTGTCAACAATGATTGACACAAATTAGGTCGTATTCTTTCTTTTTTTCGTGCGTCAATTTCGGACGAAAATACGGACTTGGTGTGCAAAAGCTTTAAATGTCGCTGGCTTTTCAAATGGTAAAACAACCATTTAAAAACATTTCACGGCATTACAGAGAATGAAAGTAGAGCCCATTGATTCTACAAAGAAGGTGTCATGTCATAATAATTAGTCCACTTATCATTTATGAAACACATTTAAGCCCATGATCATTTTCTTGTGCGGTGACAAAAGACACACACACGGAGGACCAAACAAGGACTCACCGCCTGGTGCCTGGAGAAGCACTTCTTTTAGGGCTTAACACATTTTGGCACACCACCAGAATGGAAGCCAAGCTGCACCAAAATTAATTAATTAACACAATTAATCAGTGTGAATGAAGATGAGATTCTAAAATGGTTGCATCTATTAACATCATGTCCATTGGTTCTTCAGGTCTCAAACAGGTAAACAAACTCAGGTAAACTCAGGTAACACACTTACAAACTTGTGTTTCTTTTGTTAGAAAGTAGAGGAACTCAAAAAGTCTGAGTGAGATGCAAAAGACTTGAAAGCTGGAATAGCCAACTGTAGATGAACAACAACTTACCAGTCAAGTGTCTATCAAAGAGGGATTCCTCTTGTGTGTGTATAAATCTACAGCTACAGCAGACACCTGTTACTGTAGATGTACACACACACACACACACACACACACACACACACACACACACACACACACACACACACACACACACACACACATTTAAATGATGTATTTATGTCCACATAAATACAGAGTACAAAGGACATAAACACTAATAATGCAGTCAGATGCTGGGAGACGGTTACAAAAGTGCCACACACACACACACACACACACACACACACACACACACACACACACACACACACACACGGGTGTACCTTCTGAATGCTTCAATGATCCACAGCTCCCCCCCAGGATGTTTGCTGCCAGGGGGAAAGCGTACATGAGTATTGGGCCCACAAGCAGATTTGGTTTACTGAGCGTGCTGAGCAGAGAGTCCACTGTCTTTACTGAACCATCTGACACTGACCCTCTGCTCTCTCCTGCCTCTGGCTTCAGTGATGTTGTCTCTGTTGACCTCTCTCTCTCTGCACTTTGCTTTTAGTGGTGTCTGATGCGGGGGGGGAGACATCTGAAACGCAGCAGAGAACCAGCAACACAAGTAGAAATCGTTTCGACATGAAAGATAGTTGTTAGTAGTACCGTAGTTAGACTAGACCTGATCCCCACTGCTGAGGTCAGTGAAGCTGTAGAGACACAACATTCAAGATTCACTTGAAAATAGCCACAGTAAGTAATCAGATTACAAACGAGGAATTTGACTGCAAGTCTGCAGCAAAGTGCAAAGTAAAAGTCATTGAAAGTGACATAATGGAAGCATGTTCTTGACATCATTTTGGAGGCAGATCAACAGTTGGGGAAGTCCTGCCCTGCTTGACATTGTGCTGCTGCTGCTGTTTATGTAGCAGCTGTTTGAAAGCAGTAGCTGCTGGCTAATGGACGAGAGTGTCCTGTGCTGACTGGACAGATACAGGCTTATCTGTGCTGAGAGATTGACGCTAACCAGTGCCAGTTGTCTGGTGCTTTCCGTGATAACAGAGCCAGGGCTTGCTCATCAGTAGATGACTTTCTGCGTTCGTCTTTGCACTGTTCCATTTTGTCCGGACAGTCGTGCTTTTCAGTCAGGAAGGACCTTGTCCTGCCTGCTTTTTGATACACTGTTGTCTTTGTTGTCCCAAAGTAGATGTAAAAACAAAATCCACTTTACTCAAGAAGAAGAGTTGAAGATGTTTGATGGATCATCCGAGAGTCGTGGGATGTATTTGGACATCTTACTAGCTGGACTGAAATGAGTCTACACAGAGGAAACTCAAAATTGAATTGTGCTCAAGCCCAAGATGAGGATGTTTTTCTGAGTCCTCATTTCTTATTGTTACACATAACTCTTCTTGTGTGCTGCTGTGCTCTCATTGGGGATCAAGACACTATTTAATTCAACAAAGATTGTTTGTCTGCTGAAATAATGACAAGGGAAATGTTGCTGTTGAGACATTGCTGTGAATGTTTGGACTGAGCCGTGGCAAAGTGTATTGTTCTACTGAGGAGAAGTGGCTAAAGCCAATACCAATGACAGTGTGAAGTGGAAGCAATGTGCTTGAGCAAGTTGGTATTCATCACAACAAGTCATCACCCTGCTGCAGCCACAGTCCTGCCCTGCCTATCTCCCTGTGACTGTCTCTCTCTCTGTCTCTCTTGCTCACTCTCTCTGTCTCTCTCACTCGCTCGCTCACTCTGTCTCTCTCTCTCTGTCTCTCTCTCTGTCTGTATCTCTTCCTCTCTGTCTCTCTCTCTGTCTGTCTCTCTGCCTCTGTCTCTCTCTCTCTCGCTCACTCTGTCTCTTGGTCGCTCGCTCTGTCTGTCTTTCTGTCTCTCTCTCTGCCTCTCTGTCTCTCTCTCTGCCTCTCTGTCTCTCTCTCTGTCTGTCTCTCTCTCTGTCTCTGTGTCTCTGTCTCGCTCACCCTGTCTGTCTCTCTCGCTCTCTGCCTCTCTCTCTCTCTCTGTGTTGCTACAGACAGTCAAGGCCAGACTGAATACTAATGGTTGCTGAGGCCACTTGCTTTTCAGCTCCATCTGAAAGCCTTTGGAGCGAAAGCCGTGTGTGTGTGTGTGTGTGTGTGTGTGTGTGTGTGTCACACACAGAGAGGGACATGTACCGTATGTCCACCTGGCCCTCTTCAGGTTTTACAGAAAAGTGAGCTCATTAGCAAATGTAAATGAGACAGCGATGTCAGTGTGTCTCTTGTTCTCCTGCCAAAGGCTACTGTGTGTGTGTGTGTTCTGTGTTTCACTTTGTCTTAAGATTTTAAGATTATTATTATTTTTTGAGCCAATGTATCTAGTTGTATTTAGGTAGCCACAATATAAGATACAAAAATATCAATATGCAGTGTATACCGGTGAGAAGAATATGGGCATAATATGAAGAAGTCAAAGATGTAAATTTGCAAAATATGTCATATTCATATTAAAAAGCTTACAGAAGGCCATACAGTACATACTACATACATGAAGAAAGCATCGTAACTGTTGTGTAACTGAAAGATCATAGGCTCAATCCCCAATGCATTCCAATCTAGCACCTACTTACAGGCAATGTACACCAGATACGTTACGGCTGCATTGTGGATCTGGCAAAACGGCTGGATCGCCTCTCGCCCATGTTAATAGATGGGTGATACATGTGGTACGGAAAAATGACGCACCTGTTCTATTTTTGTCCGATCCTGCATCCGTCTGACAGATGACATGAGTGTGGGTCTGTTAGCAGCCGGACCGGAGGCGTACCTGCATCTGTTCCGGGGGCGCTGCTGTACATGAGCCCTTAGTGTCCACAGGGGGCGCTGCTGTACATTAGCCCTTAGTGTCCACAGGGGGCGCTGCTGTACATTAGCCTTAAGTGTCCACAGGGGGCGCTGC
>NC_139630.1:36301336-36316336 GCF_964638095.1 Poromitra crassiceps
GGTACTATGATGGACTGTCTTCAATTTAGATAGCTGTGACATACATAGACACACAAGCGTGTGCACATGCACACACACGCACGCACACACACGCACGCTCACACACACACACACACGTGATTTGTCTACAGATAAACACACAACATGCTGACTGTCTCTCATTCTCCATCCCCCCCACACACAATCTTTCTCTCCTTTATTTCATCTATCTCTCTCTCTGTGTCTCTCTCTCCTTCTCTCTCACTGCACGCACACTCATGCGTTTGAGTAGTAAAGCATTCTTTAAGTGTGAGTCAATAGTTCTTCTAAGTCTGTCTGAGGTGAGCTTGGATCTGCCAGGAATTTTACAGACTCCCTGGGCCCGAGAGTATCTAATGGATCTGGCTGTCAGCCCTCCCTCCCTCCCTCCCTACCTCCCTCCCTCCCTCTCTCTGTCCTCTGATTCCTCTCCTCTCTTTCACTCTTTCTGTCGGTTTAGCTTCATTTGTCTTTTTATCTCCCCCCCCCCTCTTGTTCCGCTCATAGTCCATATTGCAGTGGATGATAGGCAGGCAGTCAATGGATCGTGGGTTGAGGTCATCTGCCGATACAAAGGCTTATTAGCCGGGCCGGAGTTGAGTCTGTAAAGGGAGGTGAAACAGGGAGGAGGGCGAGCTGAGAGGAGGAGGAGGAGGAGGAGGAAGAGGAGGAGGAGGAGGAGGAAGGGGAGGAGGGAGGAGTGTAGAAATGAATTGGCAGCACACTCTCACATCAGGCTGCTTTAAAAGGACACAGCATCTAATACACACAGCCATGTCTGGACCAATCAGCTCCCAGTGTGGCCAACTCTATTTATCACACAGCTTTGTTGAATATTCAGGCAAAAAGCGGTTAGACACAGAACACTTTTCTCAAATGAATTGTAATTCAGCCAGAGATTTGGTTAGAGGCTGCTTTGATTGTGCGTCTTTGGTTACCGTCCTAATGAACTGTTTTTGGCAGAAGCTTGTAAATGACTTCAGCTTGTTGTAATAAGATATTTTGTATTCAATGTTTTGTGTTCACCTTGCTGGGGCTTATTTTGTGATCATGACTAACTCCTTACAGTATGCACGATTCCTTACTTTTCTTCTCTTTTCCTATTTATTTTTTCCATGAGTGTCTAAACCACAATTAGACAATTTGGAGATAGTTTAATTTTGGGAGCTTTTCGATTTATTTACGATTCATTTTATTGATTGACTGATTGATTGATTGAATGGTTAATTAATCAACATCATGTAATTCATTCGATTACATTTTTGAATTGACACCCCTACTTTAAATCCATAATAGCATTAGGTAGCCTTGGGCCATTTCTCAATACCAAGAATGCGTTCTTGTTCTTGAACGTTCTTGCTAGTCGTTCTTGGAAGAATGAACTTGCTAGGTCACAAGCACACATGACGCTGTTGGCAGTTTGAGACGATGCGTTCTTGAGGGTATTGCGCAGTACCAGCGCAGAGGCCACCTGCAGTACTACAAAAATAAAAATCTCAGCTGATTAAGATGCAACCAATTGTGCTCTGGAGCTTTTTGCCATTTTTCGGCATACTGTAAATGTCCGTAAAGTGGCACTTATTGAAACCTACTACCCTGCTTGTAGGCATCAAAAGTCATCAGAAATTAATTTAGTGATGAAATAAAACTTTAAATTGTAAAAAACTTCCCGGAGCTTATGACGTCTTCTCTGCTGCGTTCTGCCTCCGCTTATGCCGAAATGCATGCTGGGATATCTGCCTTGCCAAGTTGACACAAGTCACCAACCAGAGCATCCTCGGTAAAGTGGGCGTGTCGAGAACACATCCGGGAATTTTAAGCGTTGTTGGCGAAATGTGAACTTTGTATTGGAACAGTACTTGGGCTGCGACTGATGACGTTTCACAGGGACACAAGAACGCAAGAACACACAAGAACCCTTATTGAGAAACGGCCCTGGTCTACTATTATCATACTAACCACATAACCAAATGGTAGCAACCCTACAGGTGTGTTAATTGTATTGGGCTTGAGAAAACAGCAAGAAGTACAAGTCCAGTTTCCTAGCGATAGCTACAGTTTGGAGGCGGGCACACCTGACAGATGTCGCTGACCTATTCGGTCTCACATGGAGAAGAGAGAGGAAGAGAGAGAGAGATGTGGATGAGTGAGTCTGAATGGGAGGATGAGTGACTTGCTCCTTCCTCTTTTGAGTGTCTACACCAAGACCTGCATGCCTCGTTAACGAGCAGGAACTAACCAATGAAACGCTCAGGATTCCTCAGTGACACACATTGGTATGTGTGGCCTCCTCTTACTCACTTGTGGCTCGTCGCCGCTCCATGCAAGGAGTCAACATTGAGATCATTCAGGCAGGGGAAGGTTGGAAAGCCCAGATGTTGCTCTGCTCTGCAGGCGGGTTTTTCCACAGGAAAACATGGTGCTCACCTCCTTTCCTCTACCTCCTCAATTTCTCCTCTTACCTTCTCTCCATCTCTCCCTCCTGTATGTTCTGCTGATGTCTCTCTCACTCTCTCTCCATCTCTCTATATCCTGTGTCTTTCAGTCTCTCTCTCTTCATTTCTCGTCTACACATCCTCACCTCTCTAATCTAACTCTGCCTCCTTCTGTCTCTCTCTCTCTTCCCCTCCCTCTTTTCCACAGAGACATAGCAGAAGTGCTGTGTCTGTGTCTCTAAGGGGTAAGGGTGAAGAAGAGCCTAGATAGCCTAGAAGCCTCCGCTAGAGATGCTATTCGATCAGCATCATCACAGTCACCGTGGCCATATTGTTGACATACGTAGCGCCGCAGCTGACAACTAGTGACAGACTAGGTTTATTGCCGCTTCTGTTGCCTTAGAATCTATTACAAAATAGCGATGGTGATGACGGCAATAAAAAGCACAGGGTTGTTTGTATGCTGTCCCGACCATCCGCAGATGTGAAGGGAAAGAGAGCATGAGAGACTGACTTTGATGCCTTATGGCGGATCACAAACAGGTCACCACACAACTCTTCACTGTTAACTTGATCACTAATATTATTGGCATTGGATCAATCATGACCAATCAATTTACAAACTCTTCTTCCCTTAGCTAACGCTAATGCCTACCTGTAATAAACGATAGAAAAAAACGAGCTGAACAGACTTTGCTGTGAGGAGCTGGCAGAAAGTTTCACCTGTCTCTCCTAACTATCCACACATCTCTCATGTGCTGACTTAACTTAGAGATCCTCATTCTCACTCCCTTCACGTCTGCGGACAGTAGGGATAGCATACAAACAAAGCACGGGGGTGTTAGTGGTGTCATTACTACAGCCGTGTATAACGCAGGCCACCATCATAACACAACTAGACATAACGCTAATGGCGACTAGCTTCCTATTAGCGCTGCTGTCACCTAGGCTAGTCACTAGTTGACAGCTGCAGCGCTATGTCAACAACATGGCCGCAGCGACCGTGATGATGCTGATGGAATGCTATCTATAAGGATGGATGCAGGCGCGGACTGCATAATCGGGCACGTCGGGCAAATGCCCGGTGGCCTGGCCTGGCCTGGCCTGGATTTTTTTTTTTTTTTTTTTTGTGCTCGCAGTCAGGCCACTCACTGAACAGCAGGCCAGGCGCCGCCTACTGGTTTACTAGTGGTTTTATTACTTTATTCAGGGTTAAAGTGGGTGCATCTCATTGTAAAATTGGACTCGGCCCAAATTGTGCTTCAAACGGCCCAAATTGTGCTTCAAACGGCCCAAATCTGGCTACAAACGACCCAAATTGGGCTTCAAACGGCCCAAATCTGGCTTCAAATGGCCCAAATTGGGCTTCAAACGGCCCTTCGGACGCCGGCACGCGTGTCAGCCCGTATCGGCCTGGCCTGCTTGGTATCTAATGCCCGGCCTGAATTAGGATCCCAGTCCGCCCCTGGATGGATGGATGGATGGACATGCGTACATACAGTACAGTATATGCATGGCTGGATTAATGTATGGGTGCGGGATAGTGTGCAGATGAACCACCTGTTCAGAAATGCAGGGTGCTACTCTCAGATTAAAAAGACATGAGGTGGAAATAATACACTGTGGTATAAATAGCTGCATTGTGCGTGGGAGAGAGGGAGTGTGTGTGTGTGTCTGAGTGTGCATATGTGTTTGAGAGGGTGAGATGGAGAGAGAGAGTGAGAGAGAGAGAGTGAGATGATATGTGTTGAATTGTCTTGAATGAAAGTGAGAGGAGAAAGATCTGGGAAAGGAAGGGATGGAGGAGTAGGATGTGAAGTTGGTTCTCCCTCCCTGTTCGTTCATTCATTCATTCATTCATTTCCTTTATTTTAGCCGGTAGATTCTTGATAACACCGATAACGACCTGGCTCTATTGTAGAATGTTTTTTGTAAGCTGTTAGCGTAGCTGCTGGCGTTGAGCACTCAGTAGATGATAGCAGCAGCAGCTGGTAATGACATGTGCTCTGTTGCACACATGGTCCAGAACATGTCCAGATATTCTCAAATGATGGTCACAATGCTGTATACGCACACACACACACACACACACACACACACACACACACACACACACACACACACACACACACACACACACACACACACACAACTCTAAAAACCAATATGTTAGCTTGGCTTGGACAACGGCGTCAGGGTCTTAGTGGGACACATGACACATGGGTTGTGTGTGTGTGTTGCACACTTGGACTGCAGCCAAACTAGAGTAGGTCCATATGGTCCATCTGGGCTCCTGTCCATTCAGACGGCACTTCCTGGCTCTCTGAGCCAATGAGGCAAGCCACTGGGTCCAGCTGGCCAATAGACTTGGCCGTCTCTGGGGATTTCGCTGGGTCACCACTTTCAGACTGAGCTGCAACACGAGCCTGTCATGACTCTGGCCTAAGAAATCAATCGGAAATCTATCTGCCACTATCTTATAATCATGTTCAATATTGCAAGATAAAAGAACAAACTATCTACATTGCAATGCATGACGGCCACAGTGCCTTTGAGCAAAACCTTTAATCTCTCTTTGGAATGGCTGTCGAATAAAAGCATAAAAACAGGTGTAATAGTAACAAACATCCACTCAATCCACTGACACTAAGACAAATTCCTCGTATGTAATCGTGCATATTGTGGCAATAAAAGTGATTGTGAATCAAAGAAATAGTGAAGAGCAGAAATGAAAGAGGAAGCTGCGGTGCTGCTGAAGTGTAGGTAGACGGGCTGGATCAGGAGCGTAGCTGCTAGCATGGTGGTGAAGCTTTGTATCAGCACTAGATTGCTGTGGGGAATTGGCTTGTGGAAGCAGTGTGTAGGTCCACATTGAAAAGCTGTGCTGGTGGGTTGATGTGGAGGGGGGAGAGGGGAGGATGCAGTGTAGCTTCTAAACGATTGGCTTCGGGCTGTGATGGCAATGAAGACACCTCTCAAACCCACAAGATAATCATTATTTTAATTATTCTAATCATTTAAAATAATAGTGTGTTTCAAATTGGCCCGTCCAGTGTCCACCACAACCACATTCTCACTTCCTGTTTGATTTGATCTTTCTCCAGGTCTGTTTTCATTCCGCTTCATTTTCCGTCACTCGCTTGTTTCCTTTCTCGTTCAACTGTTTTGTCGTCTTTCATTTCTGATATCCAAGTTAGTCGTGTGTTTTCATTAGTTTGAGACTTTTTCCTTTTTGTTTTTTTAGGTCAGATGGTTGGATAAAGCCTTTGGGTTTTCTTTATCTCCCCTACACAATCTGCCTTTTCTCCGTTCTTGTCGCATTTATCGTTTCTCTTGCAAACACACACACACGCACACGCACACGCACACACACACACACACACACACACACACACACACACACACACACACACATTAAATTCTAATCACCGCCTTTGCAAACCTTTGATCATCACATCCTTTGAATAAAAATGCTATTGCAACGATATTTGCATTCTGTGTATGCAGGCTGTATCCTCGTTCCTTCTGTTTCTTGACTTTCAATTTTTGGCCATAAGCCATTTGATGCTTCCAATATATCCCTTCCCACTCTCCCCAACACTATCTTGAAGTCAGTCATAGTAAGTTGTTGCAAAGAAGGAAGGTGTGTGTGTGTGTGTGTGTGTGTGTGTGTGTGTGTGTGTGTGTGTGTGTGTGTGTACGTGCTGCCGCCCACGCTCCCTTAGCAACGGTTCCCCCGGCAACTCTTCTTGTCAGGAGGCGAGTGAGACGGCAGTTAAGCGAGTGCAGGATGCTTTTTGAAGCCTGTGACGCCTCCCTGAGAGACAGACAGGGACGTGGAGGGAAGCAGGGCCTGTTTTAGCCCAGCTTGACTAGGTTTGACTGGGATTAGGCTGGCCTGTGAGAGGCAGCCAGGCAGGCTAGGCAGGCAGGCAGGCAGGCAGGCAGGCAGGCAAGGCCTCCTGTGTGAAGAAGACCTGCACACATCGGATTCACTGCAGAAACACGCCCACCGGAAGTGACGGCCTGTGCCCAGCTGAGAGAGTCCCACCTCATGTAGTCAGATCTATATTTGAGGGATGAGTCAGAGTTAGAGAGGATTTCATGTTCACATATAATTGATCGGACTGTCCCAGAATCATGGAATAACCTATGAATTCTTCAATTGAGTGACCCTTTAAACACCTATATGTTTAAAATTCAGATTTTTTCCCCCCCTCTGTAGAGAAAAGGCTCGATTACTTTTGAGTTCCTCTCAGTGGAAAGTCAAACATCATAGCTATCACAGACGATACAGGGAATATGAACACAGCATTTAGAATGTTTATGTTGTCAAGTTAAAACGGTCCATACACTTTTGTTGGGACTTTATTGGGATAGACGATAGCAGCTCAGGGAAACAGGGTTTTGCAGTTCATAGCAACATTTATTGGCAGCTATTAAAATGTTATACAACTGACCCTATATTATTTTCTGCGAATTTATGTCCAAACAACCGTCAGTTTGCCAGCAAAGCGTGCAAAGCAAAAGTGACTTCATTTGGTTTGATTGTCACCTTATGTTCCGGCTAGAGTGCGCGGCGAAGACGGAGGTTACTCACAGAACTGCCATTCTTAATAAGAGTATGTTGTACTTATAACGTTTTGGCAGCGAGAGCAGCTGCTCTCAGCACACAGGAATGTGTGCGTGGAGAAGAAGGTGAACGTTGCTTCGGCGTGACGCCTGTTGAAAGGTTTACGCTGCCTTTTAAACACACAGGTGTCCTCCTGACGAACGGCAGACTCTGTCCTCAATGAGACGTCTGCATACACACACACACACACACACACACACACACACACACACACACACACGATTTAGCCCTACCCCCTTTCATAACCACCTTCGTCAAAAATGTCCCTCGAGACAGGTTATTTTAAGTCTTCATGCACATTGTTTAGGAATGTTATGATCTCCTACTTGAGGGAATGTTGTGTACTTGTGTTACATTCATAAATTAAACACGCAACAGATGTGTGTATGTGCAGTGTTTCCCACAGGATTTTGAGTATTTGTGGTGGGGGACCGCAGACCCCCTAGAGGGGTGCGGGGGCATGGCCCCCCGCGAGATTTTTTTAAACATTTTAAAGTAAAATGCATGAATTTGGTGTACTTTGAGAAAGCTTAAGATCAAAATTAAAAGGCTAGATCTATGAAGAACATGTCATCATTACTGTGCTGTGGTTTACAATGACAAACTAAATTTATCCCTATAGGTCAGGGATACTCAACTTGCTTTGCCACTTTCGTGAAATGATAGAAGGCGAGGGGCCAGTTAATAAACAAACAATATACATTTTTCTGTAGCGGATTGTAGGTTTTTGGGGTGTCAGCCAGAGTTTAGGCGGACAGTGTTGTGCACACCGGATAGTTAGTTAGGTTAAGTTAGTTAGGTTAAGTACATACATAAGTGCCTGGGTAGCGAGCAGATGGCGGTATTTGACAATTTAGCAGCTAAATCATAGATTATTGAAAGCTATTCCATATTCCAGACTGAAATGCTATAACAGAAGTATTGGCCAGAATGACATGAACATTTATTGGACACTTATTCAGCGGATATCTTACATGTTTTTTTTTTTGGTCAACATCTTATTGTGGCGGCCCGCCACAAATTCCTTTATGTATGGGAAACACTGATGTGTGTGTGTTACGGCACAGACAAAGTGGAAATGGAAACGGCGCAGCCTGGCCATTCACACCAGAAGCGCTCTGTTTTGTTCCGTGCCGTTCACAACTTGCACTGACTTCATGCCCGCGTCAAGAATAGACCAGACACAATCTCTCGCTGCAGGACCCGAGACAGGACGCGGCTTGTGTGATCGGTCTTACAGCCCGTTCACACCATACGCCGAAGCAACGCCTAACCTAAGCTCAACCTACGCTACGCTACCCACAAGCTTCATTTAGGCGTCCTTGTTAACAGGTGAGGCCGTTCACACCAAACGCTGAAGCCACGCTGAAGCCACGCTCACGCCTTGCTCAAGCGATCGTTCAGGATTCAGTCCTATTTTCCAAGCGTGACGCGTGAAGCTTGAAGCTGCCATGCAGGAAGTGAATGGAGGTTGTGAGGGGGGAGGGGCCGCCGGTGGAGCAGCTCCGAACCCTGCGTTCAGCGTGAGTCAAGCATCAGTTCTGCCTATGGTGTGAACAAAGGCAGTTAACCCATTGATACCTGATGCAGCATTTGTGTGCGTATCCCTTTAAGACCGTGAACCGCGACCGTTAACGCGGTTCACGGTCCAAAAGGGATACGCACACAAATGAGGGATATACACGCAAATGCTGCATCAGGTATCAATGGGTTAACAAGACACTGAAATTGCTTCCGGGTCGGATCCGTTCCCAGTATGTCTGAGCGTTTTTTGTGTGTTTTCTTTACATCTTTTAAAGTACATGGACAGTGTGTCTGGGCGTTTAGGGATGCACAATGATATCGGCGCGTCATCGCCGGTACCGGCCGATCAAGGCTTTAAAATAAAAATATCCGCATCGGCCTGAAACTAACGTTTCTGCCGATATGACAGACCAATATAATGACACTATAATTATGCCCCCAAATGCTCGATGCTTGACACTAAGTTCACTAAGTTTTCTTATTTTGCCCAGTGAATGTGTACATCTTGAAAAGCTTTGTATTTCTGTCTGCATCTGCCAGTGGGCCATCACCATAAGAGTAGGCATAATAATGTGTTAATGACTACAGGAGAGACTGAGTCTGAAGTTAGGGAGAAAAATGTGCCCGTGTATCAGCACGGCCAAAAGATCTGTCAAAAAAAACAACCACAATATGTGTGTGTGTGTGTGTGTGTGTGTGTGTGTGTGTGTGTGTGTACGGGGCTTGTGTCTGCTCCTACAGTTCTCATCAGTTTATATTGCACGTTAGAAACAAGCACCAGTGAACGCTGAACCAGGCTTATCCAAGCAGGAATCCCAAAGCAACCGATTCAATTCACGTCTTTATTGTCCCGTCAGGGCAAATTTGGCCCTCAGTCAGGGCTTAAAAAAAACGCTCGCAGCTAAAAGACATTCATCCACACCAACAGAGCCATTTAATGCAACAAAGAAAACAACAGCACAACTAGACATGGGTTCAGCTGAGGTTGCTGCTCTCCTCCAATTAGGACAAATTCAGCTAATGCACTTCCTGACAATAGCAGTAATGAGGAAAAATGAGGCAACGTAAAATACAAATTCAGTTGGCTGTGCTAATGCAATGCCCGCCTTTTTAAATGGATGGCAGAGTGGCCTAGTGGTGTGAGGGAGAAGGTCCTGTAACCGAAATGCCACAGGTTTGATCCCGGCAACTGCCATGTGTCCAGTCAAAATAGGCTCGTAAAAAGAGGCGCATGGAAGAGTGCAAACCTCCGCCAACGCTTAACTGAATCGGAATCAGAAATACTGTACTTTGTTGATTTCCGAGGCAAAATTGGGTTACTTTGCAGTTGCTCACATTCAAGCAGGGAAATATATATAAGCATAGAGAAATGATGAGAAAATAAGAAATATGTAAAATATGTCCATTATCCTACAATATATAACAATAATATAATGAGAAAAAAATAATAAATGTGTAAAAATATGTGCTACAATATGCACCGTTGAATTATTGCACAAGATTGCTCCCAGAATCAGCATTACACAGTTTAAAATATGTATTATTATTATGGGGTTATAAAGCTGCTTACAGGGCTGAAATAAGTCCAAGAGCAGTGTATTGAGGGCGGAGTTCAACAGTTTGATGGCCACAGGCAGGAATGACCTGTGGCGCTCTGTGGTGCATCTGGGTGGAATGAGTCTTGCACTGAATGTGTACTCCTGCATGTGCTCCACCAGCACCTCATGGAGTGGGTGGGAGACACTGTCCAAGATGACCTGTATACTGGACAGCATCCTCCTCTCTGACACTGCCGCCAGAGATTCCACAAATCCCACATCCAGATCAGCACCCAAATCCAATGAAAAACCCAAGGCTGATCTACCCACTAAATGTCCTGTAGATGCATTCATACGTTTTTGAGACAAGCAAACCCGGAGGTGAAAACCTCCTTGGCAGAGCTAAATACACATGTAAACGTTGTGTTGTGAATATGTGAGCAGACGGTTTTCATAGCACAAACAGGATCAGTCTCCAGTCACAGGAATATTCAGCTTCATCTTTTGGGCCATTCCACTGTACCTTTGCCATATTGCTTGTGAGTTAACACATTGGTGGTTTTACTGTTGAACTCGTAAGTCACTCTGTCTGGATAAATGTAAAATCTAAAAGGCAGTGATCTCATTATGTTGAGAGGAATGGTAACTGTGGCACTAACTGATTTATCATTTAGCTCTTCTAGATACAAGTTCAGACTGTTCAAGCCCCCCCGGTCATTTCCTGTCAGATGGTTCTCTGGTTGAATGAGAGCTCAGACCTGTTGCCTGTTGGTTGCATCACCAGCAGCCTTTGTGTGTATTATATGGTATAGAGAATACCACAGGGACTAATTTGCTATCATAGAGAATATATCATTGTACAGGAGGGAAACTTGTCCCTTCTAGGCTTCCATTGGCCTCGGGTGCAGGTTACCCCTGGTTTTGCTGTAATTACCTCAGTGGACCACTGGGACACCGTGAGAACCGTGAGAACTGGGACAGCCCCTGTGCAAAGTAGCACAATGGGTCAGGGACTCCCATACATACTGTAATGTTTTTTTTTCTTCTTCCGTGATTTTCTTTCTGTCTGTCTGTCTTTCCATCCATTAGTGTTGGTGTCTCTGTCACTGGGGGCTAAACGAGAGAAATAAGTGTCGGTGTTGATGCCATGCTGTCTGTCACTGAGAGACACTTAGTGTGTGATGGTGGTGACGTGTTTGTGTGAAATGCAGAAGGTCTCTGACGTGGATGTTGTGATGGAGCCAACACGTTGTGTTGCCATGTTGCTGAGTGACTCAGAGGAAGTGGGAGGCTTTCACACAATGCCTGGGAAGCAGCTATTCTCAACCAGACTCCCTGCCATCACTTCTTCTTTCTTTCTTTCTTTCTTTCTTTCTTTCTTTCTTTCTTTCTTTCTTTCTTTCTCCCCAATTGTAGGCCTGCTTGGCCAATTCCCCCTGCTGTCCCGGTCGTTGCTCCACCCCCTCTGCCGATATTGGGAGAGCCGTAGACTAGTACATGCTTCCTCCGATACATGTGCAGTCGCCGGCCGCTTCTTTTCACACGACAGTGAGGAGTTTCACCGGCAGGGCGTGGCACGTAGGAGGATCACGCTATTACCCCCAGTTCCCCTGCCCCCCGGGTACAGGTGCCCCGATCAACCAGAGGAGGCACTAGTGCAGCGACCGTCACCAGGACACATAACCCACCGGCTTCCCACCCGCAGACACTGCAAATTGTGTCTGTAGGATATATGTCTGACCAAGCCGGAAGTACCGCCCGTCACCGGGAATTGAACCTGGGTCTCCGCGGTGGTAGGCGAGTACTTTTAGTCCTCCACTACCCAGACGGTGTCTGTGTGTTTGTGTGTGTGTACCTGTGGGGTCCAAACATGCCCACAGACAGATTTGTATGTTAACTTACTGGTAGAGTGACGTGTGTGTGTGTGTGTGTGTGTGTGTGTGTGTGCGCGCGCGCGCGCATGTGTGTGTGTGTGTGTGTGTGTGTGTGTGTGTGCGTGCATGGCGGATGGGAGGAGAGGGTGTAACAAAGTGAGTTAGTTTTGCGTTAGGCAACATTTATGCTGATAATTGACTTTTTGCCCTGAGTCAGATTTTATCAGAATAGGATGAGTGAGGGGCGGGCAGAGGACCTGATGGGATTCCACTTTGTGTGTGTGTGTGTGTGTGTGTGTGTGTGTGTGTGTGTGAGAGAGAGAGAGACTGCATCCCACCACCTCTCTCCTTGCCTGTATAATTTATGAATGTAACGCATACTAATTTATAGCCAATGCAATTTACGACCAAGTAAATCATGTAATATGACACACAGTTTAGGCTTTCCAATTAAATGAAAGATTTCCAGGGCAACATGTGTGTGTGAGAACCTGATGGATTACAAGCTCCCACAGCCTGCATGGTCTCCCTCCCTCACCCTCATTCATCTCACACACACACACCTCACACACCTTCCTCGTAAGAGGAGTGGTTAGTAAAACCCTACTCACTCAGTCAGTGGAGATGGTGTTGTTTTTGTGAAGACCAGCAGAGGGCAGGTCTAGTGCTCAAGATGTGGTTGGCAGGCTCAGCCTGTAGACCTGTCAATCTGAGTATGAGCAGTGGTGCAGTGGTGCCTGGAGAAGGTTCATTTAGGAATTAACTTATTTTTGTTCTAAGTGGCCCGTCCAGCAAAGGAGGAGCGTCCTGTGTTATAAACTCCTTCAGGAAGTAAGGATCATGACCTAACCTGGAGGGGTGTTGCTCATTCCAGATAACCACAAGCTCCTTATCACAAGGATGCCAGTTAGGATTATGGCATCCACTTTTATGACATCAACAACATCTTTAGCAAAACTAGCAGCAGTATGCTTATTTGAGCTTTATTCATTTGTACACATTCAGTCTCATGAACTCTGCTGGTCTGTCTCCTCTCATCTGTGACCTGCCTCCATTTGGCTCTGTTAAACAGATCAGTGCATGTATTGAGACGTTACTGGACTGATGGCTGTCTATGACTATATTCAGTATAACTCAAAGATAAAATATATAATAGACACCACTGCAAATTATTTAGCTTAATCTAATGTTTAGTTAGAGTTAGTTAGTTAATCAAACAACATTAGATAGCTACATAGCAGAAAGGCTTTAGAAGTGGGTATACTCAATCAATGCAAAGTGAATAAAGGTAAAGTACCACTGATTGTCACACAATGTGTGAAATTTGTTCTCCGCATTTGACCCATCCCCTGGGGGAGCGGTGAGCAGCAGCAGTGCCGTGCTCGGGAATCACATGGTGATTTAACCCCCCAATTCCAACCCTTTGATGCTGAGTGCCAAGCAGGGAGGCAAATGGGTCCCATTTTATAGTCTTTGGTATGACTCGGCCGGGGATCGAACTCACGCCCTTCCAGTCTCAGGGCGGACACTCAAACCACAAGGCCACTAGCTATAGCCCGTCCACTCTGTCTTTCTTATACTCTCATTCCCACCTCATATATACAGTATTGCATATTTATTTATATTCTTTTAGAATTCTTCACTTTCCAAGTTTCCATAAAGTCCATATTTGTCTCCTTCTGTCTCAATCAATAAGTTCCGCTGCTGCAGTTTCATAAATACATTTCTACTTACTGTATGTTGAGATTGTCAGTTGTCCTGTTTCTGTAAGCCTCCTTTACTAATCAATATTGTATCGCCACAATAAGCATAATGACTTTTTTCTATATCAATTATGATATGGCTCACATAGGCAAAATTACGTTCAATAATTAAATGAATGTACACCGTATTGAACTGAATGATAATGTTTTGTGTGATGTCAAACGAAGCTGAAAGTTTCACATAATATTCTTACCACACTTCATTTTGTGAGTTAATAAATTCTAAATAAAATGCTGCTACATTCAGTGGTCCAATTTCCCCAGGGAGATCATGTTTCATCTAATAAGATACACTCACTCAACCCCCCTCCCTCCCTCTTTCTCTCTCTCCCTCCTCTGCTGCATTATAGTGACACCTAGTGACTAGAATTGGATCCACAGAGAACATTTGTGCTAAACACCTTGGAAAAATCTTCCCCATACACACTGTTCTTATGGTTCAATATTATTATTATTATTATTATTATTATTATTATTATTATTATTATTATTATTATTATTATTTTACAATTTTACATAAAAACAGGACAACATCAAATGTGGAGATTTCATCTTTGCTACTGTGTCCTTGTATTTAATTTTTTGACAGTTGACAGAAATGTAATGTTGGTTGTTGGCAGATTCTTGTCTCCTCGCTGCAGCCAAGCGAGGCTTTAGCCACAGGCAGTCTTCACTGCGTGTGTTTTAATGTGCCTACATTTGAGCAGAGCTGGTTGTATAACAGCATGGCTATTGTGCCCGAAGAGCAATTCTTATATAATGATGACTTCTGTCTTATATAATGACAACTATTACTGCCATGTCTCCCTGAGGCTCAGGGGGGTCGAGCCCGGTCTCACACTCATTTACTCCCTTTCACTTCTTATGCCAGAATTCTTCTTCTACCTCTCTCTCTCTCTCTCTCTCTCTCTCTGTCTCTCTCTCTCTCCCTGTGTCTCTTTCTCTCTGTCTCTCTCTCTTGTTTTCCCCCTCTCCTCCACCTCCTCCTCCTTTGCATCTCTTCTCACATGATTGTTAATTGTTTTTATTCTGTTTGGATTTGATGAATGTTGATTGAAGGCGCATGCAAAATATCCTACAGATTGTGCTTTGGTCAAAGAAAATGTCTAAATTGTGCTATTTTTCATAATAAATAATGGGAATATTAACTGTTGTGAATTTCACATTGATGTTATGTATTCACTCTCTCCTCTGGTTTGCTTTCCTCTCCTTTAC
>NC_139630.1:36321336-36333836 GCF_964638095.1 Poromitra crassiceps
CGTGCAGAGTGCAGCAAACCCAAGGATAGCAGGAGTGTGTGTGTGTGTGTGTGTGTTTGGGGGGGGGGGGGGGGGGGGGGGCGCGTGTGATGTGATGGAGTGGGAGTCATCCCAGTTAGAGGGGGTAAAAGGAATATGTCTGTCTCATGACTACTGCTGCTTTGGTGTTCACACATCAATGCCAGTATTGTTCTCGCTCTGTGTGTGTGTGTGTGTGTGTGCGTGTGTGTGCGTGCGTGCGTGCGTGTGTGCGTGCGTGCGCATGTACGTGTGTGTGCGTGCGTGCGTGTGTGGTCTAGCTGGGTCAGGTCATGATTGTGATATGTGTACGTGAGAGAGTGTGTGTGCCTGTGTGTTGGTTTGCAATATCTCTAAGTGTGTGTGTGAGGAGAGTGAAGAGTGCTGTAGAGACGTAACATGTACAGTATGTATGTCAAGGCTTGCTATGCAGGTAGGAAAGTATCCAAGATGAAGATCCAATCAAGATGATGAGATCTGAGGGAAAAGTGTGGTCTCACATCACTAGTAAGACGCAGTGGAGCAGAAGGTGAACAGAGGATTAACAATGCCCCCCAACCCCCTCGTACACACGCACACGCACACAGAAAACATATGGCAAGTCCATGTAACACTAGTGTTCAGCTATGCTAACCGCTAGGCTTGCCACGTAACTATAACACAGCAAAGGCAATTAGCTTGAAACACAATTAGCGAGGGCTAGAATCAAACGAGGCATAAAGAGAGAAAGCTTTTTTTTAGGACAAAATAATCCTAAATAAAATCAAACTGAGGTTGTAACCTTTCAGCCAGCTGCCACCCCACCCAATCCCATCTGTGTCACCTCACCACAAGGAAAATATGAAAACGTCATTATAAGGTTCCATAAAGTATAAGGGGGTACAGCTAAATGATAGCTTTAAAAACAGCACAGGTAATAACAAGGCAACACAAGCTATCAACACAGCCAAACAGAGCATTCATTATTCAGCCTTAGTTAGCTGACTCAGGCAACATGAGGACTGAACACTGGTGGGCAGCACAGCACTCCTCAGGATGAGGCCAAGAGGGCATTTAACCTGGGATAACAGCTGCCCTCTGCTCCACATTAAAACAGGACTGATCAGGCTGCCCTCTGCCCCACATTCAAACAGGACTGATCAGGCTGTCCTCTGCTCCATATTAAAACAGGACTGATCAGGCTGCCCTCTGCTCCACATTAAAACAGGACTGATCAGGCTGTCCTCTTCTCCACATTAAAACAGGACTGATCAGGCTGCCCTCTGCTCCACATTAAAACAGGACTGATCAGGCTGTCCTCTTCTCCACATTAAAACAGGACTGATCAGGCTGTCCTCTTCTCCACATTAAAACAGGACTGATCAGGCTGCCCTCTGCTCCACATTAAAACAGGACTGATCAGGCTGCCCTCTGCTCCACATTAAAACAGGCTGTCTTCTTGTTGGAGAAGAGAAGGTCCATCCTTCTGGAATGACTTTACTTACCTGAGATAGGAGGAATGATGAAGTTTGAAACACAGGAGAGAAGGGCTATGCTGTGTGTGTGTGTGTGTGTGTGTGTGTGTGTGTGTGTGTGTGTGTGTGTGTGTGTGTGTGTGTGTGTGTGTTTTAACGCAGAGGTTCTCAAACTTTCCTAACTTAACGCCCACTTCTGATTGTTCAAACATTTCCGAGGACCATCTTCCCAAATAAACGTGAGAGTAAAGAAAGAGAAAAATCACAACATGACAAAAAAAGGAGAAAACGGGGCTGTATGCATGTTATGCCACTGTCAGTTGCATGGTGATATTCAAACTGAACTTCCCAGTGAGCTAGCATAACATGGCTGATACCTACGTATCCGTCTCGATGTCTAGTTTCCAGAAGCCCTGATGTAGCTTAAAAACTGAGCTCGGGAGAGAGCTCGTCAAACACCGACTATCGGCCCACTCATTTTCTGAGCTTCAACTTGAACATATTTTGCGGCCCACTAGAGGGCGCTCGCAGCTCAGAACCAGTGGTTGAGAAACACTGTTTTAAAGAACTCGCACAAAGAGCGTCCACAATATTTAAACTGACTTTCATGAAACTGCTCATCCTGGACTGGCGAATTACAGTCATGGGAGAAGAGAAAACTCATTAACTTTTTTTTTTTAATTGTTGCTCAATTTGATTGTAAACTTAAAGTTTTACTCTGACCTGGGCCTTCTTTCCCGTAATTTTCCATCATACCAAAATCTTGTCAATTGCTTCACTATATAGGGCCACTTCTGTCTTGCTTCCAAGACATAAATGTACGGCTCTGCAATACAGTCTTATAGGAAATGATCAGTATTCTTCAGTACAGTGAGTGTGGTGCAAAAAGATGGGTGAGATGTTTGCAGAACTGCCTGAAACCGATGTCTTTATGAAACCATATTTTATTTATTTTGACCTTTAATCTCCTGAGTGAACACACTTGCTCTTTTTCAGAAACATCCTGCCGCAAACCAGGTTAAAACATCTCATTCTTATAATAAGGCGCGCATGCCAGTTGAGTGGGCGACATGCTAGAATATAGAGCACGCAATGTTTCTAGTATAACCACCCACGCAGGCTGACTAGTGCTAACTGCCCAGTACAACCACAATCAAGCTCTACTGGAACGCTACTTGGGGAGTGCCTGGCTCAAAGGCATGTTGGCAGTAGTTGTCCTAGGAGAGGAGGGCATCACACACTTGTCTTCCCACATAGATGATCTTACCTGCACCTGGCTCTGCTATACATCTGAGTGCCTTTCTCGGTTGAAGCATGGAATTGGTGTCCAAGTAGTTTCAAGTGGATGTGTGTTTCAGTGTTTCCCCTATAATAGTTTCCATTGCTGAGGATGATTTTGGTTCTATGTTTGTCCCAGTTTAGTTTTGGAGTGAACCTGTTCAAACTGACGATGTTTTGATTCAAGCGATAAGCCTAAACCTTTGTGTTTTGCTTTAAATTGGGCAAAGTTCTAGTTTGTCACTTGCTGTCGTGTCCCACACCACTGAATGAATATAGTGGAGACACTGTGTGCTGTGGCTGTCTGGGGTGATGCAGAGGCTGGTGATGATGCTGACGCTGGTGATGAGCTGCTTTTACTGGGATCTGATGGGTGTGTTATGGGTCACTTTTCACCCCTCCTATCTGCTCTTATAGATGCTGTCTGCCTCTGGGTCTGTCTCCTGTGCTGCTAACACATGTCCACTAACATAGCTTTATCTCTGCCCAACAAAATACACACAAGCAGGAGGTCAGGTGGTTTAGGTCTGTGCTGGTTTTTCCTGCTTCATCTGCCCCCTTCTCTCTTCTCTCTTCCTCCCTCCCTCCCTCCTTCCTTCTCTCTGTCCTCACCTGTTGTCTTTCCCTCCTGTGTGCGGCGGCTGCTTCCTTCCTTCTCTCCTTCCTTCCTACCCTCCTGTCCTGTCTTGTCCTTTTCCCTGTTCTGTTCCTTCATGTTCCTTCAGCCTTTGAAAGCACCCTGTGCACTCCGGCGCCCGGGGAGTACGGCAGGACGCCCTGCACGCCGGTGTCTCCGTCCGCCCCCAACTACCCCTCGCCCTCCACCGCCACACCGCCCACGCCGCCGCTCAGGCACTCCGCCTCCCGATTCGCCACCTCGCTGGGCTCCGCCTTCCACCCGGTCCTGCCTCACTACGCCACCGTCCCCCGCAGACAGCAAGCCCTGCCCCAAGCCCCGCCTCCCGCTCCCGCCCCGCCCCCCCCGCCCAAGTCCGTGGTGTGGTCGGCCTGCAACTTCACCCCGCTGCCCCCCTCGCCGCCCGTCATGATCAGCAGCCCCCCGGGGAAGGCCACGGGCCCGCGGCCGCTCATTCCCCTCCCGGCGCCTTCCCCGCTGACCCAGAAGCCCCCCTCGCCGTCGCCCAACGGCCCACCCATGTTCCCCGCGCCCTCCCCGGTCACTGTCCCTCACGGCCACCACACCCCCTTTGGCCTCACCTGCCCCACCCCGCCGCCCCCGCCCACCCCGCCCCCGCTGCCCTCCCCCATGGCTCCCCCCTCGTCTTCCTTCTCTGTCTCGTCTCTCCCCTCCTCATCCCAGGCTCCTGGTGTGCCCTTTCCCTCCACAGCGCCCCCTGCTGCCGCCGCCTCCGCTGAGCACCTCTCGCTCCCTGTGGGCCTGGGCCTGACGGGGCTGGGAGAGCTGGAGACCACCGCAGGCCCAGAGCCCCACACACCTCAGGGGGTCTTCTGTCCTCGGCCCCAGCCCCATGGTAAGGCTCTCTCTCTCTCTCTCTCTCTCTCTCTCTCTCCTTCACTCTGGTCTTTGTCTCTCTCGATCTCTCTGGTCCTCTTGACCTCCCTCTCTCTCATGTTCTCTCTCCCTTCTCACTCTATCTCTCCCACTCTCTTTCTTTTTTTCACTGCTATCTCGACTCACCGACTAACAGTGGGGCTATTGAACAGGGTTGGATTATGTTCCCTTGCTATTGATCTGGGCCCAGTGCAAAGTGAAGGCTGATCTCAGAGGAGTTTGACCTTCCTTCTGAAGAAAATGCAGGATTTGACCGGTAGAACCTGATTCCAGCTCTGATCACCAGTGTTGGGTGCAGCTTTTGGCACCAAAATGGCTGCTATGGTGACTATATGGGCTAGTGTGGGGGTCTGTACTGTCTATGCGTGGCTGCACCACTGGTCTTGTTGTCACTTATGTGTTGCGCAGGCCTTTTCTAATGGCTTTGTCAGTCTTCTCACAAAGACACAAACCCTACGCTGTGTGTGTGTGTCCTGCGCTTGCTCCTGGAAGCTCTGGCTAGCTGGCTGATGGCTCATTGGACGTGAATGGTGTCTGGTCTTTGAGCATGGCATGTCTGTCTCCTCACCACAGTAGGTAGGAATCTGTTGTTAAGTGGGTACAGATCACTGACTCAAGGTCTGTAGAGAACCCACTGCCGTCTTCATCTCTACGTTGATTTTCTTTCCTTCCTCCATTCATTCAAAATGGTTGTTTTTTCCCCCCGTCGTACTGATCTTATGATTTCACCATGGCACTGATCTTATGATTTCACCATGGCTCGTCATCTGATTCATCACTGTGTCCTGTGGTTCATGTGTCAATGATCCAACCTGAGACTGTCAACTCCCCAGAGTGATGCTCGCTCTCTGCATCACACATGAGCTGCTTGTGATGTTCCACTGGGCTTCCATCTGCACTTTAATTCAGCTGTGCTTCAATAAAAACATCCCTGAATTAAAGATGTTGAGTTTACGGTTACATCGGCATCTTAAAGGGAAGAGGCAGGGAGTTTACTGTGTTTATTGATTAATTCATGCCACATTTAAGCCTGCCGTTAGAAACATTGATTAGAAATCAAGTCTCCAGCAACAAGTGGTAAAAGACCTTTACATTCACACTAGAGGATATTCATTCATTTATTCATCACTGGTAGACAGCAATTAGTTGCATCACTAAAATGGGAAGCAATGACAACAACAACAAGAAGATCGCTTGTATTAACTTTTTGTTAAGATGTATTCGATTTTTATCAATGTAAATAAGTGTCTGTTTTCGATACATTTCAGAAAAAGTGTAGGTAAATGCTAGTGGGTTCAGTCTCTAATGTTAATAAAATAGAACTTATTGAACCTTTAACCCAGAAAGGCTGGACTATAGAAGCCAGCCTATTAATAATGCTGTGCATTTATATGCAGATACACCAACACAATGCAATGCAATGCTCAGTGGCCTTTATCCCTGGGCCATTCTCTCTTATTATTAGCCAGAGGAGGTGTTCTAATGACCTTTGACCTCTGAATTGCTCTCTTCGATTGGTTGGAAGAGACTCGACTGATCGGTTCTCATTGATCATAAACTCAACATGTTCACATTCCCTCGTAGAGTATCGATCATAACATTAGATCTGTGACCAGAGTGTGGAGTGAACTAATTATGAGAAGGTTCATTATGAAGTGCAAATGATTATTGCTCTGTTGAATGAAGTAAATACTCTCATTATTCTAAGAACTGAGAACTAGTCCATAGTGATTAGATTACATTAGAAATGAGAATATCTTAGAATCTATGAATTAGGGTCTCTATCATACAGAGACAGATGGTATTATTGACCAAAACATCATAATCGCTGCCCAACTTCCTGTGTTAATTGTCTTTTGCTCATTTTGTGTGCGTGTGCGCGTGTGCGTGTGTGTGTGAGTGCGTGCGTGTGTGTGTCAAAATAAAAGTCACTCTAGTGTGCCAACTTAAGCGTGTTTTGTTTATGTAGCGCTGATGTATGTTGAAAGGTTTGTCTCCACTCTGTCCATTGGAATGAATATCTTCCAGCCATAAACCCCGTCACTACTACTCACTATTAATGTTGCATGTTGAATGAGAAACTAAAATTTGCCGTGATGTAGCATGCTGTCACAGTCACACCATATAAAAGTCTATTATTCCATGTTTTATTTTCTTTGAAATGTTTTTAAAAGCTCACCTCCACCTGTCTCACCGGTGCGAACCAAGGATCAAATTGATTTATGAAATTCTTTCTGCACATAGCCTTACTGCTCCACGGAACTTAACTACAACGGTGTGACCTGCTGATACACCAGACAGGCAAAGACTTATTCAGGCTGAAACATTGTTGGTCTGTAATGATGTATATACACTCACGAGCACTTTATTAGGAACACCTTACTAATAGTGGTGTAACAATTATATGCACACGGAACCGTTTATGTACGAGGCTTTTGGTTCAATACACATTGCAAGCCAAATGAAAAGTCTTCAGGGATATCATGGTCAACTGAGACAAAAAAGAGTAAAAAAAAGCGTAAATTTAAATAAAAATTTAAACTAGAGTGTGAAAATAATAAAAGAAATAACTAAAATGAATAAAAAATGTATTAAAAATGTTTAACTGTATCGAAAACATACCGGACTGTGACACCACTGTGTCGTACCGAAATGAACCGCTACACCCCTACTTACTAATACTGGGTAGGTATCGGCTTTCAGCTCAATGTCAACTGGCTACCAAAGTGCCATCCGCCTCCAGACCAGTGTTGCATTCTGCGATGCTTTTCTGCTCACCACAGCTATAAAGAGGTTATCTGAGTTCCTGTAGCCTTTGTCTCAGCTGTCAGCTCCAACCAGTCTGGCCATTCTCCTCTGACCTCTCTCAACAACAAGGCCTTCTGTCTGCAGAACCGCTGCTCACTGGATGTTTTTTTATTTATTTTTTACCAATCTGTGTAAACTCTAGAGACTGTTGTGTGTGGAAATCCCAGGAGATCCGCAGTTTCAGAAAAGAAATACTCAAACCTGATCTGGCACCAACAACCATGAAGTAAAGCTGCTGAGCTGTATCTGCATGATGTTAAGCACAGCATTGTGCACATGATTGTCTGAATGGATAGTTGCATGAATGAGCAGGTCTACAGGTGTTTCTAATAAAGTGCTCAGTGAGTGTATCTAGGTAAAAGCTGATTTGCAGGGGGGATCTATTATTCTCTTAGAAAGTCAAGTGAACTGTATCATCATCTTCAGCAGTTGTGAATTATGTGTCTACTTGGAGTGAGCTGGTTTCACAGACATGGATTAAGCCTATTATAATCCATCCTAAACCCCCCCCCCCCCCAATTGAGATTAACAATAAACACTAAGACTCTGTCCACGACTTTTTAATCCACGTCGGTGAAACCAGCCTGATACAGTTTTGTCTTTGTCCGAGTATGAAGTCGAGAGGCTCTTATTCTGTCAGATGTTACCCTGAAAAGATTATGACGGTTTCAACTTCCATTTTTCCTCCCTGTGTCTTGGCCCCACCCCCACCCTTCCCCTCTTCCTCCTCCCCTCCCCCAGCAGACACGGTGCAGACGCCGGCGTTGACCACCCCCACCCCTCCCCCGCCGCCCCCCCTGCCACCCGGTTCCACTGTGACCTCCGCGGCCGCCACCCCCACCACGCCCATCACCCCCGTCACCCCGTCCGGCCACCCTCCCCCACCCCCGCCTCCGCCCCTGCCTCCCACGCTGGCCCCCGGTGGGACGCCCCCTCCTCCCCCCGGCCCCCCTCCCCCTCCCGGAGTCCCGCCCCCTCCCCCGGCCCCTCCTCTTCCCGCCGGCCTGTTCTTTCCTGCGGAGGACCGGCCCATGTCGGGCCTGGCCGCCGCCCTCGCCGGAGCCAAGCTGCGCAAAGTGCCAAGGGTGAGCGCTTGATTGGTTATCGCACCGATGGATGAGTGAAAAAACATATTATCCATATCCAGATATTTATTCATATTAATATCTGAACTCTGATGATAGTACATGAAAATATCCAGTAAGTTATTTCCATTGTGGTCCTTGATTAAATAGACACACACACACACGTGTGTTGTTTGTTTTCTGTAAAGCACTGACTTGACACGCACGCACACACACAGACACTTGACACACATTGTACTTGCACACCATCTTCATACATAATCACAAAGAATCACTGTCACTGAAACGTTCACACATGCATGCCATGTTCACGCATCATCTCACGCATGGTCACACACAGTCACCATCTGTCACAGCTCAGACTCAGGAGAGCTTTACATCTACTGCCAACAGTCTCCCGGAAAACATTTGAAAATTGGAGAATAATCTGAACTAACTAGGCACAATTTTGACAAAAATCATATTGTTCTTGTTTTTTTCTTCTCATATTGTTATTGCAGTAGAATCACGATACATTAGATTTCTTAAAAAATGATCAAAATAAGTGGAAAATTAGATGCTAGTGCTTAGGAAGTCACCTTGAATCCAACTTTATTTATTCAATGAAATACTGTTTTGGGTGAAGGACTGTTCACTAAGACTACGTTTCTACATTTGGGATTGCACTTAATTGTATTGCCAGCCATTTGTAAGAAACCTACAAATTGTCAATTCTGATTCCCTCTTGATAATTACGGTTAGTTATACACTATTCTATTCATCTCATTTTTAATTTGGCTAACTCTGGCTTGATTTTGCCCATGTCCCTCCAGAGTGACGATGCAGGGGCAGCTCTGGCAGCAGCCATAGCGGGGGCTGTAGGGGCCTCAGGGGCCAAAGCTGAGACCCGCGGCAACGGCCCTCTGCCTGGGGGAGGAGGGCTGATGGAGGAGATGAGCGCCCTACTGGCCAGGAGGTACAACTGCATCACATCTAACAGCATTCTTAGTAGAATGAGTACATCTCAAGGTAGGTAGATAAATAGACATGAGGGCCATGGTCAGACATGTCTGACCATTTACCTGGTCAGACATGCTTGAATATAGTTTCAGATATTTCAACTACTTGAAAGACAACTGACGTGTTGGATCCCGGCTCCTTGTGTGTTTGTTTTTTACTTGTAATCCAAATGAGTCCCGCTCATTTGCCGGTGTCTATTTATTGAATGTCAAGCCAGTATAAAATATAGCAAAGTGATGGAAGTGACAGATGGGGCAGCCATCATGAACACAGACAAGAATAACAAGTGTTATTTAAGATGACAGCTCCCACCCCACGCAATTAGATAGCGAGATATTTATTTTTCGCTCTGTCACTCGATTCAACCCTTTGGAATCTCTCTGTCGCTGTGTTTAAATCGCTCGTCAACAGGCACACGAATTGACGGACATCTGGGGGCTATAACGTTATGCAATGTCATGATGTTTGTCCACTACGAGCCACCGTAGTTGTTTACAAGCTAAGCCTATCAGCGTGCTCCTAACGTGAGCGCTATACCGGTAGTTCAGACTTCATTTCATGTCAGCTGTCAGCCTGTCAATCAGCTGTCAATGCGGTTTGTTGCCACACAATAAACCAGCGGTTTGTTCCAAGCCAGTGTGATCCTTGACTCACTCTCACATGGCAGCCAATCAGCGTTGAACAGCGAGCGACTGATGCCAGCGTAATTTCGCTCGAGTTGGGATATTTCATCTCGGGCGACGAGCGTATTTTCTCCCTATCGCTCTGTCTCTGTCGCTCGGACGCCCAGCGATTTTTCTCCCGGGCGAACATACGCTCAATCGCTCGTTTGCATTGACTTTGTATGTAAACTCGATGCCAGCGAAAAACTTTAATAGGCCACAATGTTGCAATGTTGGATTTTGTTATAGCTTGAAAAGAATAATGCCATGCAAATTGAGGGAGAACTGCTGACTGCTCTCCCAGTTTCACTCAGTATGTTTAGCTTCTGTACGGCAACTTGTAATTTAACTCAATGCGTTTTGTTGCTGTTAAAGAACAATGGGGGAAAGGAGGGAGTTCTAAATGAGGGGCTTTCACCAACACTTTAGGAGGAAATCGCCTGTGTTTTGGAGTGGCATTTGTGTGAGATGGAACATCTCCTCACTGTACTTGGGCTTTGTGTCTTGGCAGGAGAAGAATTGCAGATAAAGGCTCGTCGCCTGAACCCGAGCAGAGATCAGTGAGTATCAGGGAGGAGGAGACGGCCCATCTTGTTTGATCTCCACCCAAAATATCATTGCTTTGCCCTGACGGGTCAGAGAGCGTGTAGTCTGTTTCCCCACAGTCCTGAGTGTGTGTAAGCCCTCGCTTGTCCATCACTCAGTCTATCTGTGTGTGATACTCCACATTCCCTGCTTTTCTCCATTTGGACCCAGTGTACGCCATGTACCGCATTCCTGTCTGTAATCATTGCTATTAAATGTGCTGCCTGCGCTGTGTTTTATGAGCATCCAGTACTGACTGTGAAAGGCTACATTTAGAAAATATGCATGTTTAGGGGGGGAAAGAGGATTTCTGTTACTGGTAGTTTCTTGCAAAATACAAAATGTAAACCTTTGAGGGTTTTTAACAAGAAAAATGAAATGGGTCTTGGGTGTTTTAAATTAAAACTAAGTAGCTTTGTCTAGATCTCATTGGTGAAACACAGACAAACGATAAAGTCTTCTTCTTTTTCTGGTCCTGTCTAATACATTTCCATTGATCCTGTGAAGCCACTCTCTCTGATTATCAGCCCAACTCACATTTGGGGCCCAGACTGTTTGACCTTTGAACCCTGTCTGTTTTTGTCCAATAGGAGGACGGCGAGGTAAACACGACTCCCAAAGTGTCAGCCTGTAGCACACCAGGTGAGTTAGTAGCGTTCATCTTCAGAACACAGGCAAGATGCATCAACACCAGCAAGAGAAATAACATCTCTTCCAAACACAGGCGGTGAAGATCCACGTTAGCATACATCCAGTTACATTTCACTTGATACTGTTACGCACTGACATTACACTCTGATCTGATGTCTCTTACAGTACATGTACATTGTTGTTCTGTTAAGTGATATCTTCTTGTACTATAAGTTGACCTGTTTCCCCCCCCCCAGATGATTACAGAAGGATTGAAGATGATTGAACATCTGTATTTCACATGGTAAGAGAAGATGAGTTTTCATATTTGTTTTTATTTTGTTTTTCTGCAGACATGCCCAGGAAGCCATGGGAAAGGACTAACACGATGAACGGTAGCAAATCCCCAGTTATTGGAAGGTACAGTATCTCTCTGCTTCTCTTCTGGCGGGATTAGGTTTCTCCCTCATCTGTCATACATTGATGTCATTTGTCATTTGCACTGAAGATACATTTAATATCTTCATATGGTCCAAAAGCTAACAATTTGATGTTTTAAAAATGATTATTTCTCACATTATGTTCACTGCCTATATGAATGGCTAGCAGGGATGCTACTAAACGTAATTTTCCTACTGAAAGGGGCCGTGGCAACGTATTGAAGCATTAGCATCGGCTAGCTTTAGCATGATGCACTGCTGGGGCCGTTCAGTGGCTGGCTAACATGACTAAAGCTTATGCTGCATTCATGTGCACATCGGACGTACTTTTCTCCGAGTTGTGAAGTCGGATACCCAACTTGACGGAGGCATCTGAAAATGTCGAGCGAGCCGTTACTGGTGCGGGGGGCCTGTGTGACACTGAGGTGGAAACCAGAACCAGAACCACCATGCCAAAGGATCAATAGCTTTACATTAGCTCTAATCCTATGAAAGCGTGGTAGCATTTATCAACGGCAATTTTAAACTCGGAGCAAACCTGAACCTAAGTGGGTTTCATGTACAAATACAGTCCCGAGCCAAACCTGTGGGGTTGGGAGCAGAACGGCCACGCTGTGATTAGTAAAGTCAGTGTCTCTGCTGCTCACACAGACGAGAGTCTCCGTGGAGAAATCCCATGGGAGCAGATTCCTCCAACAGGTATAGAGAGAAAAGTCCCTGGAGAGTTTGATCAATCCCCCCACTTTTAAAACAATCTCCCTTTTTCCCCCATCAAAGTTTGCTGTGCTGGAAGTGGTTTTGCGGGGTTGGGCAGGGGGGCGGGGGGTGTGTGCTGTTTCCCATAATTGCCAAACTGCAGGGTTGGGGCAACTCTCTGCTGTTAGTTTGGTATGTGCCATTTGGTACAACATGTCATATGGCATTTTCTAAATCAGAAAATGTTTGTATGATGGATTTATACTACTGTTGTGTTGCATGCTCTGCTACCTCCCCTGAACCTCATGGAT
>NC_139630.1:36336336-36653836 GCF_964638095.1 Poromitra crassiceps
GATGTAGTGACCGCTGTCCTCGTTCCTCTTTATCTTTCTTCTACTCTCAGTTGAGTTGACCCGTCTTGCTCCTCTGACCCGTCTTGCTCCTCTGACCCGTCTTGCTCCTCTCTCCTCGCAGACCTAAATCCACTCCGACACCCACCGCCTCCCTAAGTGCCAACGGTGTGCCAACAGAAGCAGTGGACTACGACAGATTGAAACAGGTCAGTAAACTCTTACACAGACTTTTATGATTTAATCATGTCAGTAAACGGGTCAATAAACTCTTCAACTCAGACTTTGATGATTTAATCAGGGAATTGAAAACTGTTCTTTTGTTTGCCGTCACCACGGTACATGGTGCAGGACAGTATGTTGCCATGGTGACTGGCTGTGTGTCTCTCTGTCTGTGTGGAGATGCATTCCTGTGAACACAATAACTCAACAATACATGATAGAAACGTCATACTCCTCCCTATAGAGGATCTGATTAGATTTTGGAGCACCTTGCTGCATAAATGTACATATTAATGAGGAAAAAACTGGTGGTTGGGCATCCGGGTAGTGCAGCGGTAGATTCCCTGCCTACTAACACAAGGTTTGCAGGTTCAAGACCCTGTGTTACCTTCGGCTTGGTTGGGTGTCCATCCATACAGGCACAACTGGCCATGTCTTTGTTATTGGATGGCACCGTGGCTCAGTGGTTAGCACTGTTGGCTCATAGTAAGAAGGTCCCGGGGTCGAACCCCGGTTCATCCCAGGTTGTTTCTGTGTGGAGTTTACATGTTCTCGTGTTTGTGAGGGTTTCCTCCGGGGTCTCCAGTTTCCTCGGGTTAATACTCCTGTCAAAGACATACAGATCCTTTCCAAAAAATTATAATATCATGAAAAGTTAGTTTTTTTCCATAATTCCTTTCAAAAAGTGAAACTTTCATAGATTATAGATTCATTACACACAAAGTGAAATATTTCTAGCCTTTATTTGTTTCATTTTTCATAATTTTGGCCTACAGCTCCATGGTATTTCCATGATATTCTAATTTTTTGGAAAGGATCTGTATAGGGTTAATACTCCTGTCAAAGAGATGTATGTTAGGGTTAATACTCCTTTCAAAGACATGTATGTTAGGGTTAATACTCCTTTCAAAGACATGTATGTTAGGGTTAATACTCCTTTCAAAGACATGTATGTTAGGGTTAATACTCCTTTCAAAGACATGTATGTTAGGGTTAATACTCCTTTCAAAGACATGTATGTTAGGGTTAATACTCCTGTCAGTGTCCCTGACTGGCAAAGGAACTGGAGTTGGTCCCCGGGCGCTGCAATGTGGTGGCTGCCCACTGCTTCTAGTTCTAGGAATATCCCTAGTAGAGGGTCAAATGCAGAGGATGAATTTCTCCACAGGGACAATAAAGGACAACTTAACTTAACTTAATTATGTGAAGAAAAGTAATTAATCCATCTATTAGCCTCATTAACACATTGACTGCCAGCCGTTTTTTTCTTGCTGTAGGTAGCTTCTGCCAAGCCGTTTTTTGAGGATTGTGGCTCATTTTACAAGAGCCGAGGATTATTTTCTGCTTGGAGTTTGTGAACATACAATATCTCAAAAGTACTAATAGAATGTGTACTTTCTCTGTCTAAAAGAGTTAGTTTGTAGAGTTAGTAGTTATGTAAGCATTAGCAGTTGAATACAGCATGGTTTTAGCGTCAGAAAAAATATTCAGAGATAAACGGCTTTTTGTGAAATTCGATCACTTTAACCATTCATTTTTGGCTCTCTCTCTCTCTCTCTCCCTCCCCCTCTCGCTCTCTCTCTCTCTCTCTCTCTCTCCCTTCCCCTCGCTCTCCCTCCCTCTCTCTCTCTCTCTCTCTCTCCCTCCCTCTCGCTCTCCCTCCCTCTCTCTCTCTCTCCCTCCCTCTCGGGAGGGAGACGCACTAGGTTTAATCCTAGTGAGAGGGGGAGAGGGAGAGAGAGAGAGAGAGAGAGGGAGGGAGGGAGAGAGAGAGAGCGAGAGAGAGAGAGAGAGAGAGGGAGAGAGCGAGAGGGAGAGTTGCTTCAACTCCTCCCTCCGTGGGCGTTCTTCTTGGCTGCAGCGGCCGTCACAATCTCAGTGCTTTGCTGCTGTGCTGTGCCTGTCTGCACGGCCGCTGTTTGAGGAAGTCGGCATGGACTCGCTCGCTTCTTGGAGTTTTGGTTGAGAGAAGCTTTTGCGATTCTGGTCATATTTATGCTGCGTGTTTCAAAGTGTGTTCCAACTGTAATCTATTATGTAAATTTGCAATCCCGCATCGCCAGCAATCAGCGCGAAAAAGAAAGCGTTTTCCCCCATCCATTTTCATGAGAATGGCTGGGGTGAGAATGGCGTGACAAGTTAAAAAAATGCTTGCCTTCCTCTAGTCAGGAGAGCACTGTTGCCACTTAGTGGGTCGGTGGAATGGGTTGTAAACGTTCGGTGGCTCCAATAATTATATAAGAGATGTAAAAGGGTTAGATGCACATCCCACGGTCAAAAAAAAAAAAATCATTTTTTTGACGACTCAACTCGTCGTTGGCAGTGAACAGCTGGATTGTGTTTGACGACTCAACTCGTTCTTGGCAATTAACGTGTTAATAACTAATTTTTAATATATCATGGTGATTAGATGATGGCAGGACATAGAACTGCCTCTTGTTTGTCCAGCAACAGCTTCCAAACAGCTTAACTGAAACTAAGAGAGTGAGAGTAGCTCATTTCTTTGGCATACCTACTGTATATCCCAGTAACTGCCCACAGTATCCCAGGAACGTGTTTCAGAGGTGGACTGAAATGCCTCTCCAGCCTCTTGTGATTTGGATTTGTGATTTTCGGTGCTCGATATCTGTTCCTTGTCTTTTTCTTACTATTTATGATACAGTCTCAGACCTATAGTACTAGTGAGCAGAGCGTGGGTGTGTCCAGTGACTGTCCTGCTGGAAGGCAGCTCCTCCCTCTGAATGAGCCCACTAGATAAGCCCTCCCTATCTGCCACCACAACAGATCAGCACAGCAGTGGGACGGGCAGAGGGGCGGTGCCCTGCGAGCTGCCCGCCCATTCTCTCTTCCTCCCTGCCTCGGTCTCATTCAGTGTGTTTTTGGAGGCGAGATAGTGTGGCTGACACTACAGGCCGCACTCATTTACCCATTTGCTCTCTCTGTCACTGTATCTGTGGCTCTCTCTGTCATTATTATCTCTGTCATCGGGGCACGGTGGTGCAGTGGTAACACTCCCGCCTCACACACTCGCCTCACAGCAAGAAGGCCCTGGGTTCAATTCCCCCCCTGGGACGCTGTTGACACTGGGGGTATGTCTCCCCATGCTTTCGGTCCCTGGTGCCCAGGTGGGTTATCTCATGAGAAAAGGGCCTTTCAGTGTGGAGTTTGCATGTTCTCCCCGTGCTCCCCTGGGGTTTCCTCCAAATATAACATATAACCCCCCACTAAAAACATGCAGAAAATCATCATCTGACCAGCGGTGGTTGGAAGAAGTTGGTCCCCGGGCACTCCTCTGCAGCTGCCCACTGCTCCTCCTGTGAGGATGAGCCCGGATCGGTCAAACGCGGAAGATGAATTTTAGGGTGTCTGTCGGTGTCTGTGACTAATAAAGATGGGGTCTGTCCGTCCAATTGTAGATCAAGTAAGTCTGTCGGCTTAACTCGACAGGGGACCACTTCACAGGGATGAGCTCATTTGGAAAAGGAGAGGGAGAGACAGAAGGAGGGAGAGAGAGAGAGAGAGAGAATATCCCCATGTAACAGCTAGCCTGTTGGCAGTGCCTCACTACCATCCTCTAGAAGCCAGTGGAAACACTGTCAGCCAGCAGCTCATCTCAATGCCAGGTGTCTGTCCAAGGGGATGTGAAGAGAGCCGCCAGGTGGAAACACCCTGCTCTCTCTTTCCTAAGCATTCACATTTGCCACATTTGTATGGAAATATAATGTATGTCCCCCCCCCCCCCCCCCCCCCCCTCCCCAGGACATTCTGGATGAGATGAGGAAGGAGCTGTCGAAGCTAAAAGAAGAGCTCATTGATGGTAACACACACACACACACACACACACAAATCTGGGTCATAGAGAAAGAGAAAAAAGTCGACTGAAACTGCACTGACAGTTACAGCCGTCACTCTGGATCCAACCGCATCACATCTTTCCTTGTCTTTCTGTGTGTGTGTGTGTGTGTGTGTGTGTGTGTGTGTGTGTGTATGTGTATATCTTTCTTTCTTTCTTTCTTTCTGCCTGTGTGTCCTCAGTTGTACTTAAAAAAAAACTAGAAGCCATGTTGTAACTTTAGATGGTTTAAAACTGGCTGCTTCTAGGTAGCGTTCGTATTCTTTATACTTTCAAAGGTATATATTCTGCTAAAAATGTGCTATCCTCTCCTGCCTTTAGTCAGTATTTGAAAAACACAGATGATTTTGTCATGTTTTGCAGCAGAGGATGATTCATAACTTTTACCAGCAACCCAAAGTGTTTTACTTTCATATGAACAAACCACAAGCAGCCACATCGGCGTGCATCATCTAGTTTGAGCTCAGCTAGCTAGCAGCTTGAGGGCTACTGTTGCAGCAATAGGCAGGATATTCAGTTTTGCAAGGAGCTGCTATACAGAACGTCATTGCGGCAGACTGGTGAAACAACAGTCCACTTCCCATGCTGACAAATGAGGATACGATGGGGACAAATATCACAACGGCAGGCTTGTCTCAGGTCCTCGAAAAGGAATTGACTTCCAGCAGCTTGGTTGCCTGTGGTGTGAATGCATGTTAAGTCAACAAATAGATCAGTTATCCTAACGCGTGTGTTTCTCCGTGTCCTCAGCCATTAGGGAGGAGCTGGGCAAGTCCAACACGGCGTAGAAGAAGATCCCAACTCCCCCCCGCTCACGACATCTACATCCACGTGACCCGAGCGACCCCCGCGGTCCACTTCAGACATGACAATACAGAACCGCAGTAGAAAACAACAGACGACAGCGAACGGTGATGATGACAATAATCATATTAATCCTAAGAGAGGACGTTATATTGGGACGGAGCAGCAACACGGTACCACAGAGGAGGCGCTGGCGACGGGGATGGCCGACTCATGGGATCCACTTTGTGAAGCCTGGTGTTTCCGCCCGTGCCACCCCCCCACCCCCACCCCGCACACAACCCAGGGCGTCGCATCTGGAGGACAGGGCACAGTCTGAAAGAGAAGCGAATGTCTTTTATGCAAAGATTATTTCTCTCTCTTTGTCCTATAATAGCAACAAAACATAAACAGACACACACACACACACAAAAAACAATATCGAACTCTACGATGATACTGTATTAACCAATGGCGCATAAGAGAACAGAGAAACGTTCATGAATCAGAACTCTGAGCACGCACTTGTGATTTACTATCAAAGGGGCAAGTTTTATTAAGCGAGTGTGGAGACGGGAGGGAGGCGGGGACAGGAAATAACCCCCCCCCCCCCCTTCCCCCCCATAATGCCATAGGGTTAGCGTGCGTGCGCGTGTGTGTGTGCGTGCGAGTGTTTGTGTGAGTATGTATGGGGGGGGGGGGGGGGGGGGCTGACATTCTCTGGTGACGTCCACCACTGCAGGACACTGTAAAGCTTGTCTTCCTCAAATACTATTTTAACCTGAATTATGTACAAAAGAGAGAAAAAGTTATTTAGGGGAAAAAAAGGTATCTTATCAGTCATGTCTGTTTCAGTGTAGATTTATTATGGCCATATGAAGTAGCTCAATAATCCAATCTTTCAAAACAGGATGCTCTCGTCTGTCTCTTCATCTGTGGGATCATCATCATCCATGTTTTTCCCCGTCCCTCCCGAGATGATATTTTCTTATTTCATGCTGTTGCGTGGCAGGCCGCGGATGGAACACAGAGGGTTACCGCCGTCATTGTAGCGTCCTACCAAGCCTCTTCTGTCAACAAAAAGTGCTGATCTATTACTCATATCTATCATGCTAGTTGACCACAGCCAGCCATGTGGATAGAACTGAACTTGACCTGTGTGTACCGTTCTGATTTAACCACTCTTTCCTCTGCCCCTCCTCTCTAGGTCTCATGTCATGTTTGTCATATTTTTGGTACGTTTAGTAGTGCATGTAACTAAGGTTGGTTTCTTTGATGTGGTGAGGGTCACAAGTCTGCCACGCAATTCAGTTAACTGTCACAAGTTTTATTACAAGCAATAAGTGTAGCATCTATTTTGAGCCCCCCCCCCCCCCCCCCCCCGGCACAAACCCCCCGCAAAACATCCAATGTCTTTTTGTCTCCCGCCACCTTTTGTTTTTGGCCCTCATGAGCCCCCTTTTGAAAAGTGACTGTGTGACCATGTGACCAGGTCAACTTCATTGGAGATTTTCTGTGAATCTGAAAGGCTGAACATGGAAGACAAGGTTTTTCGGAGCCACACTGTAAGGAATTACACCATTTCTAATTCACAATACTCTGCTTTTTTATTTTCTATAGAATTCAAGGACACTTTATCTGTAGCCACATTGGAGCTGAACTTTATATATTTTGTATTTCTTTGATTCTGGACATTTTTGTTTGATCACATTTATCAAGTAAAACTGTTGAAAGGGACACAATAAGGGACAACCCAAATAAGAGATGGTGTCCATGTGGACATGAACGTGCCATTTAGTCTTTCACCAGTGCTTATGATGTCTCTGTTTAATCTTCTTCTTCTCCTGCTGCCATCAAATCCTTAAAGATGACACATCTTCCCTGAGAACAGTGTTTTTCACACATTTGGGAGCAGTCACTTTGTGATGATGATGATGGAAATACTTTTGGTTTCAAGGTTTAATTTCATTCAGTTCAGTGTGGAGTTTGCTCCGCTTAAAGCTCGAAGTACAATCAACTGGAGAGGGTCGCGCCGGGAGCTGAGAGACCGATGGTGGAGAAACTGTAACTATTGCTCCAAGTTTGCATGTCTTGTCTACAAGGTAACAGATATCATCCATATATTATTCAATATTCTGTTATTGTCTAAATTAGATCCTTGGGAGGGACAGCTCCACGATTACAGTCCAACCCCATGACTCAGTAACAACCTTTTGCCGCTCCAAAGGCGTGCAGGGTTCTAGCTCTATAATGATGCATTGTGATTTAATATCTACAGTGTGCATTTTGTGATAAATTGATTATTACAATTCATAATAAAAAGCATCTTACTGATAATCAACCTAGGGGGCGATATTTACTCAATGTGCAAGTAAATCATGTGCATGCCATTACAGCAGTTGCCTGCCAATGTTTCGGAACTTTTACATGTAGGAGACGGGTAAAACAGATATTTGTAGCTTAAATGATGGTTAGGAGGAGTGGCTGAGGAGGTTGTAGCCAAACCCAGCATACGGTTTGCTAATGATAGGGTGTCTAGTACAGGCTATAGTGATCTGGCTGAGCGGTCATGGGGCCGGGGTGGGGTACCAGCTAGGACTAGGTCATCCCATCATGGATCTCCACAGAGACGCAACTCTGTTCAAGGGCTTGGTTCCTCTGGCTTTGCTACGAAATATGAGAAACCACCACACCCAGAGAAACATGATCTATTCCCAAGTGATTTTAATCCCAACACTCAGCAGTTACGCTCCGTACAGCCTGACGTGACACAGCCATCTTGACAGTTACGCTGCGTACAGCCTGACGTGACACAGCCATCTTGACAGTTACGCTCCGTACAGCCTGACGTGACACAGCCATCTTGACAGTTACGCTCTGTACAGCCTGACGTGACACAGCCATCTTGACTTTCTCATCTATTTGCTCAGGTTTGGGTCAAATTTAGCATTCAATAAAATACTGTTGAAAAATGACTGTGAAATTTTGGGTTCAAGTCAGATCGCGGCTCACCAGATGCCATTACCCCTCGGTCTGAGTGTGGACAGGATTTTTTGGCATTGGGTTTGTTTGGGCCAGTCAGATTTTCAGGTCTGATTCCCGCTCTGATTCTCTGTTGAAAAAGTCCTTTCATCTTCTCATCCACCTTTCGCATTGATTGCACTTTAAGGCAAAAAAAAAAACCCATAGAGCAATCCAAGATACTCTGACAACAGTTGCTTAGAGCCTCTGTTGCCAATAGTGTGGCTATCTCACCAAAGGTTTCAACTCGGCAGTCTCCTGCTAAACAGAATCACTCAACAAAGTCGCCTTTCTTATTTTACTTTTATTTTCTTTATCATTTTGTCAAGAGAACCAAGATAGAGAGATGTCCATCTATATATTCAGTCCTTTGGCAGGTGAAATGTTTTGATCAAGAAGAGTATATCACAAGGTTACTTTTGTTTGTGAAGCTACATGGTTTGTGCCTTGTTCTGAATTTGCATAATATGTCAAAGATTTAAAGATGACTAGTAACAATATCTAGGGACTGTCATTGTCACATGCAATTATTTTGTTTTTGTCATCCTGGTCAAGTTGATAGTTAATTGACCTTGGTACTGTTTCCCCCTCTAAAAAACAAAAACATCTTTGCACCAAGATCATCTTTGGTCTCTTTCTGTACAATGCTGTTTGCTTTTGCTTACAGCTTGGAAATGCAATCAACCCTCGAGAGACGAGTCTCACAAGAGGTCAAAGGTTATCTTCGCTCTGAGATGGTTTTACGAAATGAGTGTGGATACAGTGTTCTGTTTTCCCTCATGCCATGTGTCTGTTACAGAGACTGTTTGTGTTCAGCAGTTTGGGTTTCTTGACACGTTTGGAAATCTGGAAAGAAAAACTATTTTGTCCTCTGCAGTGAAATCTGCTCCATGTTAATGTCAGATTGCTGAAGGAGACTTTTATCTTTGTGCGTAAACCCAGACATATATCTATCTATCTTCTGAGAGAACTGAAGCTATTGTGGATTTACAAGAAGATCGCGGGGATGGATTTGGCCGAATGGCCCTGGCAATTTTCATGGATGGGTTTCTTATTCTTTTATCATTTGCATTGTACCATAATGTTCTCATGTTAATTAGACTTTTCTTACATGCTAACATGTTGTTTTGTTTGAGCAAATTAAATAAAAATTGCAATACATGATCAAAAGTTGTTTCTTTTAAGTGATGCTCAGTACTCGCTATTTTTAACAACTTTGTTGCCATAACTCTTTGTTGTTGCCAGGTCTCGCGAAAGAAACAAGCAACCAGTCTTCTTTAGTTGCACTAGTGCAGTGCCCGTTCCCTCCATGCACCGCACCATGGGTGCGTCCCCCCAACACACACACTGCACTCCGTCATGTCCCCCGAAGCGCACTCCCCAAGTTTGAAGTCGATCCGACAAATGGTTCTCGAGTTACGTGGACAGACATACAGACCTGGAATTGTATATATACCAGTGACCTTTGCTTTTTGAGGCTACACTTATTTGTGTCTCATTCAATCAGGTTTATTACTCAGACCTGGGCATTATGTGGCACGGGGGGCCAGATGCAGGTGGTTCTGCCTGGCCCGGGAGGTCTAAGATGAACCACACCAATTTACTTATGAAGCTAGAAAAATCCAACGAGATTACCTAAATTGGCTGTTCGAAGTGATTTTCAATGTAATAAATTCTGAAGAAGTGGTGCCCAGTATGTTTTCTATAATTCAATCTAGTGATACAATTAGAGGTTACGGCATGACATTTTTATTTATTTTTTGCCCCTGGCAACAATCTGGGTTTTTCATGTGGCCCCGCAGGAAAAAGAATAGCTCACCCCTGGTCTAACTTCTATCTGTGTGCATGTTGCTACGGTGTTTGTATGTGCAAAATATCATGGACTTGGACTTGAGACTTGGACTTGAGTCGTACTTAAGTCATGCACACATAGTGACTTGAGACTTGTCCTCAAAGACTTGAGATTTGGGACCTGTGAACAATTTTCTTTTCTTTTTTTGGCGCATTAATAATTTGGGAATGTCTAATAATGATGTCAACTAATCAATGCTGATACTGCATTTTAATAGATAAGGGAGTGAGGATAATACAGTAGCCTACATGCTTTGAATTCTTTAGTTTTAGCTATGCAGTGTTTTAAGCAGACCTGATGGCATGCAGCAGATGATGCTCTTCCAGTGGTGGAAATGGCCAGGTTTTGGGGGATCCTGGAAGTGGCGCAGCCTAAGAGGATATTAATTTATTTCTGAATGTGTTTTTCTGGGGAGGGGGGGGGGGTTTGGATTGATTTTACTCATTATAGCCTACCATTACAGCCACGTAAAAATCTCAAATGTCACTTAAATAATATCACTGAGCTCTACCGATTATTTCCCCTTGGTTTTATTCATGACAGACTTGATGACACATTAATATTAATGCTGCTTCTTCAGCTTACAAATACATGTTATCCTACTATTCTCTGCTCCTTTCATGCTGCCCTCTCTCCACTGCATTGCAAGACATTTTTCAGTTGGAACCTGAGGAGGGATGCTGCCCCCCTCATTCTCGCCATTCCCTCTCAACATTTACTCTACCCACAGCAACGTTTACTTTACTCGCTTACTGTCATGGAACGACCTGCCCAGATCAGCTGGGGCTTGAAGGAGCGCTTGTTTCGTAGGTGAGGAGGGTGGAGCAGAATTGGAAACAAATGTATTACTATTGAACGTGTTTCGCGTCCGAATTGCACAAAAACAAGGCTCTGCACTCAGTCAACCGCCGCTAAGCGCACTCCCCGAGTTTCAAGTCGATCCGACCAACGGTTCTTCAGATACGCGAAGGACAGAGGGACAGATCGGATTTATTTGATCGGATATTTTATTGTAATAATATGCATCGTTTCAACACTAGATATGCCAGTAATGGTCGTATTGTGGTACCAAGTCCAAGAACAAACTCTTTGAAAAAAACTTATCTATAGAGCAATAACAATCTGGAATAATTTACCTCTTAATATCCGCTTGATAAAAAATAAATCCTCCTTTAAAAAGAACATGCAGAGGCACCTATTGGCATGATGACGATAGACTGAACAGTTTGAGGTAAAACAGTTCTTGTCTTTTTTTTTGTTTTACTTATGATCACATATGTCCCACACTTTTAACTTTCATTTATATGTCATGTAATTTCATGTGTATTTTTGTATTAAGATGAATGTAGTTTTTTGTATTATGATGTAGTTTTTGTCATGTGACTTCTTTACATGTTGTGGACCCCAGGAAGATTAGCTGATTGCCATGGCATCAGCTAATGGGGATCCTTTTAATAAACAAATAAACAAAACAAATAAACAGAGAGAGAGACGGACACTGCCAGGGCCGCTGGAAGTCATTTTAAGCAGGGACTCTCGGTGGGGCCCGCAAGGGCCCCGCCGAAAGAAATTTTGACGTTTTTTTTTTACATTTTTTTGCTATATTTAGAGGAATATCTCATTTTAAATTAACATTAGGATACTGTTGTGATGTAATTATTCAGTATTTTCTCCTTTTCTCACTCATTCAGAGCAAAGGGAGATATATAGCATGATGATAATGCTCTATATCTCCCTATTTGCTCTGAATACACCAGTTAACATGACACATACTTAACATGATAGAAATATTATCAGCAAACTTAATGACTAGACTAATTATTCTGATCTGAATGGCATATATCAATAAACATTGACTCCTCTCTTTGCTGTATAGTGGGAGGTGCATTTTTGAGTAGGCTATTAAAATAGCATGTCAAGTTCACATTTCTTTATTGCCAGATTAAACAATTCGTATTGGTTGTTGGTTGGTTCAACACAACATGTGCGTGCATGCGCGCTTCTTCTTCTCTAGCCTACAAGCATGTAACTTCCTTGATTGTTATTGTTGATAATTCTATTTAAATAGGCTACATTTTCATTTCCCGAAACATTCTTAAACAAGAAAGGAACATAGTGCACTGCAAAATATTTTTAATTACATTTGTAAAAAAAAAAAAAAAAAAAAAAAAAAAAAAAGGGAAGTCCTCAACTTCTAGGGGGTGCACCCCTACTTCCCGCGGCGCTGGACACTGCTGCAATTATAGTGTGTAGATAGTGTGTGTGTGTCCGAGGTGCACGTAGATGATTTTCACCTTGCCATGCTTTGCCAATAGGATTATCTCTCAGGGGATTTTGCACTGACACTTGTGACACAGGCACTTGTCAGAGACAGGAACTGATGAAGGCCAGACTAAGCTGCAATGCATTGCTGCAATGTTTTAATCTATTCTTGTCATGTAAAATGAAGGTCTTTTATTTGTTGCAAGAGACAGTGCTTTGGACATTTATTGATTTATTTTCTGCAGGGAACTACTGGTTTTGAGTTTTGACTCCAACTTAAAAGCATACACAAACCCTTCCCATGCATTGGCCTATATTGACTCAGCTATTATTTGCATCTGTAGAGCAGCTGTCCTGTCCGTCCACTGCAGTGCTCCTTTCCTTCCATTAGGGGCATTTGTCACCAGTGGAGTCACCTATGTGTGTAATAGGTATGTTGGAGAGACAGAGAGGTTGAAGAAAGTGACTGTGAAAAGGTGGGAAGTGGGGAAAGCACAAGAGGAGGGCAGAGAGAGAGAATCTGTGCAGTTCTGCTTTATAACACAAGAGCTATACTGTATATTGACACTTCCTGTGGGGGGGGGGGGGGGGGGTGTGCATCTGTAGTTCATTTGAGGTTTTGTTTGAAAGCCAGAGACAGCTGCACTGTGGCGGAAGACGCACTAAAGACAGGAAGGCAGACTGAGCTGGGGGGGGGGGGGGGGGGGCTGAGAAAACACTGATGTTGTAATTGGATTGGAGAGTTTGAATTTTCAAAATCGACTGTCTTCCCCTTATTGTTTTTTTTATGAGCTGGAGGAATGACCAGCAGGTGTGAGTGATTTGTCAAAACGGTCAGTTATGGCATGCAGCTTCCTGCCACTGACTTCCTTCTTCTCAAACTTGGATTTTTTTTTCTGAGTGACTTGGTTTACTGAAGATGAAATCCCCCTGGCAGGTTATGATGCAATTTCCCACACACAGATGATGCCACATTACAAAATAACCTATTGAATGAACCTAAGATGATAAAGCCCTATTGAATGAACCTAAGATGATAAAGCAGGGGAGTGTGTGTGGCGAGATTGAAGCATAATGGGATATCTTTGCTTTAGGGGTCTTCACAGGTCCAAAAAGTCATGCCTGAATCCAAAGAGGACCCGATCCATTAAACGTCAGAGATCCAAGACCTGCGGCAAATGCTATCCGACCCGGCCCAGACCTGCAGTCGCTTCTTTTGAATGGACCCGAGACCCGGCTGGGTCCAGGTCGGACCCTCGGGTATTCGGGCGTATAGGCCTACCAGAAGACCTCTACTTTGCTTCAAATATTACACTTTTTGTTTCCAATGTCACAAACACCACAGGCCTAATTAAAATTCATTGTATGTACAGTGCTCTTGAAAGACTTAGCCTTGTGTGTAGTTAAGTAGGATCGTGTGCTACCTACCAGCTGACACAGTGGTGCGGTATTTGGGAGAAGGTGGAAACATTCTGACTGCATCCTGGTAAATATAGTAAGATCCATCAGTATTTGGACCATAGACAAATTGTTGGATGTATTGGCGTTATACTCTTACTACTTTGTATGTGAGATTAAATCATTAGAAGCTACAGACTGTCAGATGCAATTTGAGTTTATTTGCTCAGTCTCCCCATTATAGTGTACCAAAAGTATTTGGATAGACAATTCTTTATTATTAAGTTATTGCATTATAATTATTTTCAATTGTCATTTTTCATAGGCCCTAGTCAACATTTCCTATAATGTGTGTTTTCTCAATATATTGAAAACAGTATTTTCATTTAATTAAAGTAAAGCAATAGTTTGCTGTATAATGGTACACTATCACTAGTATTTAACCTGTAGTAATGCATTGCACTGATTTTTATGATTTTATAAGTTAAGTTACTGTAACAAATATTGGACATGCTTGCTTCCATATTATGGGCCTCCTGGTTTTATAAAAGGCTTACCAGAAAGGATCACAAACAACAAAAGGTGATCTAAAACAAACACTGGATCACTTGTTAGTGATTTTACAGCATTGCCATTTTTGTCTGACCCTTCCCCTGTGGTAATTTGACACTGGTAAACAAAGTAGTCGTGACTCCCTTGAAACCCAATCTGTTCTCAGTTAAAATCCACCGTTAACCAATGAGAAAACAGAACCGTTTAAAATGAATGCTGGACAAGCCAATCAGCAGCCTTCGCGCCATCCTAGTCACTGGTTGGTTTTACCCCTAGAGGGAGGAGAAAGCGCTACGTCAAGCAAAGTCGGTTTTTTGTAAAATATATCTTTATTTTTTTAATTCCTCGTTTTTATCGGAATATCAATCAGGTTTACTCACTGGGATTATAGGCATAATATTAAGGTAAGTGAATCCGTACCCTATTTCAAATGCAACATCGCGATTCTTTTGACATGTCTCTTTGTTGGGAAATGAGGGCTTAACGCTAGCTGTAGCTAACGTTAGCTGATAGCTGTCTGCTGGGCTCCGGCTAGTTCCTGGAATCTTAACTTGTTCCCGTAGCTCTCCCTGTTTCCCTTAACTCCAGCTGTAGCTACAGGCAACGTTTTAACCCTTTACTAAGCATGTTAGCTAATGCACATGACATGCAAACTTGATGTTTTGCTAATGCTGCACCTCGTTAGCTATTCATATAACGGGACGTAGCAAGAGGGTTTCCGGATATAGACGGCGTTGGATATAGGCAAATAATCACTTTATCAAATAAATGCTAACCTTAGCCCACGGCAGTATTCGTGTTCCTCCTTATGTTTCACAAACCTACGGTAACCTGCGAGAGGACTGAATTGGACTGTGTTGAAATGAACGTAACGTTATAATATCTATTGCCGCTAAAACATGGTTTGACTTTTGGCGGATGCGTTTGGTTTGAAGCTACGCCAACAACGTTTGAATGCATGACGTTTTCCCTCCCTTGCTTTCTATCGCTTGTAGATAAAGTGACATTTTTGTTAAAGGAGCAGTTAACTACTTCTTCAACTACAATTCCGTTAAACATTTTAACATAATGGGGGTTAACGTAATGCTTGCGTTGAGACCATTTAACTATTTATTTTGGGCGAGCGAAAACTTGGCACAATGTAAGTTAGAGGGTAACAGCTGTTCTGCCGTTTACACGTCAGTGCTGTGATAACATTACTGCTTTGCTTATCGCCTCCGGCACTAGATGAGATTAACAACTTCATTCACATGTTACACTTCAATGGGCTGCATTCCAGCATAGCTCAACAGCACTTTTCAACACAAAGGGGGGTGCCTGACTTATTTTGAAAGCTCCACCCACGTTATACAGCCTGTATCCTTTCATCCATCCGGCCAGCCTTGGGTCTGATGGGAGACTGTCAGTCACGATCTAGCCCTAACCTCCACATCCCATACTGATCCCATATGGAACTGGGTGACAGACGAGCCAGGACAGCTACAGAGAGACTTGCTTTGGGTGTGTCACACTGACTTGGTTTTCACTCTGCTGTTATGGAATGTTGTGTTTCACTGGATCAGATTAGTGACTACTGTGACCAGTGGATTGGGGGGGTTGACTCTGCGTCTCCCTGCTTCTAAATTATTTGTGGTGATCTTGATTGGCCTTTACAGGGGGGGTATGTTGTTTTAATGGACTGGGAGCTTTTGCTGTGATTTGTGTGTGTTTGCGTGTGTAGTTGGTTGTGTATTGTGGCTTCGCGGTTTACAGGAGATTGAAGAGGTGTGTATACGGTATGTCAGTTGAATGCAATGACACTGCTGTGCTGGCTAGAATAGCTGTCAGCCATTCATTTCCTCCCCTCCCCATTTGTCAAGTTAACCATGAAGGGTTTCGAGGCTGAGGATATGAAGTTGAGGACTTCTTGAACACCTCATGGTAGATGGAGCATAAAAAAATATCTTGAGTAATTCTGATGTTCAAGCAGTTTCTAAATATACATGCCCCACACTGAAGCATAGTGCTGAGCTAACCACTCGGCACTATGAGCTAACCACTGGAATTTAAACTACTGTGACTGCTGACAAGAGACTTTCAGTGATAAACTGTGGTTGAGGTGGAATCCAAAATGTCTTTGCTGATTCTAAAGGCTGCCCTGAAATGGTTGAAAACCTGCAGTTCTATATTCAGTGTTTCTTTCCTTCAAACAACTGATCTGTACTGCAGTGTTTCCTGTAGTAGGTGCTTAGGCTGGCTGTAGCACTAGCAGGCCAAGGCGGGGGAAAGTGATGCAGAGTAGCAGAAGCATGTTGTGTGCATCTTTTGGCCTACTTTATTATTTTGGCCAATGCGATAGCCTGGTAGGCCTATCTGATAGGCATGGGAAACACTTGTCATTTGATTCTTTGTCTGAACTGGCTTAGTTCAACATTAGTTGATAATTTTGTCAAGAAGCACTATAAATTTAAGTGTTGGTATCTGCAGGGTAGGAGAGGAGGGCATTCATCTTATTTTGTGGCCACAGTTGTCAAATAAATTCACACCAGCCATTATCACTATTTTATGAGCCCAACTAATAATGTAGGAAAGGAGTAAGGAGGATCTCAAATGTATGGTTACCTGCTGGCAAAGGCACAGTAGGCAAATGTCCAGTCAGTGGCTGGTGTAGAGTTGCCAGCCTGCAGCGACTTGAATGGCAGAACTCTTTCAGATCGACGGCTTTGGGTAAACCTAGTGGGGACGGGCCTGTCAGCAGTTCTACAGTACTGTGTGCTGGTGTTCTACACACTGAGCCTCCCTGCTCACTAATGTTCCATACTGCTGACCTTGCCTGGCCACCTCATTGTGTCCAGTGGTGCACACACTACACTACAGTGGGATTTAGCCAATCTCAACTGTTGGCTAATGGATGTTGTTGTGCATACTATCAAAATGTTCATTTGGAAATTGTTGACCAAAACATATCTACAATATGCAAGGAATCAATGCGTGCATTGCATTTCGATTTTAAACACATATTAGGCCTATCATTTTACACAACTTGAAGAGGAGAAGCGAAGATGGTGGTTATAATGGTAGGGTTTCCGACTTCCTTCCTACGCAGCCCTGGAAAAGTATTAAAACTGAATTTCATCATTCCAAGTCTTGAATACTTTGGGAATTTGAAAAGTATGGAAAATGTTGTGGTTCAACTTCAGGTCTGACTCTGAATGATACAGGCATAATCATAGCTTTTATGTTGTTGTAGTCTTGTAGACCAGGGGTGTCCAAACTTTTTTGAATGGGGGCCAGATTAGATCATCTGAAAATACTGGGGGCCAGCAGCTGCTTCACGCATCATCTGGGTTATAAAAAAAAATCACATACAATACAATTGTACTGTAAGGATTTTGTTTACCATCTGAAAAACATTAGTTCCGCCTGTGTTGTTCCTACTTGGTGCTTGTCTGCAAACTGTATGAGAGTGCTGTCACTGTTAGCTGAACGGGGGGGCTGCATTTGCCCCCCGGGCCGAACTTTGGACATGCCTGAATGTGAATGTAGACCCATTTTGACTGAGTCCAGGGTTTTTGTTGATGTGAAGAAGATATTAAAGGAACACTCCGCCCATTTTCAACCAGCTTTGTATCATTAGAACATCAGTAGTATATCAGAAAACTGTAAACTGTTTTGAAGTCTGTCATTTAATTTGACAGTTATTGAGTGTTAAAGTGTGGACCAGTGACATCACTGGTCCACATTAACTCAAATTAATAATTCATTAACTCAAATCAACTCTCAATAACTGTCAAACTATTCATCATGCATCTAGTTTGACAGTTATTGAGAGTTGATTTGAGTTAATGAATTATTAATTTGAGTTAATGTGGACCAGTGATGTCACTGGTCCACACTTTAACACTCAATAACTGTCAAATTAAATGACAGACTTCAAAACAGTTTACAGTTTTCTGATATACTACTGATGTTCTAATGATACAAAGCTGGTTGAAAATGGGCGGAGTGTTCCTTTAATGTTCAGATAGATGGATGCTCTTATTGCCCAGCTGCACCGCTGCCTGTCAGTATTAATGCATTTGATCAAATACCAAACAAAATCACATCACATCCAGTCAAGAACATAGGGTCTGGGAAAAATATATTATGAAAAGATATGAGTTTTAAAATAAGCATGTTCTTTATAGCCTGTCGGGCTAAGCTTTACATAGTCTAGGTCATCACAGTCTACTAACTACGTCATATATTATCTACAGACAACATAGGTTACACACAACTGAACATACATTTGACTTTAGATTACAACGACACTACACAAACACAGCATATATTTAGACTGTGGGAGGCAGTGGCACCCGGGGAGAACATGCAAACCCCACAGATAGGACCGGGGATGGGGATTCAAACCCACGACCTCCTTGCTGTAAGGCGACAGCGCTAACCACTGAGCCACCAGGCCTCCCGGCGCCCGCCCACCAGACAAAATCTTTAAAACAAATCAAAGTCTGGTGACTGGTTGGATTTTTTTTAAATTGACAATGTGTAGGAAGGAACCATAATCAAAATATATTTTTCTAAATTGAAATAGTCTATTTCTATAGCAGGTTTTATGAAAGCAAAGCAATCTGTCTAAAAGTAATATAATGTGATATATCGATCCTTGTAGGAAAATTCTCTTCTCGCCTGTCCCCCCTCCATAGAGAGGTCAGAGTCACTTACAGAGTAGCAGCACCAGCGGAGCCGGTAGCGATTTTTTCTCAAAGATATTTCAGCAGGGCAGATCCTTGCTATTAATCCACCGATTCCACTCTGCTGCCTCGTTAGTTGTGGAGATCAACAAGCTTCATTCAATCAGGCGCAGTATGTTGTGTTGTCTTGAATGTCTTCTCTATGTTCTTGTTCAGGGATTCCCCCGGGGTTTTTGGGGCTGGCCGCAGGCACAGCACCATATTTTGCCCTGGGGTTTAACATGTTGATAGCTAACATTCTGAAGTACACATGCCTGCACAGCCCAGACATCACTGGGATGCTAGTCTTGTAGTACTGGGGGTTTGGTCTCTGTCTCTGATCTGCTTCAGTCCATTTGAGTTCTGAGCTTGTTACAGTTCCAAACTTCCAGCATAGAAGGACTTACATTTTGCTACCATTTGTTTATTAGTCTCTGGGCTGATGAGATGACGCTCTTATGTTGTTTAGGCATAAATAGAGTACTGCAGGGATGACATTTTTGTAGGCTTACCCAGAAGACCCTGCACTTCCTGGTTCATAGGTGTAAAAGCCAATGGGATTTTTGTATGGGAATTTCGGTTAAATGCATGAAATAAGGTCTGTGGTTATTGGTTAACAAGAGTTTATGAAACAGCAAAGTTTGTGTCCAGCAAGATCATCTTCACAAATGAGGACCAGTTGTATGACTTTTGAAATGTAAATGCGTGTTTAACTGTTTTCATAAAACGCTTTAAAAGTCATAAAATTTGCAGCAGACAGACAGAGAAAGTAAGTGCCAGAGCAGTTTGAGTGACAACGAGCCCACTGATATTTTCAAATGGCAGTATATTGCTCTCATTGAAGCAGCAGACTGTCCATGTTAGACTTTGAGCTCATGCTGTGTTTCAGGGTGCAGGAAACTGAAACAGGTGTAGTACAGTGCCTGCCTTTGTATCAAATCATCCTTTTGCGCTGTACCTGTCAATGGCAAACTGTCTGCCCCGCTCCCCTGAATAATGCTGATGCATAAATCATCGACTTATCTTCTTTTAACTAAATGGCCTACACACACAGTTGGATTATCATGACTTAGTTTCAGATTCAGTTTGAGAAAATACACAAATTCACCTGCAACTCGTTTTGTACTCTTATTTGCTCAACACAAGAAAGCCTATTTTAAGAAGCTGTTTGAAACACCTTCCTCCTCCCCCCCAGATCAAATGGCAGTATTGGCAATTGCCTTTTGTTTTTCTGATAATTCTATAGCGAGCACTACTGTAACTGAACCTGGCAGCACCAAGGATGGAGCCTAACAGTTCCAAGTTACACCTGATCTTCTTCACTCACTCCCTCCTCCCTATCTGTTCATTTCTTCTCAATCTCCTCTGCCCTTTCCTCCCTGCGTACTTTCTTCTCTTGTCTTCTCTCACCCGGCCCCTCTCTTTACCCTCTCTCACACTGTGTGTGTGTGTGTGTGTGTGTGTCTCTCTCTCTCTCTCTCTCTCTCTCACACTCTCTCTCTCTCTCTCTCTCACTCTCTCTCTCTCTCTCTCTCTCTCTCTCTCTCTCTCAGGTCAGTGAGGATGCCTAGTGTGAAGTACCAGGTTGGGGAGACGGTGATGGGCCGCTGGCCCGGCAGCGGTCTGTACTACCAGGTGAAGGTGCTGAGCTTTGATGCCAAGACTCAGCTCTACACCGTCATCTACAAGGATGGCACTGAGCTGGAGCTCAAGGAGCAAGACATCAAGGTAGGCCCAAAGGCAGTGGCAGCAGGCACTAGCCACTACCAGAACCGTGTATATAGTTTTTTTTTTACTCTCAAGAGTTCCAGGAAGTAAGGTTCTGAATTAAGCAGCACTGTCGAGTTGCAGGAAAATGGACAGGTTGTGTTGTACTTTGATTTTTAGCTTTATTTTAGCATTCAAAAGTAGCGCGAGACCCCTTCCTGGCTGTTCATTGGCTAATGAGTCACGCATTTTGGTCCTCCGCTGACGCCACTCTCTCTCTAAATTGCTCTGGCCACTACTAATGGTCCAAAGTCCCTGTTAAAACAGTGGATAAACATTGCATTTCCTACCAGCTCTTCACAATAATATGCCTTCTGCTAGTTTGTCTGTGGAAAGCTTTTATTATTAAGCAGCAGCAACAGGAAATGCTGTCATCGTCTCAGCAGTAACATGGCATGACACTGCTCCGATATGGCTGAAAGCGGTCGGGAAACGGTTAAATAAAGCAGATAATCTGAAAGTACAAACAGAAACTAAAGCTCAAACCACAGAGATTCAGTGAGAAGCTACAAAAGTGCTGAGAGCTGAACACAGAGAGGCTTTTAAAAGCACCATTCTCTCCACTCTAGCACAGAAACATGAGAGTTGTGCATTGCTGTACTGGCAAGTGGCAACACAACAGCTGTTTAAGGGGGGGGTCGTGCACAATGCACCTCCTGATATCACAGCGTTGGTGTTAGGGCTGCACGATATTGGAAAAAACTGACATTGCAATATTTTTTTATTCTGCGATATATATTGCGATATGAAAAAAACAGGAATTTTCACCAAAAGTCTTAAATGGGTCTATCAAGCCTTGCCTGTTTAAGAAGATGGCCTAGTGGGTAACGTGCACGGTTGACGTAGTAGGAAGTGAGTGTGTTTTTAGCCGCAGCCAGGGTGAGTTGCAGGATCCTAAGTGAGTAAAGGTACTATAGTTAGTAGGAAAAGAGCTTAGAACATCACAGAGAGGGCGTGCATTACTGTATGTTATGAGTTAATTTGCCTTACTTGACATTGCACGCTCTGCGATGTGACTATTGCGCATGTGCACATTGCGATGACGATACTGAAACGATATATTGTGCAGCCCTAGTTGGTGTCGTTCCTGGATCAACATTTGTTCCTAGTACGGCCCGGGAAAACCCCGCCCCCGAACTAATTTGATTGGTGGCCGCAATTGCTTCTTCCTTAAAACGTGCCGCAAGGGGGAAAAATGTGTTAATACTATACTTAACCGCTATACCCTGTGACTTATGACTGTCCTTTTCCAGACACATTCACCTGTGTAATGAAGCATCAGCAGTAACATTGCCATTTCTGTTTCTGTTGACGCTTCCAGAATACCTTCGTTTTCCGTCGCTCCCGCTCCCGCTCCCGTTCCAGCTCTCCGGGCCGCCGTCGCAGCCGCTCGCGCTCCCCGGCCCGGAGCACACGGCTGTCCAGCTCCCGCACAGCTGCCAGCCGCAAGGACTCCAAGCTGCAGGACACGCCAGAGGTCAGGCTCGTCCCCCTGGTAAGAGGGACAGCTGCTTTTCCACTCTTACCACATCACTGCGGGGATGCAGAGAAGAAGGGGGTATTGTCAGAAAGTGGAGACATTGAATTTCGTAATTTCCAAAGAGTATAGAAGGCAAGAGACGCAACTCTGGTGCTTTTTTTTACAACGGCGCTGCCGGCATTTTGGACTGAAAATGCCTCCTTTAAATGCCTCCAAACTTCCTTCTCTGTCGGGAAGAAGAACACAGGCAATTTGGGTAGAGGTACTCTTGTACGGCACTTTGTAGGCGGGACGTTTTACTGGCATCGTCTCTTTCAGTCCAAAATGGCGGCGGCGTAGCTCTGCTGCTATGCGCTGACGTTGCAATGGAACGACCTATTAGCTTTCACTTCTTGCCAATGTCACTTCTTTGCTCTGGCTGGAATCGCTTTGCAGCACAATTCAATTGAAGGAAAAAGTTACTTGTAATGAAATGAATTGGGAAATGTTTGCTTCCCAGGATCCCAAATGAGTTGTTCTGGGCATGGGGTACCTAGGACGAGGAGGTTATTATCAATAGATTTTTTTTTATCACAGGCTTTTTATCATGATATTACGTTTCGTGAATTAAAGTTCTGGCACTAATGGATACAGCTTTGATGTTGCCCAGCATTTTTTCCCGTTGCCAATTCATCCTCAAAATGTCACAGGTACTGTGGCGATTACCCCCGTCAGTGTCATTGTGGTACATGTGGAACAGTTTCTGTCTCTCTCTCAGGGTCCAAAACTAGCACCAGCCACCAGCCAAATGCTGGTCAAAATATGCAAGTGGCTGGTAGATTTGCTTCACTCACCTGCCAAACAAAAACCCCATTGCTAATCTATTGAGTGGCAAACATTCACTCGCCATTTGGCCGGTGGACAAACAGGTTAATTTTGGACCCTGGACACTCTCTATCCTATTGGCTTTTGACCGTAACATCGTCACGTTCCCTCTGTCTCTCCCTCACGTTGCTGTTTTGTTTTCTTTGTCTCTCTCCATCCCTCCCTCATTGGTTCATGGGCAGAAAGTGACAAAGCCAGTTGAGAACAATAGCAACAATAGGCATGAAAATCAAGAGGAGAATGACACTGCTAACAAGGTAAATGAGCTGAATTCTCTCCCTCTCCCTCCCCCCCCCCCCTCTCTCTCTCTCTCTCTCTCTCTCTCTCAAATAACTAGTGTTCTTTCATGGGTTTGGGAAAAATAAACACACCGTCCTTCACCCACTTGACCTCCATGCCAAATTTCAGCATTCTGCCTCTGCCATGCTGCATAACATTTCTGTCATGTTAAAATACAGAAAGTTAAGTCTTTATTAAATCCGGACACGCTTTGTAAATACAGTCATGTTAAAATACAGAAAATTAAGTCTTTATTAAATCTGGACAGGCTTTGTAAAGACAGAGTCATGTTAAAATACAGAAAGTTAAGTCTTTATTAAATCCGGACACGCTTTGTAAATACAGAGTCATGTTAAAATACGGAAAGTTAAGTCTTTATTAAATCCGGACACGCTTTGTAAATACAGAGTCATGTTAAAATGCAGAAAGTTAACTCTTTATTTTATGGGGGCATTTAAAAGCCCCTGTCATCCCAATTCCAAGGGCAGTTATAAAAAAAAAATGACAGGCGTTTTCCCCGGAGCCCCGCTAATTTCCTACCCTGCATTGAAACACTGACCTTAAAAAAAAAATCTGTCAATAATTTAAACTGGAAAAAGTATATATATATTTGAAATAGAAAGTCTGTAACAACCCTCTAAATGCCAAGCATCTCTCGTTCTATAATGGGACACAGAAGGCACTAATGCCAGATAGGTTTAGCTCTTCTTCCACATGCTTGTTCACAAATGACTTTTGTCAGGTAGACTGTATTACAAGTCGACAACACCTGATGTTCCAGGCGCTACTCACTGCATGATTGTGAATGGGCTTTTACGTAGCTAAGAGCTAATGGAATGTCATGATGCATGCATGTTGGGGGGCCGTGTGTGTGTGTGTGTGTTTGTTTTGCCGCGGAGCGAGGCTCCCCTCACAACAACGTGCTTGGTTTAGCCCGTCACATGGCCTTCCAACACGTGTCGTGTATTTACTGTGCCTTCTTTTACAACTAGACAGCTTATCAGATTCACGGCTGTGTATGAAAATCTAAATAATGCACACTGATGTGCTTTTTACAGGCTTTTGAATACAGGAGTCTCATTCAACTACAGTATAATGAACATTTCCCCATTTTCCTGTTTTTTCTTGTTGTATCTTAATCACATCCGTGAGCAGGAAATCTGATCTGATGCCAGTATGCATCTAGACTAGAGTCACTGTTTAAGTCCGTCTAGTTATGTGGAGTGATCGTTAATCCTAGAAGCTTTCTGTGCAAAGCACCAGGCAGGGCCGCAGTCAGAGGTTTCTGCTTAAACAAGCAAAGACTCAGAGATCTATGTGAAACCAACCATAGCTCTCAAGTGTTTTGGATTGCCGTGAGAAAACAAGGATTAGGACAAAAAGAGGCTGTGTTCAAGCATCATGTTTACTGTGTTACTGAATTTCCCCCAGAACAGAACAGCATTTCACAGATTCCTTTTCCCTAAACGTTTCTTTTGACACTTTGTCATAGAGTTGCAATATCAATAGAAGAAAAAAAAATGCTTTTTACAATTACCAAATCGGAAGAGAATGTCATTATCTTGCACACAGTTTGCGTGTGTGTGCGCGTCATCAATTTGTGCCAATATTGAAAACCTAAACCTTCCTCCAAAAGTCTGAGACTAAGGTGGAGGCAGAGCCTGAGAAGAACCAGGGACGTTACAACCTGCGCCGCCGGAAGGACGATGGAGATGCCAAGGCAGCCGAAGTCGAGCCGCAGCTGGAGGAGGAGGCCAAGCCTGCTGCTCCTGCTGCCCCCTCCACCACCCACCTGGACTTTGGAGGCAGGCTAGGTAGCTTGTGGGAGGGGCAGGAATTATGATTATTTATTTTTGCCTGTCTGCTACAAGCAGGCTGGGAAGTGTAAGTGTATTCAAGGTCAAGTTGTTGTGTGTCTGTACCAAGGTTATTGTAGTTAACTAAGATAAAGGTACAGTAGGCATGCAAAAATGTTTTAATAAACTGAAATAAGAATTTTAAAATCCAGCAGAAATGATAATATTAATAACCATGCTGTGTATCTTTCTGCCTCCAGGAGTAGTCTTCTGGTTGCTCTTCCTGCCTGCCTGGGTTTTCTTCGTGGTGCTTCAGGTCAACCTGGAGGATCCCAGCCTGGCCAACTTCCCCCCTCCGCTGCCCCCACTCCAGACCTTCTTTGACGCCAAGGCCCTCGGCATGGTCCTCCTCTGGATCCTCTTCCAGGCCCTCCTGTACGTCCTGCCTGTCGGAAAGGTGAGTGAGAGTAGCTGAACTGCACACATACAGATGTGAGTTACTATTGAGTTGCTTTCTTCTTCTTTTTTTGCACACTATGTTGAGAAAATCACTACACACTTTAATAAAATATGAAATTGACAATACCAAAAACTATGTTCCAAGCAATTATTGACATGAGAGAGGAATACAGTAGTTTTCTGACTTTGCTTCAATCATTGTTGGCATCCCCCCTTCTTTTTTCTAAGTGACACATTGGCCCTTAAAAAGTCTTAATCACCATTTGAGAGGTATTACATTTTGTAGCTATTGTGCTGATTGTGTTAAATGAGCATACAATATCATCCCGTATCGATCGCAGACCCCTGAATTGAATCGATATCGTATCAGACTTTGTGATATCAGCAAATATTGTATCGTTGTCCAAAAATTCGATATAATATTGTATTGTGTTGAAACTTGTGTTTACACCCCTGTCGCTGATGTGACTAAAGTGGCGTTGGAGGTCTTAATTAAAATATATTGGAAAGGTCTTTTTGAATTTAACGTCAGGATTCCTGCATATACCCTGTAACAGCCTTCTGGCAGATGTCCGTCAATTGAGAATTGTTCTCGCAAAGACGCCTCCTCTGTACTTTCTTCTCCCATTTAAGCAGAAAGGCCCCTCTTTGTTTAACTCTCCTCCATACAGTTATTTAATGAGTACTTTGCACAGCCACCCAATATTCACCCTATACTCAGTGGAGTGGGAAATACACACACGCCTCTAACCGATCATGACCTGCGCGCAGCACGTCACATGACTTGGCACATCACATGACTTGGTTTCACTGTTGGTTAGCCGTGGCAGAGGTCAGAAATTGGATTAGTCGTCAGGAGTAACACTCAGGAGAATGGCAGCTCTTGTTTTCTTTCCTCTGCTTCTCTGCCTGTTGAAGTCTCACACAGACCACCCGAGTCTCACATAGACCACCTGAGTCTCACACAGACCACCTGAGTCTCACACAGACCACCCGACCCGAGGGTCACACAGACCCTCTCCTCTCACATCAATGATCATGTGAAATGTACTACATATTTTATAGTTTTATTGGTTCCTTGTGCAAGGCACTGAAGGCAGCAGTGCCATTTTCATCCATTGAGGCTTCTTAAAGCTTTGTTTGCCCTTAAAAGGTGATGTGTGTGTTCTGGGGTTTTAAGCTTCAGTCTCCTACTCCCCCTCACAACCTACCACTTGTGTTGTTTTTTTCATGGATTGAAACTTTAACTTATCCTACAAGCAGGGCACAGAATTAGTACCATCCACCACTGGTAAGATATGCAAGTGGACTGCCTGCTATATTTGCTTCACTCACCAGCCCAAAAAAACAATGCTAATCTATTGAGTGGCTGGTAATTTGAACAAGGACTAGCCATTTGGCCGGTGGACTGAAAAGTTATTTTGCACCCTGCCTAGAAGCAAAGTTGTGACCAGAAGGTCATCTGTTCTAATCCTGAACTAGGAGTGCATAGTTCTCGGTCGTTGTGCCACCCCCTCTGCTGATCTGGGGAGAGTAGCACATGCCTCCTCCCATACATGTGCAGTCGCCAGCTGTTTCTTTTCACCTGACAGCGAGGCGTTTCACCAGCAGGACATAACGCGTGGGAGGATCACACCATTCCCCCCAGTTCCCTTGCCCCACGAACAGGCGCCCCGACCAACCAGAGGAGGCACTAGTGCAGCGACCAGGACAAATACCCTTAATCCAGATTCCCACCTGCAGACACTGCCAATTGTGCCTGTATCGACACCCGACCAAGGCTTGAACCTGCGACCCTCGTGTTGGTAGGCAGGGAATCTACCACTGCACTACGCGGATGCCCTGATGATGTCAATATGAACTCTTTCCTCTCTCTGTGTTTGTCTCTCCAGCTGAGTGAAGGCATGATCTCATAGCTAATATGAACTCTTTTCTCTCTGTGTTTTTAACTCTCCAGCTGAGTGAGGGCATGATGTCATAGTTAATATGAACTCTTTCCTCTCTCTGTGTTTGTCTCTCCAGCTGAGTGAGGGCATGATGTCATAGTTAATATGAACTCTTTTCTCTCTCTGTGTTTGTCTCTCCAGCTGGGTGAGGGCATGATGTCATAGTTAATATGAACTCTTTCCTCTCTGTTTTTAACTCTCCAGCTGAGTGAGGGCATGATGTCATAGTTAATATGAACTCTTTCCTCTCTCTGTGTTTGTCTTTCCTCTCTGTGTTTGTCTCTCCAGCTGAGTGAGGGCATGATGTCATAGTTAATATGAACTCTTTCCTCTCTCTGTGTTTGTCTCTCCAGCTGAGTGAGGGCATGATGTCATAGTCAATATGAACTATTTCCTCTCTCTGTGTTTGTCTCTCCAGCTGAGTGAGGGCATGATGTCATAGTCAATATGAACTATTTCCTCTCTCTGTGTTTGTCTCTCCAGCTGAGTGAGGGCATGATGTCATAGTTAATATGAACTCTTTCCTCTCTGTGTTTGTCTCTCCAGCTGAGTGAGGGCATGATGTCATAGTTAATATGAACTCTTTCCTCTCTCTGTGTTTGTCTCTCCAGCTGAGTGAGGGCATGATGTCATAGTCAATATGAACTATTTCCTCTCTCTGTGTTTGTCTCTCCAGCTGAGTGAGGGCATGATGTCATAGTTAATATGAACTCTTTCCTCTCTGTGTTTGTCTCTCCAGCTGAGTGAGGGCATGATGTCATAGTTAATATGAACTCTTTCCTCTCTCTGTGTTTGTCTCTCCAGCTGAGTGAGGGCATGATGTCATAGTTAATATGAACTCTTTCCTCTCTGTGTTTGTCTCTCCAGCTGAGTGAGGGCATGATGTCATAGTTAATATGAACTATTTCCTCTCTCTGTGCTTGTCTCTCCAGCTGAGTGAGGGCATGCCGCTGAGCTCTGGGGACAGGCTGAAGTACAGAACCAATGGTGAGGCTGCGTGAGGAGAGCACTCTGTCTCTGATTTCCACTGGGAGCAAATCAAGCAAATTCCATTACAACCAATTAGTGTCTTAAACTTCCCACTCGAGCTCCAGTTGAATTAATGAATTATTTTTGTTCTATCAACTGTAAAAGATCATTAGACCCCAGAACATAATTGTCTACCATGTCCTTTCTTTGTGTTTTTATTGAATATTAAGCAAGTTTGAACCATCATGTCAACACATTCATGTGTTAGGAGGAGAGACATCATTGTCCACCTTTTCTTCCCTGGTGTCTCTCTTTTGCTCTCTCAATCTCTTTCCCCCTCTCTCCATGTCTCTATCTAAATCTCTCTCTCTCTTTCTTCTTGTGTCTTCCTCCAGGTTTCTTTGCCATTGTGACGAGCGGCGTGGCGGTGGCGGCGGCGGCCTACCTAGGCGTCGACCTGGCCTACATCCACAGTCACTTCCTGCAGCTGGCTGTGGCCTCCCTCCTCGTCTCCCTCCTGCTCAGCGTCTACCTGTACGTCCGCTCCCGCTACACCACGCCGGACCAGCTGGCACTAGGCGGAAACTCCGGTAAGGGGTGGGAGAGCGGAGTGTAGGTGTATGGCAAGAGTGGTGACGTGGCTGAAAAGTACGGACATTTGGTTGTATTCAAGGCTGGTGCAGCGTGGAAATTTGATCAATATATTTTGTGAAAGTCAGGAAATAATCGGAATTTAAAAAATCTCTCACTTTATATAAATGTATTTTACAACTTGTCTCATTAGCTGGAGTTTTGGCCTTATATGTTTTTCCACGCTCCAATCTGTTGACGAGGATTTGATATAAGGATCGACTATAGAGCTGAACAGTCACGTCACGTGACAGTTCTTGCCCCGGAAGAGAGTTTTCACTTTCACTTGGCGCAAAAACAAAAAATAACAAGGTGGGCGGGGGATTCCCCCCGTTTTTATTTTTTATTTTAAATTTTTTGCTCCAAGTGAAATGTTTTATGGTCACTCACGATACAGCTAGTTCACGGGTTGGCTTTGTTCCAGCCTTAAAACTATATACTGTATATATATATTTTTTCATTTTTTTTTTTAATGTCTATGGAGAAAAGGAATGGGAAACTCTCTTCCGGGCCTGGATACGTCTGTTGAGCTCTACAAGTGTGGTGACAGTGTATGCTGAGCATGTCAAAGATCTCTCTTCTTTCTCCCTCACCTTCCCCAGGCAATGTGCTTTACGACTTTTTCAAGGGACGTGAGCTCAACCCCCGCATCAAAAACTTTGATCTGAAATTCTTCTGTGAGATGCGACCTGGACTTATTGGCTGGGTGAGTTGTCATGGCACACTAAGGCACACTTTAGCCATCCTACTATAATTGGGCAAAAGTTGGCGCGACCCACAATTGCTCAGTTGAGCGGGTGATGGTCGCGAGGTCGTGCAGCGGCCGACCTGTGTCTGCAAAACCTCGAGGGCAAACCAACGAGGCATGGTAGAAATGAGCGATGAGGATGAGCATCGCGCTCTGTTTCTAGTAGTATATAGCTACAGTTTGATATAAATGTATCCTACATATAGACTTGGAGAAAGATTACGCCTCTAATTGTGTTTTAGGCAAAAAACTAAAACATTCTACATACGGGGGGGTCCTTCCTTTTGTTATAGAAGGGTGGTATGGCATCAGCTTTCTTCTGTTGCTGGCTGCATCACTTTGAATACGATCTTTATTATTGGTCACAAAATGGCTCATCTGTATTGGTTGAAATCATTGTCCTTGACTCTGTCTTTTTAAGCTGCATATTTCTCTGTTAATGCTAGAATTGGTGTAGGTAATATCTACCCAAACAAAACAGCAGTGTCTGCTAGTAGTGGCTGTCATTATGTACATGCGTACCCCTCTCTGGTGGTCAAATGTGGAATTGCATCCATTCACACTGCAGTTTTAGCTGAGAGAGCGCCTTTGTAAGTGGACAGTGATACATTGTTTTTGCTCCTCCATACTAATACAACTATTGATATAAAATGCAGACCACCATCTTATCTTTCATTCACTAAAGGGTTCATATTTCATTTGGTCAATTTTGTTTAATGTGCAATGGATTTTAAGTCTCCAACCCTTAAACATAAGCAGGTTCAGTACCGCTTCCCAGTGTTTCTTTAAACGTGTGAATTAGGGTTGGGACGATTGCATCGACCATCGTGATGGGCCGACCCCCCATCGACCTCTGAGCCTTCTACATCGGATCATCATAATTAATTATCTGTTCGAATTAAAATTGTGCCGTTTTAATAATAAAAAAGGCCAAGTCCACTTACTGTGACGCGCGGGGGACGCGCCGGCGGCATTAAACAAGCGCGCCCAGTTCAGTTCAGGAAAGCCTCCACTCCCCCCCCTCCGCTCCACTGCTTCTCTGAACTGGGTGCGATTGTTTAATGTCGCCGGGGCGTCCCCAGCGCATGAGAAGTCGGCTGTGTTGTGAAAACTTTTTAAGACAAAGAAGAAACTTCGCGTTCTCTCCTGTTTTCAACCCAAAGTGAGTACAAGTCTTCAACTGTGAATTTACCTCGCCTGTTACAGCAGCTGCATTTCTCTAGCCATTTATCCTAAACTCTCTCTAGGTTCAAAAGCCCACGCGAATCTAACGTTATATCAGCCAGTAATTCAGTCAGTTTTCTGCCAGCTAGTTAAATTCAACACACACACGTTGTTGGTGAGGATCTGTAACGTTAACGTTATTTGTTTTGCGCCGTTCAAATGGCTGGTACTGACAGCCACTGCCCACTTCAGTCGCCTGGCTCTGTGCTGTAGCACAGAGCAGAGGCTAATAGCCTACCCAAGCCCGCTGGTATCATAGAACTCAGCTGTCCTGTGTTGTTAACGTGAACGCATTGCAGCGGCTACCCAAATGGAATTACAACAACGCAGCGACTTAATAAATAATTAATTATTCCCCCCACCCGCGACGATGCCATCGTCCAAAACGATGTTTCACTGTAAAACAATCACGATGGGTATTTTCATGACATCGCACAACCCTAGTGTGAATGATAGTTTGCAGGTCACTTTTTTTTCTTCCTCAAATGGTTGTATAGCATTTGTAGAATAACCTAAAAAGGCAACTAAAGACTATTCACAATATTCATGGATTTCTTCTGTCTCTCTCTGTCCAGTGTGTGATCAACTTTGCGATGGCGCTGGCAGAGATGCAGCAGCAGGGTCTGGAGGCTCCGTCCCACGCCATGATCCTGGTCAACCTCTTCCAGCTGCTCTACGTGGTGGACGGCCTGTGGAACGAGGTACGCTCGGCACAACACGGGACAAACACAGATGGCTACATGTGCTTAATCTGTATACGCAAAACTTCATAGCTGAAAGACATTCTAGGATAGTAGCTTAAAAGTGTAGCTGGTTAATTTGCACTGTGATTACACTCAAAACAAAGGTGACATGATAAAACAAGGAAAGACTTAAAGGTATAGTTTGGATTATTTGACGTGGGATTGTATGAGGTACTTCTCAATAGTTAAGTCTATTACATACAGTAGATTGTGGTCAGCGCGCTCCCAGTTTGGAGAAGCAGAGAGTAGCCGTGGCACAGAAGCAAAGCAATGTTCTGCTTCGATATTCATATGCATGTCATGCATTGTATTACACCGCAGATCTCTGTTTGGATTAGAAAGTGCTGGTGCTGAGTAATACAATGCGTGGCATGCGTAGGAATACAAAGGTTCTACAGTTGAGAAAATGTAGTGCCATTAGGGCTGTTTGGCACAAAGGTAAAGTGCTGAAAATTGTAATATAACGTACACGTAAACTGATACTGATATAGGTGGGTCTTCTTTTAGGTGGCTAAAATAGGTTTTGCTGCCCTCTCACAGCAGTACATTGCTTTGCTTCTCCAAACTGGAAGCGCACCAACCGCATTCTGCTGTAGGTAATACACTGACAACCGCACGTCAAATAATCCAACTATCCCAAAAAGCATGCCCAGGGGCCGGTTGCACCAACTGGTCTTAACTATGCCTGGTCGTAACTCCTACGTCGGTCTTAGTTAAGACCATGGATTTACGCCTGTTGCACCAACACGGCTTACTCTGGTCTTAACTACGCTGGTCGTAGCAATGCGCGTTCATGTGAATTGTCGGGGAATGCCCTCTGATTGGCCCACATGTGCCTCGCGCCGTCACCCACTACTGTATGTGCGTCACTACACCCTCCCTCCTCCCACCCCCCTCCTCCTGTGGAAGCCCCGGGGGAAAATGGCGGCGGCGATTAGTGTCAGGGAGTCTGAATGAAATTGAATGTAACGTTCCCAATTCTATGTATTACATTCTAAAAAAGTAACGGCAACATTTGGGAAGGCTAAGCCACACAACTAGTTAGTTATAATCTAACGTCGTGCTTTCAAAGACGGCGAACTGGCGGTGTTACGACGATGACGGTCAAAAAGGTCTCCGCGGAGATCTCTGCTACGCCTCCTCCTGACGAGGCGTAGGAGTTACGCCTGGTCTTAGTGAAAATAAGGCTTAAGTCGTCTTGGTGCAACCGGCGTAGCTGTTAGGTCGTAAAGTTACGACCAACTTAGCTTAAGACCAGTGTAAGACCAGTTGGTGCAACCGGCCCCAGGTTAGAATAAAAACCTGAAGGAGCTTATAGAAACATGTGCTTTCTGTCATGCTAACCAAATGAATGATGGCTGAATGCGGTTGTGTATTTCTCCCCTCCTAGGAGGCCATCTTGACCACCATGGACTTGATGCACGACGGCTTTGGCTTCATGCTGGCGTTTGGGGACTTGGTGTGGGTGCCCTTCACCTACACCCTGCAGGCCTACTACCTGGTCAGCCACCCAAACGCCCTGGGCCTGCCCGCGCTCGTCGCCATCATCGCAATCAAACGTAAGTAGGAACAGAGCATGTGACTTGACTCATTCAGGATTTCATCGGTCAGTTTCAAAGTCGTTGGTAGAAAGAAAAGGTTGACCCAGCGCAATGTGGTCATTGGCCAAATGTAGAGCTTTCAGACTAATTAGCCATAGCCAAAACTAGCCCGCATTTTCCAGTATTTGACTAGCGTTATCTTTAGCCCCGAGTTGCAGAAAGAGAAACTATAACCAAAGACTTCCATTTGGATTGTTTAGATTAGCTAATCTTTTGACTTTTTCCCAATTTCATGTATTGATATTCAATGAGTAATGTTAAGAAAAGAAAAGAAAAGAAAAGGATCATCTGTACTGTAGACAATATGAATATTGCCAAAGTGACTGAATAAAGGTTTCTTTGACCAAGCCAAAGCCAAGCCCAGTTTCACAAGTTGAGCGACTGACTTGTATAAGGCTGGCCCCCTCTGGGCAGATGTTAAAGGTTTGTTCATTTGTTTTTCAGTCCTCGGCTTCTACATCTTCAGGAAATCCAACTCTCAGAAGAACAACTTCAGGAGAAACCCATCAGACCCCGAACTAGCCCGTACGTTCTCTTCCAGGCTGGAGGGGCAATATGTCCTCATTAGACAATGACAGTTTCTTCCTACTCGTTTGTCTGTCGCTCTCCAAGGGGAAATGACTGGCGTGGAACAGCCATTATAGTTACTCATGAGCTACATGAGTTACTCGTGAGCTCTGTCGTTATCTTCGATGCTTGAGTTGTCTTGCATAAATACAATTTATGACAGATTTCCATAAGTCGCCAATGCCCCACAATAGTGTACATAATCTGTGCTTGTTTTAATAGTAATCCATTTAGTATGTAAGTCACAGTAATAGTGTTTGATACATGGTTGCCAGTATAGTTTGATGCTAAAACAGTGTTCAAAAATCAGATTAATGACACTATTAAAATGTGCCTCATTTTGTTGGTCTCTCTCTCTCTCTCTGTCTCTCTCTCTCTCTCTCTCTGTCTGCCTTCGTAGATCTGAAGACGATCCCCACAGCTACAGGGAAGAGTCTGCTCGTGTCTGGCTGGTGGGGTGTCGTTCGCCACCCCAACTACCTGGGAGACCTCACCATGGCTCTGGCCTGGTCCCTACCCTGTGGTGAGTTGTTCTACTTTCACACCACAAAGTAACCATTAAAAATTCTATAGAAAATGGATTTGATCATTGTCTGGTATGAAGATGCTTGGGAATTTAACAAAAATAATGCTTCATCAGAGGAGGAGGTGGAATAGATTGTAACAAACAAGTATTCACTCAGACCATGGTATAAAACAAGGTAGCAGTTGAGTAAACATGCCATTCCTCATGAATGATGCAGTTCCTTTCTGGGCTGATCAGCAAACGGCACCTTGTTTACACCTGTAATTGAAGCATCCTCCTTTGGCTAGTCAGTGCAGTTTTGAAAATGCCTCAAAACAGTAGCCATATGCATCTTTCCCCCAAGAGATCAATGCTGTCTACGAATGTATTTTTCTGTGGGAACCTAAAGTGGTATGAGCAGAAGAGAGCAAAAGTAGGTCTTCTAATCTAAAACATCCATTCTGTCCCCCTTCTCCCTGCCCATGTGTGCAGGTTTCAGCCACCTCCTGCCGTGGTACTACATGATCTACTTCATCATCCTGCTCGTGCACCGAGACTCGCGCGACATGAGCGACTGCAGGAGGAAGTACGGCTCGGCGTGGGACGAGTACTGCCGAACCGTCCGCTACCGGATCATCCCCGGCGTCTACTGAGGAACCCCGCCGCTGGACACTCCCGAGCTCAGGCCTTTCTGTCCAAATATCATCATGTGGCTATAGAGGCTCACCAGAGACTGAAAAAAGAAAAGAAAACGCAATCGTGAATGGATTGACTGACTGAATTTGACTTTTGAAATCCTTCTACCTTTTTTTTCTTCACAAATTTAAACCAGGAATTTTTTTAAGCTTGAATCTGGAAAATCTTGAAGGAGAACATTTCATGTTTTTAATGAGGGGGGGGGGGGGGCTATTGGTATATGCACCATTTGAATTATTGCCTTTTTTACTAGAAAATATTTGTTTAAAAGTTTACGAAATTGGCAAAAAAGAAAAGCCTCTGCTGGGAAAGTCTTGTTAGGATGTATATTTTTGTATATACACATTTGTTTTTCTACTCCAAAAAGACAACACACCCTTTACGCTCACCAATTGCATAATCGTTTGATAAGTTTGACTCTTTACTCCCATATTGAAAATGTTTCAATATCAGCTTGGCTTTTATTTTTGAAGGAATTTTGTAAGTACGCCTTCCTATCCTAGTATAATTATACTGCTTGTGTATATTGTGAAAGATGGGATTAAAATGCTACATTTTTACCTGTACAGTGGAACTAGTAGGACTAATGTTCTCTCTCAGGACCCAGGACTTTGTCATAAAGTTGCATTTGAAGGTATTTGTCTTAATAATAATAATAATTGTGTTGTGTATAATTTTATATAGAGAAATGTAGTGTTAACTTGAGAGTGTAAAATGATTTTGGGAGGTTTTAAGAAAAATGCACTAATGCGATGAAAGGCATTTTCTTTTTCATACATTTTCAAATCCAAAGTCTGTCTGATTTGGCTTTGCTACCTCAGGTTCACTCACTGTCTGGTTCCTTCCTCCCCATTCCCTCTGGGGGGCAGTGTTGTGTAGTTTGGAGCGTGATGTAGTCACCGTTGAAGAGGGGGAAATTAGTTACCGGTAGACCTTTTCTTTTTTCTTTTCTTTTTTTTGCCATGCCCCAACAATAATTTCACTGGAAGTGGCACTATCAGGGCTGTGCCATTCATTTTTAATGGAATTGTCCATCTAAATAATTTCCTTATTTTTTTGTGGTGCTGATAAAACCATCCTCAGTTTCTCCTGCTCAACTCTGTTCACATGGTTTCTAGAGCATATATTCCATGTCAAAAAAATAAGCTGTAATTTGGCATTGCTGTCACATAATTTTGCTTCTTGTTTGTTTAAGCTTTAACTTTCAACAGGTCGTATGACGATTTTTTTTATGAAGTTTATACTGTGACAACATGCAGCACTGTGTTGTGTAGTGTGGCGGTCACCTGTTGACTGCGTCAGCATCTATGTAACATGCGCATTTGCAAACCCAAAAAGTATTTTAATGCCCACGCAGTTGTAGATGAGAAAGTCTTTAGCAATACATTCACTAGACTAGGTAGCATTTTATATGCCATGCTGATGAAATGCAATGTAAATATTATAGATTTTTATTATCGCGTTATTTTAAGTAATAGTTATGTTTCTCAGTAGCTATTTAAAGTTGCTTTATTTGGGTTTTAAACCATTTTTATTTTTTAAGTTAACGGCCTAATTTTGACCACTGTAGCCATCTATGTTTACAGCTAGATCTGCCTATGTGTTTGTGGACAATAGTTCAAAACCCCAGTTCACAAAAGAAGTGTAAAATGGCTGCCTCTTCTATTCCCTTCTGTATCCGGTCTGATATGAAACTGGTCAAGTTAAAGTTGAATAATTGCATGAAATAGCATGAAAATGTTTACCCGTTTCCTGATCCAAGTATTAAGAGAGATCATTGAGATGCCTTGTTTTCACTCATTTTTCATGAATAGAACAGGTGATAATTCTCTCCTTAGGTTGGCACTCTGTCAATAGGAAACAATAAGTTGGATGTACTTTGATATGATGACAATGAATGAGCCAGCAGGCTGTTGGATGGGGCGGATCAAACCTGTGACAGTGGCTGGAAAGCTTTTGTACAAGTGTTTTGGCATAAAATAAAGATTTACAGTATTTCCCTTTAACCCCTTAGTGTGGATTTTGTTCATTTACAGTCTGACTGGTACATATTCAGGGGTGTTTACAGGCTCAGTGGTGGACAATGACAAAATCTCATCAGATGGTGATGGTCTGGAATGGATCAGGAGTGCCAGAGGCCTTTAATATTAGAGACACCCCACTCCAGGCTCTGCCAATTGTAAGAAGTGGAACTCTTCCGGTCTCCTAAATGGGCGTGCTCTCGCGTCACAAGGCTCTTCTCAGCGAGAAAGAGCGATTTTGTCACCCTGCCTGTTTCCGGCCTACACAGGAAACAACAGCGGAAATAGTTAGTTAACTTGACAATCAGACACAACGAATAAGAAAATAAAACGGCAAACAACAAAACAAAAGATGGACGTACCGAACGAAGTTTTTGAATAAGTTCTTGTAGAAACATCGCGGATTCACAATATCACATATTTTAGCTTTACTTTTCAAACAAATGGCTAGTTGATGGAATAGTTATAACGCTAGTTGTCTGCTGGCTGTTATCGATAATGGAGGATCAAGTACAACAGTTGAAGCATCTTTGACTCTCCAGAAACCTTCCTCGGCAGTGACTAGAAATGTGCTAACGCTACTAACGCTATACAACTTGTGTTCCGATGCTTGTGTTGTTGTTCTTTTCAGGCTCTAGCTAACGTAACCTCGCCGCGTCAAGCTAACGGCAACAAAGACGTTTTTTGGCGCACTTATTTCCGGGGTTGTTTCCGGTTTCCTTGGTTTACGCCCCGCACCGCTTTGTAACCTCCGCGGCACAGATACAGGAAGTGACTGGAAGTTGGGGTGTCTCTTTATATTGACAGTTCCCCCCCCCATTAGAGGCACGGGATAAAACAAGTCGAGGTGCAATATCACTATGATGTGATTATTTAGATTGTTATTTATATAGAGTACATAGCTGTCCACCGAGATAGTTTAACTGCTGCTCGCTCCTCACATTGCATCGTCTCTGGACGTTTGTTCGTCCACGTTGCTGTTGACGTCATCTCTGTGCGACGTCGCAGCTTCATTGAAGTCATCACATTCACGATGGCAGAACCTGAGTATGTATTTGGTTTTAATCACTATAGCTAGATCTAAATCCATCCTTTCCGTTTTACTCAAATTTCTTATCCTTTCGTGTCTTTTCTAAGTAATATACATTTAAATGAGTCGGACAATAACTCTATTTATAAAGTTGACGGTAGAAAATGTATCCAGTGAGCAATTTCACATGGGCCTCGTACAGTGTAGTGAGTGAACGGTAGTGACGAGATGCTCACAACAGTTATGTTTCTGTCGATATGGATAACTGTTTATTAAACTTGGCATACCGTGACTGTAGCATGTAACGTTAGCTTCTGTTTCTATGTTTGTGTTTTGTTGGGAATCAATCGACACAAACGTTAACTGGAGTCTGAAGAGCTAGGGATCGACTCTATCACTCATCCTCTCTCTCATTCCTGTACTCACCTTTATTTTTGCCATAAAATGATCGAACTGGGACACCCTGCAGGTGTATAATCTGGCAACGTATCTTGGGGGCTACATAGCCAGGGGGGAGCGTACCTATGTTCCCCGGGTCCTATATTCCCCGGGTCCTATGTTCCCCGTTTTTGTGGGACCTAGGAACATAAAACCCTTCCTAACCTCCCCCAGACCCTAACCCAAAACCTAACCTCTCCCACCCCTCACGCCTAAACCTAAGGTCGGCATTGCGGGTGGTCGGCATAGCGGATAGACACCCCAAATGTTACGGAGAGTGTTAAAAACGGGGAACATAGGACCCGGGGACATAGGACCCGGGGAACATAGGGATGACCCCAGCCAGGGTATACATAGCTACATTTCAAAAGTTCGTGTATATCAAGCCCATGGCACACCAATCAAATATTCTACAACAAACAGATGTTTGTTTGATGTGCCATGGTTGTCTGTCCTTGTTTGTAAATGTTTGGAGATGTTTGTTCAGATTCGAGATGTTCAATTCTTCTTTGTCTATGGCACATGATCAAACATGATCTAACAACTGCAACTAAGAATGTTGGCAGTTGTTGGAGAATGTTTGATTGGTGTACCATGGGCTTTAGACCACTTATTCCCTCATCAGCATATCAAGACAATAATAATAAATTGTTTTTTATGAATTTATATTGTTTTATTGAAATTAACAGATTAATACATCACTTTTCTGTTGTTGACGTTGTGTTTGTGTGTGCTCCTGTCAGAAAAGAAAAGGTGATCAAGTTGGTTCCTGAGTACCTGCTAAAAAGGAGGAAGGCATACCAAGCCATCAAAGCCACACAAGCCAAGCTCGCACTGCTTGAGAAGAGGAAGGTAAGTCGTGTTTTTTTCTGAATTTGTTTGTCAAGACAGAGCCACTCATCAGTGTAGTAATGTTTCAAATAAATAAATAAATGACAAATAAAATCCAGTTACATGTTCACCCTCTAGTGGTGGTTCTCAACGTGGGGGCCGACTCCAGGGCACCTTAGTCCCCATCAAATTGATGAATCATCACCATTATTTAATTTGGAGTTAACACAATTGGAGAACGTAGAAAGTCTATTACTGTAGCAAATATGCTCAGATTTGGGTCCTAATGTCTGCGGCCCTAATGTTTATTAAATGATGAGTCCTTAACCTCCTGTGTTTCTCTAGGTATCAAGAGGCAAACCACTGAAGTTCAAACGTTTGGAAGACTTCTTGAAAGACAGCCACCGGACACATCGTGATGAAAGTCGTATCAGGAGATCTGAACAGAGGCCGGCCGCCCCTCTGCCTCCTGCTAAGAGCAAACTGGGCTTTGCAGTCCGCATCAGAGAGTGAGTAGTTTGACCCGCACGCTGTTTCCCAGGGGGAAGGCCGTCTTCTACTATTGCAAAGAGATGGCGATCGAATCTAAACGGGCAAATCTCCAACCTGCTTCTTGACACAGCCGAGCAGCTGTATGAATGGAGTGCAGAGATTGTTACACGTAGTAGTGAAGCATCCTCGTATCTAAAATAACTGCATCCAAAGTCTGACTGGAACTACCGTAGTAGCCTGTAGGTGTCTAATGGCCCATTTCCACCACTGGTATTAGCGCGGCCCTGCCCAGCTCGACTCGCTCATTCCACCGATCAAGAACCTGGGCGGTCGGGGTTGAGTCATGCTAGTTTTGGTCCCTGCTTTGATGAGGTTCCAGCCGATACCATACGGTAGTGATGCGCGGGCCGCAGTTATAACCGCACTGACCGCGGATATCCCGCCCCGCGGGCGGGCGGGATCATAAAAATAAACATTCTGATTAATAGCGGATGGGTTGCGGGCGGTTGAAACGATGTATCATTAATGAGGAAAAATAATATGAATTACGTTCTCTAGTCTATGAACGTATTTTAAGCTACATTTTTCGTCAGGCACATTCTTAGTCGCCTATTGTAGATCCCCCAAAGGACCCATTGTAGATCCCCCAAAGGACCCACAGCCGTAAACATAACGGCCGGTTCACACACACGCCTACGCCTATGCCTACGCCTATGCCTACGCATATAGGCATTGCTTCATGCACGCCTGGCGCCTATTTTCGTTCACACAGGACGCCACGCTCTGCGCTACGCTGAACACATGAGCAGCGGTTTTTTTACACTTTTCAGATCTGATTTATAGCATGGGTGAGTCCTCTTTTTTATTGTAATGTGCAAGTGAGGATGTCTGTCTATTTCTTGGCCCGCTGTAATTGTTATTTTCCCTCGGGTAATCATGTGACTATGAGTCATCAACACCATGAGTGATACATGCATTGAGACAGGGGGGGTATATATACATCTGACAGAAAAGACGTTAATAGAGGAACACATGAAGGACAGCTCTCCTACTATGCACTCGTTAATTCGCGCTCCACCCTCCCTTTTGGGCAAACTCGTAGAAAATATGGCCCAAGTCCACCAGAAACAACAGCCAGCTTGACAGTTCAGCGCGCCTAGAGCTGAAAAATAGAACAGACGCCTAAACGATAAATGCAACGCAGCGTAGGCACAGCGCGAGCGTGGCTTCAGCACAGCGTGGCAGCGGTATGTGTGAACGCTCTCGTCTGTTAACAAGGACGCCTAAATTTTAGGCGTTGCTTTAAGCGTCGCTCTAGGCGTGTGTGTGAACGTGGCGTAACAATAGCCATGTGCTAGGTCGCTAAGCTCCACTTTTCATCCATATATGGTCAATGATGTCACCCTCAAAAGGGAGTCTCTGCTGAAGAGAAGACGGATTCGTATTTTCCCATACAATGAGGCAATCCAGTAAACTAAACTTAAAGCTATAGCGTTAGCTGAGTAAACTACATGAGGGCAAGTGGTGGACTGGACATAATACATTTGGAGTTTATTTGCAGTCTTGGACTGCAGCGATCGCACAAACGGCAGCAGAAACCGTAAGTTTGCTCCTTTTATACCGTTTTATAGCGTTTATAGCGTCAGGTGCATGGCGGGCGCGGATCTATAAATAGTATGAAATAATTTGCATGGATTTATGGCGGGCAGACGGTTCATGCATACACGCGGATTAGGATGGCATAAAAGCTCATCCGCGCATCTCTACCATACGGTGACGTGAAAACACTGCAGACGACTGATTGGTCAGGCAGAATCGTGTCTATTGTGTCTGTCAATGCTGGATACCAGTTTAGTGGGACTTACCTTGTCTTCTGTTATTTCCATCAGTCTTTTGTGTTGCTGCCTTCGGCTCTGGTGAAATAAAAATCGATCGATCTTGCTCAGCCTTAACGGCGGTGGTTTTCAATTGTTTTGAGAGAGAAAAAGTCTGCTCCTCGGGAAGCCCTTTGTTTGTGTGCTGCGTTGGCTCTGCTAGGCTGGAGGCGGGCGTTTAGCGAAGCTGTGGTCTTGCCTGGTGAGTGGCCGCTGGGGTGGTGGTTTCCCTTCTCCCCGTAGCGTAACCCCCATCCCCCGTGCAGCGCATGCATGTAAATAACAAATTGATGTCCATTCTCCTAGCCGATGGTCACATTTGCCCATGTACAGTAGGTCATTTAGAGGCACCAGTACCTCATAACCAGTTTAAAAGTTCTGTGTATGGATTTAATTTTAACGTTATACATTATAGCAGTGATACTCAACTTGCGGCCCACAAACTGCGACTTTCTTGACATGCAAGGTTATCTTTATAATGTGGTTGTGTGGTTGTTGTGTACACACACACACACACATACAGTAACAGTATATATACAGTATGTATATATACACATGTGTGTGTGAGCGAAACAGACATTGTTCCAGTTCAGTAAACATCAGTGTCTCTCCTGTTAGGGTCAAAGGCGTCAGTCCTAAAGTGATGAAGGTGGTCCAGATGTTGAGGCTGAGGAAGATTTTCAGCGGGGCCTTCGTCAAAATCAACAAGACTTCAGTAGCCATGATGAAGAAGGTGGAGCCCTATGTGGCCTGGGGGTAAGTCACCGCTGACTAGTCTCAACACCAGACCTGTGAGAGTTCTTACGTTGATACACTACGTTACTGCATGCTGCAGATCTCTGTCTGGGTCTGGGACACTGCTCGCTCCAAACTGATGTCGGAATCCTGGCCAGTGATTGGTGGGTTCGGAATCCTGAACCCACCAATCAGTAATGACTTTAGCGATCAGTCAACCTGAGACTGTTGACTTTTGAAAATGAACTGCTCTCTCATTGGTGCTACGACCTGTCAGTCATTCAATTGTTCGCCCCTCAAAACAGCAGCGAGCGCTGTGAAATGACACAGACTAATTTATGTAGTATGCGGAGTGCAGCGATTCAACGTAATATCTGAGTCCCTGTAGCTCTCTACTCACTACTACAGTATGTTGTAAAGCAAAGCAGTAATGAAATGAAGCAGGCTGAAAGTTCTTCATTTTAAAATGTTGTTTTAATAGTTTTATGTTTACACACTGAAGGTAGAGCTGTATGGATTTAATATGAGGGGATGAGGGAGGTACTGACTGAACAGTGCTTTAGTCTGCTACCTATTATGGAAAAACAATGAAAGCTCCATCCTTCCAACATCTGCTTAGCTGGAGATTGAAAGATGTGTTATACCCAAGTGCCATTCAGTCACGCCTTCATTGGTTGCATCCATTGTCTTTACTAATAGACCCTTTTCACGGGGGCCATTTTGTGTCGAAAAGGCAGGGTAAACACATGTGCAAGCAAAACCGTAATGAGGGTTTCCAACTTACACTCATGGAAGTTGGAAACCCTCGTTAGTGTTTTGCTTGCACCTGTGTTTACCCTGCCTTTTCTACACAAAATGGCCCCCGTGAAAAGGGTCTATTAAACTTGGATTGAACTCTGCTCCTTGCTTATTGTGCACAAATTTCACCTATCCCCAACAGATTTCCCAATCTGAAGTCTGTACGTGAACTCATTCTGAAGAGGGGGCAGACCCAGATAGGCAAGCGGCGAGTTCCTCTCACGGACAACACCCTCATTGAGGAGCATATGGGTAAGTCTCCTCCGTTGTCATACATTACAGCCAATACAAAATGGCAGCAGGGTGTCGTGTTAAGTATCCTTAAGCAAGACATTTGACCCCTGCGAGCGGGCTGCGTCCAGTTTACTCATGTCATGTTAGATGATTTCTAGGTATTGAAGTTTAACACATTCACTGCCAGCCATTTTTTTTTCTTCTGTAGGTAGCTTCTGCCAGAGGTTTTTTTTGAGGATTCTGGCTCATCTTTCAAGACCCGAGGATTCTTTTCTGCTAAGATTTGTGAACACAAAATATCTCAAAAGAACTAATAGAATGTGTGCTTTCTCTGTCTAAAAGAGTTAGTTTGTAGAGTTAGTAGTTATGTAGGCATTAGCACTTGAATACAGCATGGTTTCAGCGTCTGAAAATTTAAGCTGAGATAAATAGCTTTTTGTGAAATTCGATAGAACAGTCACTTTAACCATTCATTTTTGGCATCAGTAAGACGTCAGACATCTAAACAATAGTTTTGAACAGTAATTTCCTCCATAACAGCAGGAAACCCCCCTCTACTTCAAACTCCTCCCTCCGTGTGTGTTCTTCTTGGCTTCAGCGGGCGTGTCACAAGCTCGTTTCTGCTGCTGCTGCTCCTGTCTGCTGGCGGCCGCTGGGCGAGGATGGGCTCGCTCGTTTCTTGGGGTTTCGGTTGAGAAACCCCAAGAAACGGGGTTTCTTTTGCGATTCTGGTCTTATTTATGCTGCGTGTTTCAAAGTGTGTTGCACCCATAATCTATTATGCAAATTTGCAATCCCCCACCGCCAGCAATCAGCGCGAAAGCGAAAGCGTTTTCGCCAATCCATTTTACAGTATGAGAATGGTTTCATCGCGCGTTCCCCTGCAGTTTTGGCTCGGCTTTTTCTAGAATGGAGAGCACTGTCGCCACTTAGTGGGTCGGTGGAATGGGTTGTACACGTTCGGTGGCTTCAATATTTATATAAGAGATGTAAAAGGGTTAGATCAACGTCCCACCGTCAATTTTTTTTTTTTTTTTTTTTTTTACGTATTAACACGTCATTGGCAGTCAACCGTTGGATTTTTTTTTACGTATCAACACGTCATTGGCAGTGAACGTGTTAAAATGTTTTAACAATTGTCTCTCGTCATCTGAAGCCACCAACTTTGTGATGTTGCCTGCCTAGTGCGGCTTGAAGTGATGTTTGAACCTGTAATAGCTTTTCCCTAGGCTTCCTTTCTCCCGTTCTCTTCTGGCTTACACTCTTCTTACTGTAATGTCTCTCTCTCATCCCTCCCTTCCTGTCTATCACATCACTTCCTCTTTCCCTGCCCCCATACTCTCCATCACTCCCCTGTACTCTCCATCACTCCCCTCTCTCCTCTGTACTCTCCATCACCCCCCTCTCTCCTCTGTACTCTCCATCACTCCCCTCTCTCCTCTGTACTCTCCATCACTCCCCTCTCTCCTCTGTACTCTCCATCACTCCCCTCTCTCCTCTGTACTCTCCATCACTCCCCTCTCTCCTCTCAGGTAAACATGGCATCATCTGCTTGGAGGACCTGATCCACGAGATCTACTCCGTTGGTAACGGCTTCCGGCCCGCCAACAACTTCCTGTTGCCGTTCAAGCTGTCAGTGGCTCGTCACGCTGCCAGGGATAAGGCCGGTCTCTTGAAGGACCTGGGAAACCCCGGGTTCAGGGGGACAGACATTAACTCTATCGTCAGGCAACTCAACTGAGGGGGGGGGACATGGGATGGACACTTGCAGCAACTTCAAGGATGCGTTACCTGGAGGACCCAGTGCCAACGATGACTGTTTATTATGTAACCGTTTATGGCACTACAGCTTGTGGGTTTTGCCCAGAGTTATCCATTTATTTTCAGATAGATTTTGTACACTCAGGCTTGTCTGGTTTCACCCCTTTACAGCAAGCTGGACAAAATCGTTTTGTTCATGGTGTCCCCTGCCTATCACATGTTGTGCGCTCATGGTTTGCACAAGGCAATGTCGTGCACCTTACCCCCAGACTATGATAGAAGCAGTTGTGCTCCTTTATGGTAATCTTTATAACAATATTTTCTGGGTTACAAAGAAAATCTGTGTGGCGCACTGATTGAATCTGATTTAAATGTTTGTTTTACAATAAATGGAAACAAAACCGAATACTTGCCTTTTGGAACAAGTTGTAAGATGTTTGCATGATTAGAGGTGGAAATTATAAAAGGTATTTTTGCTATGTTGCAAATCTCTAGTTTTCTTGTTTCCTCTCCCAACTCTTTCCGAGGACACAGGGATTCTTACCTTTTCTGCATTGTTGATCATTTCTCCAGCAGTGGCAATTTCAACTATAGTCTGTGTCGTTTCCTGGCAGCTGGTTTGAGCTTACATTATTGTCCAGCAGCAGCCTAATCACCCACAACTTTTGGCAAAGCTATTTCTAAAGTGATTCATTATTATGTTTCCATAGTGTGTGGGGTTGCGTTTACAGATACAGGAGAAAAAGCTCTCTTATCAAATTATATAGCACACATCTCATGTTTCATGGCTGTCAAACAAGAGAGATACTAGGCCTACCCTTGCGTTTATTTTCTGTTCAGACCCATATAGAGGGATAGCATCCGTTTTTGTGTTCAGTGGAAATGTCTACACAGCCTCAGTGGCCCCCGTGGTTGTGACCCCCCCCCCCCCCTGCTTGTCACTGTTAATTCATTGAGAAACAAGCTGGAGGACATGGGAGGATATGTGGCAACCTACAGCATGCAGCTGCGCGTTCACTGGATGAGCGAGGAGAAGTCGAGGATTGCGTCAGAAAAGCTTCATAAATATAAACATTACGTGGAAGTGGTGGGTAGACCACATGGAGGACCAAATTCAACATAGCAAAGAAAGGTAAGATGACGTGTGTGTGGGGGAAGGTTGTTATGACAGCTTTTTTTTTTTACAATCGCCCCCCCCCCCCCCGGGCGGTTGTGGAAAAAAAAAATGTAAAAATCAATCAAGTGATGCGCGAATTGCCATGATGACGACTGACGGGTCATGAGAATTCAGATCAATTGACTACCAATGTCGCCCATTTTTACAAAATGTAAACAACTCACCAATTACACAGCCGCTAAACTCATATCACCATATATTTTCAGTGATGTGTGAATTTAAAAAAATCTAAGGAAATTTTACCCATATGCTCACAAATCAATTATTGGCAGGCAGATGTGTGCTTATCTTGCTACTGAGCCAGCCAAAGCACGTGTTATGATGCCTTCCAGTGCTGTCGTAAATAGCAAAAAAATCACTGGTAATGACGTATCTACGGTTAATGACACATGTGAACGGTCCAACAATGCGGCAAATAAATGCGGCGTTGAAAGTTGGAGTTCTGCACCACGAAGTAGCTTGATTTTTTATTTTATTTTTTACAAATGACCACAAAGAAACTGCGTTTGCTACACGGTCCATCATCTCGTCATTACATGAAAAGCACTTGAACGGACCAAGTCGTGTTTACTGCTGGTGTGGTGTGTATAAATAAGGAGCATACGAGGCGTACTTGAAGGCAGCACTATAACCGGTGTCAAGGAGAATGGGCGGTCCTCTATCGCCTGACCCCATTCGTTCCTCCGCTCACGCTCAGCCAAGTGATGTATCCGCTCCAAAGACGAGACTACTCTACGGTAAGAAGCACTGCTTGCTTTTGTATGACAGAGGATGGGTCAATGTGCTTATAATAATGTCATGAAGCGTTAGCCACCGAGAGCGCGGAGATGTGTTTCATGCCGAACTATATATCAACACTATAACGCTATAATCAGAGTACGTATCGTTGGTGCACGAGTCAAAGTTTGGCTGCTTGGTAGACCATGCGGGCGTGTGACGTTAGTAAGCGAGCTTTCGTTGGCTAGTTTACCTCCTTGCTATTCGAAGGTTGTGTCATTTTATGACAGCTGTCATGGCACATTACAACACATTACAACCTGGGCAATTTCCCCTACTGTAGCGTTAAATGCGCCAAGATAGTCAACCACGTTAGCTAACGTTAGCCGGTTTGGCTAGTTAATTCAGGCAACTGGCTCTAATGAACGACTTGTCGGTGCGTGTGGCCACTAACAAGACAACAAATCTGCCCATTCTCTCACTGCTTGTTACAGAAATGGCCAAATCATATTAACGCTATAACCCCTTACCTTACACAGTAATACATGGTTATGTCAGCTTACACGCAGCTCTTATTTATGTCTCTGTGGTTATAACCAGTGAGTGTTTAGCTTTATACAGAGGTGCTGCTGAGCGATCTGATCCACCAAGGTGCCTCACACACAGGCTCACTGACTGTGACAGTTATCCCCCCAGCCAGGGCTGGACACATCAAAGCATCCGATAACATACAGTGTGTAAAGGTATATGACAGAACGAGTTTAATTTTGCTGTTAAATAATTGAGAAATTGTATATGTCATAAGCTGATGCATACCATCTAGTTAGTGGTACAATTTCAATTTGGAGCCAGTGGACAAAAACTGCATAGATGGGGTCCCCTAACCAAATGTGTATTGTTTTGAGGGTCTTTGACGTGAGCAGTCAACCTTATCATCACAAAACCAAAAGTCCAATCAAAGTATTTGTTAAAAATAAATAAATAAATACAACAACAACAACAACATGACCTGAGTGGAGAACAACTTCAGCAAATGTCTCTAAAAACTGTGGTGTTGATTGGTTCTGTGACATTTCCATGGCTGTTGCAGTTGTTTCTGTAGCTTCTGAAGTCGGACACCATTTCTAATGATCATGCAATGAGCCTAGCAAGGTGCTGGTTAAAACTGGGCAGATCTTGGTCATATCTCTCAAACGAGCCTGTGACTTGTTGATTTTTGTTTTTGTTTTCAAAGGTGTCTTTGTTTTAGCTGCGAGCAGCAACAATTATAAGCCGCTCTTTTTTAGTCTTTTGGCCACAACATTAAAAAAAAACACATAACTGCACATGTTCACACACAGCGCCCAACATAAAAAAACAAACATAATTGCACACACACACACGCACACACACACACACACACACACACACACACACACACACACACACACACCCCCAGCTGTGACTGACGTCCTGTGTGAATTTTGTCAGATCTGCTCAATTAGTCCAGATTGAGTGACCTTCCAGCTATCAGCTGGGAACAGCTACCACATCTTCTCCCAGCTAATAATGATTAGACACAAGCTTCAACCAAACACCATTCTCCCTGTGCTATCTTCTACACAGTAATGCTGCTGTTACATGAGATGACACTGTTTTTGTTGCCCGGTCATATCAGTATTCAGTGAGGCAGCCCATGCAAGGTCTTGATTCACAGTCAGTCTTTTAGCACTGATAAGAGCAAGTTCGTCACTGCTGAATGCTGATGAATATATTTCTATGTTTTCCTCAGTGGTGGCCGTTATATCAGCTACTTAGAAAATAGCATTGTGCTGGTCCTAGCCCCTATCTGTTTGTCTGTTTGTCTCTGAGCAGGCCGGGGTTCATCTGAAGGTTTAATGATTAGTCAATAGTCAGATTATTGCCCTTTTGGGTTGCTCAGATACAACCAGGACTGTGGGTGCACAAAATTCCAGAGAAGATAGATGACAGTGGACCAGCTATAGGTGTGCATGCGTATCGTGCTCACGTGTATTTGTGTGCAGAGGGCACTAGGCATGGGCAGCATCAAATATCACAATAGACACTGCTATCAAAATATTTCTGAAAATGGGAGGAAATTAATTAACTCTTGTGAATTTAAGTGGACCTTGTGTACCAAGAGCACATATTAAAAACAGCATGACTCATCTAACCTCTCTGCATGTATGCAATTGTCAAACATTGAAGTAATCGACATGCATACTAATCTATCTCTAGGCCTAATTATGCCTTTAGTGATAAACAGCAGTGTTCAGGTATTCTTAATCTTTTTTTGTATTAATTTGTACTAGCCAGAACCTGTGAAATAATATGGATGTGCATATATGCTTCCTTGAGACCATATCAAATTCTCCTGGGCTCTGTGAAAGCATTATGTCTGATGCAACAGTCTGTCGCATGCAGCTGCACACCTTCCTGCGCTGTAATTGCTCTCTTCTCATCAAACAACTGGTTTTCTTTTCCACCATTTACACAGATGGAAGGGTGAGGGGGTGGACCATTTACACAGATGATGAAAGGGTGAGGGGGTGGACCATTTACACAGATGATGAAAGGGTGAGGGGGTGGACCATTTACACAGATGGAAGGGTGAGGGGGTGGACCATTTACACAGATGGAAGGGTGAGGGGGTGGACCATTTACACAGATGGAAGGGTGAGGGGGTGGACCATTTACACAGGTGGAAGGGTGAGGGGGTGGACCATTTACACAGATGGAAGGGTGAGGGGGTGGACCATTTACACAGGTGGAAGGGTGAGAGGGTGGACCATTTACACAGATGGAAGGGTGAGGGGGTGGACCATTTACACAGATGGAAGGGTGAGGGGGTGGACCATTTACACAGATGATGAAAGGGTGAGGGGGTGGAAGCGTCACAGCCAACAGGCCCTGCTGACATAATATGTGATGTGCAATCATTGTTCCTGTGTTGCCAGGCAACCGTGGCTTCCCTGACCTTATTGTTAGATGTTTTGTAATGGTGCTCCCCCCTCCCTCCTCCCTCCTTAGTACCAACCTGGCCAAACATTAACTGCAGAGCCTCTCTGGGACTTGTGTTTGAAATGTTGTCCTATTTTCTTCTCGAGTCATTATGGTCTTTTTCTCTTCTTCGGGCCTAAGAATGGGCCTTAGGCATCGACCCTAAGAATGCCCCTAGAATGCCCCTTAAGGCTTTTGCACACCAAGTCCGTATTTTCATCCGAAATTGACGCACGAAAAAAAGAAAGAATACGACCTCATTTGTGTCAATCATCATTGACACACCGAGTGCGACAATTACGTCCGTCATTTAAGTTTTCGGACGAGGTTCGATTTTCTGCGTTTTTCGCATCAGTCAATAGATTTTTGCGAGCTGGGACCCGTCTGTGTTTTCAGATGACGGATTAAAAAACACGCATACGAAAACAATCGGACTGTGTGTGCAAAGACCTTTACTGTATAGCTGCTGTAAAATCACTGTTTTTATTTGACCTTTATTTAACCAGGTGAATTGTTTGAGAACCAGTTCTCATTTGCAAACATGACCTGGCCAAGAGGCCATTGTTGTAAACAACAATGGCCTCTTGGGGCTTATTGCTTAAATGCAACATGATAAAAGGCCACTTTAAAATGTGCCGTTTGATCAGATACTGACTGGTCTTCAGAAGACGCATATCTGTCGCCGTGTGAGATCTATAGTTCAGTGCTGCTGCTCAATAAATAAAAACAACACATTTTAGACTGGCCTTTTATTGTGAGCAGCGCAAGGCACACCTGTGCAATAATCATGCAGTTTAATCAGCATCTGGATGCCGATAACCGATATTAACATTGCTGTTATGGCCGATAACCGATATTTACTGATGTCGATATGATCTGTATAAAACCACATTTTTATGATCATCACATTTTGTACATACTGAAAAACACGTTAACACTGAATTTGAAAAAGTTATGCATTTCTTTATTTGCAAAGCCTTTGGAAAAGCCCATAAATCATAGATTTACTGTATTATTTCATATCAATGTGAAGAATTTGGCTGATAATGATAACCGATATTAACATTGCAACATCTGACCGATACCGATATGACCGATATGTTAAAAAATGACTAACATCGGCCGATACCGATATGATTGCCGATATATCGTGCATCCCTAATCTGGATATGCCACACCTGTCAGGTGGATGGATTATCTTGGCAAAGGAGAAGTGCTCACTAACACGGATTTGCAAACAAAATGTGAGAGAAAATTAGGGATGCACGATATATCGGCAATCACATCGGTATCGGCAGATGTTGCAACGTTAATATCGGTTATCGGTATCAGCCAAAATGTTCACATTGAGAGGACACAATGCAGTAAATCAGTGTTTACATGTGTTTTTCAGTATGTACCAAATTGTATTATTATAAAAATTTGTTTTTTATAGAGATCATATCGACATCGGTAAATATCGGTTATCGACCAGAACAGCCATAACAGCAATGTTAATATATCGGTTATCGGTATCGGCCAACATTTTCATATCGGTGCATCCCTAGAGAAAATAACTATCATTGGCCAACCTTAGTGCAGAAGCGGATTGTTTTGCTCAGAGCCAGCTTTCCTTTTTAAAGGGCAGTCTGCACTGTGATTCTCTTAGGGGCGTTTTGGAGTCCACATGAAGAGAAGAGAGTGACTCTGCCTTTGCTTTCCAGGAGCCCACACACAGCAACACAGGAGCAAAGATGGCTGAATCTTTCTGATTTGAATTGATCTAGATTTATGAATCTCTACCTACAGAAGCAGATTCAGCGAGCCTCACCGTCGTCGTCCTCTCTTGCAACTGAAAGCCAGCCTACTATACCATGCTGCAATGTGCCCTATGACCTTTTTACCATCATTTAAGCTATGTGGACTTCACGGACCCCCCCTGTCAGGCATTATGGTTAACAGCTGAGGGGGAACACCTGCGTCGGGGGAACTGTGGGCATAGCTAGACTCAGCACCATCAGACCGCCCCTGTAAAGGTCATTCCAGTTGGCTTGAGTTTCTCTTAGGCTTGGCTGAGAGATAGATCCCTAAAACTGTCTATGAAGACCTTTAAATGTGACTATAAAGCTCTGCTGCCCAGTGCCCACACATGGTACACTGGAATCAAGTCAAGTGTCTCCCAAACCTTTGCTGTGCTGGCTTGTACATCAAGTCTGGCATTTTAAGTAGCTTTACCTCAGTACTTTTCCACAAGGCGGCCCATGCTGTGAAATGGCTCTGATGTGGTTTTTGATTTAATTGCTAAAAGGATTTTAATCCCAGGGCCGTTTCTAACCTGTCAGAAAGGTCTTAATGCGTTATTAAATTGTTACCGTCACATCTTAACAGGAGGGGTTTTATTCTATTTATCAGCAGGGCAACAAGCGGCTTGCCAGATCCAGCTCAGTAACTCACTCACACAGGAACAAAGGCTTTTTGCGGAGCAGTAGGCTGAAGTGCAGACTAGAGGTGTTCAGAGAGGCAGTATTTAGAGTACCGGTATTTGTATCTGTAGGCATTTGAAACCCAAACTCAGCAGTTTATTCCATCTTGTGAAGGACTCTGCATGAGTGATATCTTGGTCAAATGTAAAAAATGCAAGTTGCCTTCAAAAACAATCCAAGGCACACTGTAGGTTGGAATAATTAAAATTGCTTTATTTTACATGGCAAAGAAAAATGTTTAATATGACCAACGCGTTTGCGACCACACTGTAGGTCTTCATCAGGGTCAGGGTCATCAGTGCTTACACATCTATATTCTGTTCCACTAATTAATATAATATGGGGATGGTTCTCCATCAGTGTGCAAGCCTATTGGTGAAGAATAAGGAAGTGATAAGAAGAGGGAAAATAATACTTCAAAAAATATTTACTGAAAAAAATATTTTAATATGTGGAACTACTGAGGGTGACGTCAAGGTGACTCTTTAGCCAATATGTTTGTAGTTATGAGTTAGGGCTATATTGGCCTTCCTGTTTTTGTTATTATCATTATTGTCATTTGAAATGACTTGAGTTTACCCCTGCTCTCATCTCCCCTCCCCCTCCCCCTTCCCTCTTCTTATCACTTCCTTATTCTTCACCAATAGGCTTGCACACTGACTGATCACTGTCATGCATGCCATGCATTGTGTGACTCAATTGATGCAAAACAATCCTAACCCCACAAGGCACAATAACACGTAATGTGATGCATTTATATTGATACAGACTTAGCAGAGCTCTGTACAAGGATCCTTATACAGCAATGTTGTCTGCAATGAAAGGAGGCAGCACAATGGATTGTCTCATTTGAAATGAATGACCTTACATTGGAGAAGCACATATTTCATGCATTAGTTTTGATTATGAGGAGTTAAAGAGCTACATTATACCTCTTGAAGCAGCTGTGTGATGAGTGCATTTAAATTCCCCTCATATAAGAAGAATCATCAGACATGTACCGTAAATTTCGGACTATAAGCCGCGGCTTTTTCCCCGTTTTTTGGCCCTGCGGCTTATATAACGGTGCGGCTTATCTATGGATTAAAAAAAAAAAAAAAAAAAAAAATCTCTCTTTTTTAGCACTCTTTCTAACTATAAATCCACTTCTGTTTTAATTTCCTCTCTTGCCCTCTTTTCACCACACCGCGGACACTGTGTGCTAGGGCTGTCACTTTTCATTCGAAATTCGAATGCAACTTCGAATGTGGGGGAAGGGGTTCGTTTTCGAAATGTAATTTGAATGTTCGAATTTTTTTTTTTTTTTTTTTTTTTTTTTTTTTTTTTATTAACCAAAATTAACCAACTGCTGCTTGCTGGTAATGTTAATCCCATGTCAGAAAAAGTCTCCAGATTTGTCGCGTTAGTCTCTTCTGAGAAAGATTGTCTCCAGGGTCTGAAAAGTTGTCTCGAGTTGGATGCAGCCAAGTTTGTGAGGCAGTGTTGTGACTGTGAGCGTCAAAGCTAACACGTCGGGCTGATGCCCGGTGGGCTGCAGTGGGTTGCACCAGCTGTGCGTAAGTTGAAACGTAAGCTAGTTTGAACGTAAAGTCTCACTAAGTCCGAGTTTACGCACTACTAAAAATATTTGGGTTGCACCAAGTGAAATAGTTACAACGTAGGCATAAGTTAGAACTTAAAATTTACACCTACGTCTTACTAGGTGTAAAGTCCTCCGTAAAATAGCAGTTGGCACGGATTGCAACTTGGCACCGTGGCGCATCATTGTTTTGCGTCCGCAACGCGCTCTCCGTGATAAATTACACCCTTTGATATTTATGACTCACGCTTTTGTTTCCCACAAGCTGCAGCACTGCATACAAATTAAAATAACCGCAACAATTTAGTGAGGCAGGATGGTGGTATAGCCTACAATACTGATGAAGAGCTCACAGATAAACGTTAACAGTAATATGAACCTAAACGAACGTTACTCAATAACGTTCTCATTTGATTAGTGTTGATGAAATATGAAAGCACTAATTTGCGGTGGGCAACATGTCCTGTTTTCACTCCACTTAAACAACCGTAAATAAACACCGTTTCCACCGTGCTTTTCACTGATTGGTCACAGATACTGTACACGTCATTGTCTGCGACACTATTTTGGTTAGTATGGACTTTAGGGTCTACTAGTTAAGATGTACCTTACGTCTCTGTGGTGCAACCAAACAAAGACACAACTTTAGTGTCAAACTAACTAGTTTGAACGTAGCAGTTAGTGTGGACTTTACACCCTAACTTAAGACAGAACTTACGTTCAGCTGGTGCAAGAGGCTGCTGGACTGAAAAAAAAAAAAAAAAAAATTTTTTTTTTTAAATTAATCCAAAAACTTCGAATATATTCGAACGAATATTGGGCAATTAAAGTTCGTTCGAATTTTATTTTGGGGAAAAAGTGACAGCCCTACTGTGTGCACTGTAAAAAAAAACACAGGTGGTGTTGTGTTATGTTGTTTTGTTGAAATGTTAATAAATGGGAGCTTCCGGCTTCCGTAGAGGGCACTGATCATGGCGGACGTGTTCCTCTAGCGCTCTGAGAAGTCGTGACAAACTTTGATTTACTGGCACAGTTGTTGGACTTTTACTGAGTGGATACGTTTCACATGACTTATCTAGCCTAATGAGCGAACTATTTTGCACTTCGGGTCTGATAATGGCGGATGCAGCAGGAAAAATGGAGAATGTCATCGGGCATAATACACGTGGCGGAGCCCGCAACAAGCAGCAGCCTCCCGGAGCAGTCTCGCCCCCAGATCCCCTAGCAGCTATGCCTCTCGCTGACGCTGGTGTTGCCAACTTGGGGCAACTGCAAATCATGCTTAACGCCATGAAAGATGATATCTGCGGGAAAATCGATTCTTCGGCGTCAGAGCTCCGCGGTGAGATTGCTGCGGTCCAAAAAGAGATGAGAAACATAATTGGGCCCTTACAACAGAAAGTCGACAACCACGAGCAGACCATTAACCAGCTGGAACATGCATGTACGGAGCATGGCAGTCAATTAACCAAGCTGGAATCTACAGTCAAAACGTTGGCAACCCAGATGAAAGTGTTGACTGACAAATGTGAAGATCTGGAGGGTCGGGCCAGGAGGAATAATATTCGTCTGATAGGAGTGCCGGAGAACATAGAGGGGCCTCGCCCGACGGATTTCATCAGCCATCTCCTGAAGGATCTCCTTGACCTAGATGAGGCGCCACTTCTCGACAGGGCCCACCGCACTTTGCGCCCCAAACCCAAAGAGGGAGAAATGCCTCGGCCTTTTGTCATCAGGATTCACTTCTTCCATGTCCGCGCCGAGATTCTGCGCCGGGCAAGTGAGGCATCCCGCACATCCCCTCTGCTGTATCGTGGCAAGAAAGTTTTCATCTTTCAAGATTACACATCCTCAGTCGCGAAGCAACGAGCCGCATTTGGGGCAGTGAAACGTCAGCTCCATACCTGCCCTGGCGTTAAATTCGGACTGCTATTCCCTGCTACTCTACGGATCACTCTGCCAAGCGGAGATGCTCGCACCTTTGAAGACCCGAAGATCGCAATGGACTTTGTGAATGCAAGTATTAAAACGCAGTGAACTGAACGCAGATCCACGGCTTGAAACACGCAGTGGTAGGCTATAATACATGTAGTCACTTCACTATATCCGTATTTTACTGACAAATAGCGTTACTGTGTTGCTACTGACACTTGTAAATAATTCACTGTTTAGAGAGGCTTGAAATATTCCTGATTTATATAGCCTATAGGCTGTTTTATTTATTTTTGATTTTGTTTTCATGTATCCAACTTAGAAGCCATTTATACTGATTGCACTGATGTGCCGGTTTTGTTTGTTCATACTGTTCATTTTTGTCACTTTACCTCATCCAAGTGTTACGTTTACCTTTGTAATACTTAGGAGGATAGTTTGTTGATAATGGGCTATACGCGTGTCTCCAATAGGGAGACGCTTCAGCGTAGTGGGGGGGGGGGGGGGGGTGGTTTTGTTATGGTTTCGTTTGTATGTAACGTTTTCTCGTCTGGTCCGGTCACCCATCTGTAAAATGTTTCTGTTCTATTTGCCCCACACCTATTATATGAACGTTTATTTATCCACCCACCTATTTGATATATGACCCAAGCAACAACAGCACGGCAGTCAGGAGGGGTACTCAAGTTTTGCAGCTGGAATTGTAGGGGGTTAAATCAACCAACTAAACGTAGCAAAGTGCTCCACCATCTTCAGCATCTGGGCACTGACATTGTTTATCTTCAGGAGACGCACTTAAAAACAGCTGACAATATCAAACTACAGAAGAGGTGGGTTGGCCAGGTATATTGCTCATCATTCCAAGGGAAATCTAGGGGAGTAGCCATTTTAATTCGTAAAACAGTTAATTTTATTTGTTCTAATATTTTCACAGACCCAAACGGGAGATATGTATTTGTTACTGGACAGCTTTATGGCACCCCAGTGATCCTAGCCAATATTTATGGCCCTAATTGGGATAATGAGAATTTTTTTCAATCACTGTTTTCTAAACTACCCTCTATGTCCACGCACCTTCTTATTCTTGGTGGGGACTTTAATTGTTGCCTCAATCCGAAATTAGACCGCTCCTCCCCCAGGAATAGCGTAATGTCGAGATCTGCCAAGACTATTCACTCTTTTATTGAGGAATTTAATGTTTCAGACCCCTGGCGTTTCTATAATCCATCTGGGAGACAATATTAATTTTTCTCTTCAGTCCACCACACCTTTACCCGTATTGATTATTTTTTGATTGATAATCGACTTTTACCATCAGTACGCTCCTGCTCTTATGATGCAATTGTGTTATCTGACCACTCCCCAGTATTACTAGAGCTGCGTATTCAAGAGTATGACAGCACTCCTCCTCCTTGGCGCCTGAATACTCGTCTGCTGTCAAATGAAGACTTTGTCAAGTTTGTATCAAGTCAAATAGATTTTTTCATTGCGACTAATAAAATGCCTGGGATCTCGGCATCATTGTTGTGGGAAACATTGAAAGCATATTTGAGAGGGAAAATAATCTCGTATAGTGCATATGAAGGAAAACTTAGGAAACAGCAACTATCTACATTAACTAAACAAATTAGCCAATTAGACAACGTATATGCTGCCTCCCCATCCCCAGACACATATAAAGAGCGCATTTCCCTTCAAGCAGAATTTGACATTCTTGCTTCAGCTCAAGTGGAGGATCTATTATTCAAATCCAAACATATCTATTACGAACATGGGGATAAAGCAAGTAAATTGCTCGCCCATCAATTACGACAGGCATCAGCCGCACATCAGATTCCTCAAATTCGGACTCACTCAGGCTTGACAACGGATCCAAAACAGATTAACGAACATTTTAAACAGTTTTATACCTCTTTATATACATCTGAACAAAACCCTGACTCCTCTTCTCTAGAGGATTTCTTCGACTCAATAGAAATACCAAAGTTAAGCCCTGATGCAACCAAGAAACTGGAGGAACCAATCACTACGGAGGAGCTTAGACAAGCTACTTTATTCTATGCAAACAGGGAAGTGCCCCGGATTGGACGGCTATCCAGTCGAATTTTACAGGAAATTTTTTGATAAACTTGCACCAATTCTAATTGATATGTATACAGATTCATTTACCTCACTCAAATTGCCCCCAACACTTACCCAAGCCTCGATTTCATTATTACTAAAGAAAAATAAAGACCCGTTATCCTGCGCAAGTTATCGCCCCATCAGTTTGTTATCTGTAGACCTGAAGCTTCTATCCAAACTATTGGCTATGCGACTGGAGCCTGTCCTTCCCAGTATAATTTCCCCAGATCAGACCGGATTCATCCAAAACAGGCATGGCTTTTCTAATGTAAGACGTCTTCTCAATGTTTTATATAATCCATCCCCTTCAAATTCACCAGAGGCTGTGATTTCCATCGACGCGGAAAAGGCCTTCGACCGGGTGGAGTGGAGGTACTTGTTTTATACACTGGAGAAGTTCGGGTTTGGCAATAATTTTATTACCTGGGTCAAACTGCTTTATGCATCTCCCACAGCCTCAGTTAGAACTAATAATACCCGCTCAGAACAGTTCTCCCTGCACCGCTCCACCCGGCAAGGCTGCAACTTGAGTCCCCCCCTGTTCGATCTCGCTATTGAAGTGTTAGCAATCAGGCTCCGATCGGACCCACGTATAACAGGTGTAATTAGGAGTGGTTCAGAGCAGAAGGTTTCGCTTTACGCGGACGATTTACTTTTATACATATCCGACCTCTCCGTATCTATCCCAACCGCATTGGACATATTCACCTCATTTGGCCACATATCAGGCTATAAAATTAACTTGGATAAAAGCGAACTGTTTCCTTTAAATGTCGCAGCACATAACTATCCCCTACATAACTTCCCATTCAAAATTGCCCCACACGGCTTCACGTATCTCGGCATCCAAATTAGAGATAAATTTGAGGACCTATTTAAGTTTAATTTTACCCCTCTTCTAACCCGGTTACAGGAAGATTTCAAACGCTGGTCATTATTACCTCTATCTCTTGCAGCACGAATTAACTGTGTTAAGATGAACTCTCTCCCCAAATTTTCATATTTTTTCCAGTGTTTACCCATATTTCTCCCCTACTCCTTCTTTCAAAAAATTGATAGTTTAGTATCAGAATTTGTTTGGAATAAGAAAGTCCCAAGACTTGGCAAAGCCCTATTACAAAGACCGAAACCTCTTGGAGGAATGGCTTTGCCTAATTTCAAATTTTATTATTGGGCTTCCAATCTCAGAGTGATACAATATTGGGTGCAGCTGGAGAACTCACCCTCTCGTCCTATGTGGATGACTGTTGAGGCCTCTTCAACTAGACCTGCTTCACTTACAGCTCTTGTTCATGCCCCCATAAAGTTCTCCGTTTCCCCCTACTCAAAAAATGTTATTGTTAAATCGACACTTAAAATATGGAACCAGTTCAGACGGCACTTTGGTTTGCAAACTCTTTCCTTCCTGTCCCCAATAGCTGCTAATCCAATGTTTCATCCTTCTCTGTTAGATAGAACTTTTTCCATATGGTCATCCCTTGGTATCAGCACTTTAAAGGACCTGTACATAGACAATATATTTGCGTCCTTTCAACAACTTTCTGCAAAACACTCACTTCCTAATCACCATCATTTCAGATACTTACAAATCCGTAGCTTTGTCCGTGACATTAATCCCACATTTCCCAATCTTCCAGAGGTTACACCTGCAGACTCTTTTTTGACCCCACGGCCATTCATGAAGGGTATGATATCTTTTATGTATAATCTTATTCATTCTCTGCGTCCTACCTCCATTCAGAAGATTAAAAATCAATGGGAGGAGGATTTGGGGGAGGAGATCCCGGAGGAGCTGTGGAGCGACATCTTACATCTTGTTCATACTTCATCTATCTGTGCGAGGCATGGGCTAATTCAGTGTAAAATTCTTCACCGGGTGCATTTGACCAAAGTCCGACTGGCTAGGATCTATGATGACATCGACCCTACTTGTGACAGATGTCACTCGGCCCCTGCCACATACATTCATATGTTTTGGTTATGCCCCTCTTTGCACAAGTACTGGACAGAAATCTTTAATACTATCTCAGAAAGTGTTGGAGTGACACTTGAGCCTACCGCTCTAACAGCTCTTTTCGGAGTCCCTCCCCCCACAGTATCATTATCAAAATACCAAGCAGGCTTTGTGGCCTATACAACGCTTTTAGCAAGGCGCCTAATTCTATTAAAATGGAAATCTGTTAGCTCACCTTCTCATTCCTTATGGATCAGAGATATTCTTTATTTTATTAAATTGGAAAGAATTCGGTGTACGATGAGAGGCTCGTCAACTAGATTTTTGAAAACATGGGGACTATTTTTTAGGGTGGTGAAGGGTTTGCAGTTTCCTGAGATCCCAAAGGACTGATTTCTGTTTCTCTGTGATGTGTTGGGCCTGATGATGTCTGTCTGCTGTGCTGTCTTCTCTTCTTTTCTCTTGTGTGGGTGGGCTGTGTAGATTATGGATATTTGATCATGTACTTGTGCACTGTGTTTCTGATGGGTGATCGGATCGGACTATGTCAATTATTGTTTTACTTTTGTTTTGTTTTTGTTTTTGTTAATAAGAAAAAGGAAGTATCTCAGGGTGAGAATATTACTTGTGTACTGTTGCTGTTAGGGAGGGTATGGTATAGGTATTTGTTTTTCCTCCTCTTTTCCAGTGAACCTGTTTTCCTACGACCGTATACACATATCTTTACTTTTGTTTTTTGTTTTTCTTGTCTTTCCAGTCCTATAACAGGCAGTGAAATTTAAATACTGATGTGCTGTATCATTTATGCCCTGAAAACTTCAATAAACAGAAATGTGAAAAAAAATAAAAATAAATGGGAGCTTCCTCAAACAGCCATCTCTTTCCCGACAATCCCCTCTGTGCATGAACCCTTACATATGGTAATTAAACATTAAAACACAAAAAAAAAAACACAAAAAATATTAAAACACCTGCGGCTTATAGTCCGGTGCGGCTTATATATGTAACAAACAGGCAATTTTGCTGCTGCGGCTTATACTCCGGTGCGGCTTATAGTGCGGAATTTACGGTATATTTTTCAGTTTTTATTTGATATAGTTCAGTCAGGAACACTCATCGTAGATTTAACCATTTATTGCAACAAATGACGCTGATGGATTCGCTCTTTACAGAAGATGCTCCCTGGATTAGCTAAGCAGTATGCTAAGCTAACCAGGGAGCACAATGCAGAATCCCCACATGGGTATACAAGAGTGAGCCCAAATCAAGACATGGAATACATGTTGAACCTTTGAGCCATGCAGACTGAACTAGAAAGGTGGAGGCTGGGCTGGTGGAGGCAAAGCAGCAGCAGCAGCAGCAATGTGTGTAGCAGCATTGGCGTAAGAAAGACCAGTGTGGAAGGCAGCCATATTTAAATGGACCGCCTTGTGAGAATGGCTGTGATTGGTCAGCTGATTACAGCTGGGGCGGTGCCTACCGTGTCCTGCATGGACTCACGTGACGCTTCATTTACACAGTTTGGAATGTCTTCTCTGTTCCCACCGTACTAAAGGAGATAAGGAGTCATAATGATGATGAGTGTGCTATTTATTTGATGGGGTCACTCAGATGTCTTGGCCAGAGCTCAGATCAACTCAGCTCAGGAGAAGCACACAGACAGGCCTGTCAGTGCAGAACACTAGATTGTTTGATCAAAGAGGGACTGAGGCAGTGAAGTTGCCAGAAGAGTAGACTATGTGGGGACGGGGTTGTACACTTATTTTTCAGGTTGAATGAGATCAGATGAAACTATTGATCCCTGAGGGGAAAAATGTAGTTGTCCCCGTGGTAGTTGGTATGGTCTGTCTTGCTCTTGATAGCATTGGGCTGCTGCTGCTGTCTTTTGGCCAGTGGGACTTACCTGGTGAAATTATTCTGTCTCAGTGGGACTTACCTGGTCAAATTATTCTGTCTCAGTGGGACTTACCTGGTCAAATTATTCTGTCTCAGTGGGACTTACCTGGTCAAATGATTCTGTTTCAGTGGGACTTACCTGGTCAAATTATTCTGTCTCAGTGGGACTTACCTGGTCAAATGATTCTGTCTCAGTGGGACTTACCTGGTCAAATGATTCTGTCTCAGTGGGACTTACCTGGTCAAATGATTCTGTCTCAGTGGGACTTACCTGGTCAAATGATTCTGTTTCAGTGGGACTTACCTGGTGAAATGATTCTGTCTCAGTGGGACTTACCTGGTGAAATGATTCTGTCTCAGTGGGACTTACCTGGTCAAATGATTCTGTTTCAGTGGGACTTACCTGGTCAAATGATTCTGTTTCAGTGGGACTTACCTGGTCAAATTATTCTGTTTCAGTGGGACTTACCTGGTGAAATTATTCTGTTTCAGTGGGACTTACCTGGTCAAATGATTCTGTCTCAGTGGGGCTTACCTGGTGAAATTATTCTGTTTCAGTGGGACTTACCTGGTGAAATGATTCTGTCTCAGTGGGACTTACCTGGTCAAATGATTCTGTCTCAGTGGGACTTACCTGGTGAAATTATTCTGTCTCAGTGGGACTTACCTGGTGAAATTATGCTGTCTCAGTGGGACTTACCTGGTGAAATGATTCTGTCTCAGTGGGACTTACCTGGTGAAATTATTCTGTTTCAGTGGGACTTACCTGGTGAAATGATTCTGTCTCAGTGGGACTTATCTGGTCAACTATTCTGTCTCAGTGGGACTTACCTGGTGAAATTATTCTGTCTCAGTGGGACTTACCTGGTCAAATGATTCTGTTTCAGTGGGACTTACCTGGTTAAATTATTCTGTCTCAGTGGGACTTACCTGGTCAAATGATTATGTCTCAGTGGGACTTACCTGGTGAAATGATTCTGTCTCAGTGGGACTTACCTGGTGAAATGATTCTGTCTCAGTGGGACTTACCTGGTGAAATTATTCTGTCTCAGTGGGACTTACCTGGTGAAATTATTCTGTTTCAGTGGGACTTACCTGGTCAAATTATTCTGTTTCAGTGGGACTTACCTGGTCAAATGATTCTGTCTCAGTGGGACTTACCTGGTGAAATTATTCTGTTTCAGTGGGACTTACCTGGTGAAATTATTCTGCCTCAGTGGGACTTACCTGGTCAAATGATTCTGTCTCAGTGGGACTTACCTGGTGAAATTATTCTGTTTCAGTGGGACTTACCTGGTGAAATTATTCTGTCTCAGTGGGACTTACCTGGTCAAATGATTATGTCTCAGTGGGACTTACCTGGTCAAATGATTCTGTCTCAGTGGGACTTACCTGGTGAAATGATTCTGTCTCAGTGGGACTTACCTGGTGAAATTATTCTGTCTCAGTGGGACTTACCTGGTGAAATTATTCTGTTTCAGTGGGACTTACCTGGTGAAATTATTCTGTTTCAGTGGGACTTACCTGGTGAAATTATTCTGTTTCAGTGGGACTTACCTGGTCAAATGATTCTGTCTCAGTGGGACTTACCTGGTGAAATTATTCTGTTTCAGTGGGACTTACCTGGTGAAATTATTCTGTCTCAGTGGGACTTACCTGGTCAAATGATTCTGTCTCAGTGGGACTTACCTGGTGAAATTATTCTGTCTCAGTGGGACTTACCTGGTGAAATGATTCTGTCTCAGTGGGACTTACCTGGTGAAATGATTCTGTCTCAGTGGGACTTACCTGGTGAAATGATTCTGTCTCAGTGGGACTTATCTGGTCAACTATTCTGTCTCAGTGGGACTTACCTGGTCAAATTATTCTGTCTCAGTGGGACTTACCTGGTGAAATTATTCTGTCTCAGTGGGACTTACCTGGTCAAATGATTCTGTTTCAGTGGGACTTACCTGGTCAAATTATTCTGTCTCAGTGGGACTTATCTGGTCAACTATTCTGTCTCAGTGGGACTTACCTGGTCAAATGATTCTGTCTCAGTGGGACTTACCTGGTTAAATTATTCTGTCTCAGTGGGACTTACCTGGTGAAATGATTCTGTCTCAGTGGGACTTACCTGGTCAAATGATTCTGCCTCAGTGGGACTTACCTGGTCAAATGATTCTGTCTCAGTGGGACTTACCTGGTCAAATGATTCTGTCTCAGTGGGACTTACCTGGTCAAATGATTCTGTCTCAGTGGGACTTACCTGGTCGTTATTCTGTTTCAGTGGGACTTACCTGGTCAAATTATTCTGTCTCAGTGGGACTTACCTGGTCGTTATTCTGTTTCAGTGGGACTTACCTGGTCAAATTATTCTGTCTCAGTGGGACTTACCTGGTCGTTATTCTGTTTCAGTGGGACTTACCTGGTCAAGTGATTCTGTCAAATGAGACAATCTTCTGTGTTACAGTTACATTCCTATCTTAACTGGCTAGTAGGCCTATATTGTGCATTGACAACAAGTGCATTCATAAAGGCACTAGGCTGCTGACAGACACATGCGTGCGTGCGTGCATGCGTGAGTGACCCTGACCCTGAACCTTGGAACCATTGGCACCTGATGTCAGTGTTCTGAATGCAAATAGCTCTATTCTCTCTCATAATGTGTGATCTTGCTTTGAAGTAAATGAACCAGACAGTTTATCCTGAACAAAATGGCCTTGTTTTCACTCTGGCTGAAACACCAGTTTTTATGCTTTCTGGTTTTGGAATGAATTTTGTATCTTGAGCTTATTTAAACACCAAGTGGCAAACTAACCAAATTACCCAGCCCAATTTCTTTATAAAAGACTCTGTCTCTGCACCTGTTACAAGCAACTTGAATTCAGGGAAATACTTTCATTTAGCAGTCGTGATCCCCGCTGTTAGGACTTTGACATTAGGTCAACAGTTTTATAGTAACTAGGAATCAAGCACGTGTAGCTCGATTCCTAGGGTGGAGACTGTGGAGAAACTACCTTTTCCCCTTAACTCACCCATGTCCTCTTCTCCCTTCTTCTTCTTTTTGTGTTTTATGGCAGTTGGCATCCCTTATGTTGCATTACTGCCTTCTTCTGGATCCATTCCTCTTTGGTGTTTTATACTCTTCCTCTTCTCACCCAGACACAATTTGTCCGAGTTTGCCCAAACGCATCCCTCAGTACTTCATCTATCTCGGAAGGATTCACTGATGACATCACAATTGCTCGAGTGACATCACTGTCACTGATGACATCACTGATGACATCACAATTGCTTAAGTGACCCCTAACTGTGCAGTGCTGGAAAGCCATTAGAAGAAGAGGAAGATCTAGGAGGAGAGACCTACGCGTGAGGAGGTGAGACAGGAAACTAAAGAGGTCAAATCAGCCAGGAAGCATGTTAAGTTTTGTTTTTGTAAAGATCAAGTGAAGTTTCTGGTCTTTGTGATAATTAACTGTGCTGCTCGAGTGGAAAAGAAGTCGCAAGAAATTGACAATTGTGGATGCAGCGTTGTGGAGGTTTCTGGAAATGAAGTGCAGAAGTTTTTGAGAGAAGCTTTTGGGCCTCTCTCAAACATCTGAGTAGTAGAGACTTGTAGTAGAATGGGAAGTGGGTGGGTCTTTTATTTTAGTTCAGTCCATTAATTAGAATCCAGTAGTTGGTGGTAATGCAACAATTTGGATGCCGACCACCGTTAAAAACCAAAGAAGAAGAATCGAATAGGAGAGGTGTGTGAGACTCAAATGAGCACAGTGGGGAGTCTAACCTCTCTCTTCACCTCTGACAACAAAAACATATCCAGTAAGTGAAACCTGTAAAATCACCCTGCTGTTGTAACGCTTGTGCAAATAAAACGTGGGATTCGGTTTTGTTTGGTCAAAATGTTCCCTATTGAAAAGGAAAATAAAGACTGTGGTTGTATATTGAATCTTTGGCAACAATATTGTGACACATTGTTTGTTTGGTGTGCTGTGTTTTTTTGGCAGACTTTTCCTGCGGTTGTGATTGGTGGTTGTGAGCGAGATACTCCCCTTCAGTGAGCTAAGTCTGAGTGGTCACTGGTCTGTGTGTGTCAGCCAGCCAACGGCAGCTTGAACTGAGAAGGTAAGGCCTTTGCTGTCACATACACACACATGGTGCTACAAGAAAAGAGATAATGTCACTGAATAATTGTGTTGTGAATTGTAACACGTCTATCAAAATGTATTGTTTAGGAAGTTGTAACGTCAATGATTCTTATTGTATTAAGTTTGAAAGTTAGAAATAGACATTTTTGTGAAGCCATAATGCGGACACAAACATAGCACTGTACTAATTGTGATTGTAAGTGTTTTTTGGGGGGAAGGGAAGGTCAAAGGTTATTATCCTCATTACCTTCATCTCATGGATCCTTCACTAGCCTTTTCTTTCCTTCACTAGAGTTTCTGGTGTACTGGAATAGCGCTATATCGGAGGCCACAATCCAATTCTACAATATTTGATTGCAAATTCTCTTAAACTTCGAACAAAAATGCTGACTCATAAGATAGTAACACACAGGTCGTGCTGCTTGTGTGTGTGTGTCTTTTGATTAGCTGTACTACTACATGAAGACATCACACTCTTCACTCTTTTTCGCAATCATCCTCTCAAACATCACTCCTCACAGTCTCACTTTTTAACACTTCCCTCTCCTTTATGCAACACACATTCATCTGTCTTTTCTCTCACTCTGTTATCTATGTAGGGAAAAAAGAATCAGAATCTGTAAAATAATAACAAAATAGAATGCGTCTTAAAACCTAATTTAATTAACTGGCCTTTCACTGTGTCTGTATCTATTTCATGGTTTTAATCATGTTGTATTACCTCATTTCCCTTTTGTGAAGCACTTTAGTACACATTGGGTTTGTGCTTTTTTAAAGCTCTATTAGTGCTATATAACGCTCTACAAGTCAAGTTGGCTTGACTGACTTCTTTCCTACTCTGCCTCTGTCCCTCCAGTCAGCTGTCAGTGAGTGTCCCTATGGGTGACGCGCTTCCTTTGCCGTTGTGATCAACGTCCCAGGCCGTGCTTCCAACGGCCTTCCCCCCTCCCCCCTCCTCCACCCCACCAGCCTCCACCTCACGGCATCATGGGGGATGTAGTCCAGATGCACTTCACCACAGTGGACTATGTCATCTTTGCCTTGCTGCTGGTGGCCTCGACTGGCATCGGCCTGTTCTACGCCTTCTCTGGCGGCCGCCAGCGCACAACACAGGTAGGCATCGGGGTTAGACCGATACATCAGCAAAGAAAGTTTTTTTTGTTTTGTTGTTGTTGTTTCTCTGATGATGATGCCACAGTAAATCAGTGTTTCCTATAGATTTGTAGTTCTTTTTTTATGGCAGGTGAGGTAATTCCCAGCTTAAGGGTGGGGTTGCACTGCAGCTAAACTAAATGCTGGATTGAATTGGCACAAAATAGTTTGATACTAGTTTGGCTAACAATTAGCTAGCTAACATTGATTAAAAAAAAAAAAATCTAAAAGTTAATGTTAGTGATGATACCGCCTCATCCAATCACCATACACGTATGTCACTCAAGGCTTCAGTACTCTTTTGCTGGGAGAGTACCTACCCTGAAGTAGGAGCTAAAAAAAAACCCTCAAAACAGCGTTCTAAGAACTACAATCATTCCTAGTTCCAGCGGTACGCACACAATAAAGTTATTCTATTCTATTCTTTAGAACTATGAAAAAGTTCCTCCGCTCCGAAAACGCCAACTGACATTTTGCTTTTGGTAGGAGTTCCTGTTGGCCGACCGGTCGATGAGCTGCCTGCCGGTGTCTCTGTCCCTGCTGGCCACGTTTCAGTCGGCCGTGGCCATCCTGGGTGCTCCGTCTGAGGTGTACACCTTCGGGACGCAGTACTGGTTCCTGGGCTGCTCCTACTTCCTGGGCCTGCTCATCCCGGCCCATGTATTCATACCAATCTTCTACAGGTTGCGGGTGTCCAGCGCCTATGAGGTACACAGTACATACTGGAGAAGTAATACACAGCCAAGCACCCATGGGTTGAAAATAACACAAGGGTATATATGCAGATCTACTTGATTGAGGCTAAATCTGGTTTAGATGGTAGGGTATTTGTCTAGTTTGTAAAATAAATGATATATTTTCTCATTATTCCTCTATTGTTGTGTACTCTCTTCTTTCTTCTGTCTCTCTTTCTGCCAGAGACTGACAGATTTTATCCTGAACTTAAACAACTATAATTTGCAAATACACAGGAACTAATGCAGTTATTTCTAGTTCTATTTCTGCTTACTCACATATCTGGCTTTGATACTGTGGGACAAAACTAAGAATAAACACCCACAGCATTAACCATAGATCAGAAGCTGACACTAACTTTGACATTGCTTGTGTTCCCTGTCCCTCCTGTGGGCAGTATCTGGAGCTGCGCTTCAACAAGACGGTTCGCGTGTGCGGGACTGTGACCTTCATCTTTCAGATGGTATCTTTGTTTATCTCATAGTTTGTGTGTATGTGGGATTGGGTGGGGGCACGTCTCCATATTGTTGTAGTTGTCGGTGTGATCAGATGATGTGGATTAACCTGAGCATCTGCTGTACTATTTTTCTATATCTATCTTATCTACTATATTTCAGTAAGAATTGGAAAAGGTTTTAATCACAATGTTGAATAATGTCTGTCATTTTTTCAGCAATTTGAATAGGTTTTCTTTCTTTTTTTATCAAGTTTTCTCCATTTTCTCCCCAATTGTACTTGTCCAATTCCCCCTGCAGTCCCAATTGTTTCTCCACCCCCTCTGCCGATATGGGGAGAGTTGTAGACTAGCACATGCTTCCCCCGCTACATGTGCAGTCGCCACTGTTGAAAACCACTAGCAGAATCATCATGCTTTACGTTAGCTCAGTTCCACAACATGACTGCTGATCTCAGCTTTGTCTGAGTGTCCCTGCTCTGAAATGTCTGTCTCTGCCTCTACAGGTCATTTACATGGGGGTGGTCCTTTATGCTCCAGCCTTGGCGCTCAACGCAGGTAAATACCCCAGAGTAGCTTCTTCTACTTTAGCACACTGCTAACGGAATAGCCGTCCCTGTGTGACCGGCCATTTAGTCGAACCTGTCTTGAGTCATTTTGGCCACTAAATAGGAAATCTTTGCCCATTTAATCGACCCTAATTATATAATAAAAAAATCTGGCTCGGTTAGGTCACCCGCAGGGGTCCTCTTTACACTTCCTGAAAGATTCAGCGCGATCCCACATAAAATTACATAGCTGTGGACTGTGGCCGAACACAATTCTGCTCACTCGCGTGCGCAGACACACACACACACACACACACGGCATTCCTATTAGGATTTTACCACAACATCAGTCACACTTCTGACAGACACTTAACTGGGTTGAACACTGGGTTTTGCTAGGTTTTACTCTCATTTGTATGTCTTGGGTTACTGGTGATCCTGAATACAGCATCTTATAGCTAATTACTGTACTGGGAAATTAGGTTCAATGAGAAGATGATTGCATTAGAGCTTTCTTGTGTAGTGTTCCCTAATGAGATCACTGTGTTCAATTGCAGTGACAGGCTTTGACCTGTGGGGAGCAGTGCTGGCCATGGGACTAGTGTGCACTCTCTACACTACTCTGGTAAGAAACGGAATCTACGATTTGAAGTCGGTCTCCTACATACCACTTGTCAGCTTTGTCTTGCAGTTCAGTGGTGATTATTCATAACACCTGTGGAGCTTAAGAAAAGTTTTAGACCCTCTGGAAATGAGATGTGAACTACCCCTGCCTGAATCCCCATGCCTCTGGGACTTAACTTTGTTGACTGCCTGGTGATTGAAATCAAGGAATACTTCATGTGTTTTAGCTGGATCACATTTCTTTCTATCTTTCCCTGTTATTTCTTTATCTGCAACCTCTATCATAAGTGATTACCCAAAGAACAGACACATTTATTGTCAGTAAACCATGCACACCTTGTTCTTGGTTGTTTGTAATGGTGTTTAAGTTCGCTCTACCGTGGTGCTCATTGTATGTCGCTCTGGATCCGATTGTCAGTGTCAATTTAAACCATGTTGTCTTCCAGGGGGGCCTGAAGGCGGTGATCTGGACGGATGTGTTCCAAACGGTGGTGATGTTTGCGGGCCAACTGGCGGTCATCGTTGTGGGGGCCAGCCAGGCCGGGGGGATTGGAGAGGTTTGGAGGAAAGCCGTCAACGGCAGCCGCATCGCCGGACTAGAGTGAGGAGCCAGCGTTTTCATAGTTCAGATAGTACACAAAGTATCGCTCATTATCTCAAGAGTAACAATCAGTTGGACACGTGACACTTTTCTGGAAGACTGACGTATTAAGTATACAATTTTAATTATCCATGTGTCCATATTCCAAATTTACTGCAGTTGACATACTTTTAGTTTTGTGCATAAATGAGGCAATTCCAACCATTTTTATGAGCAATTGAATTCATTTTGCATTGCCAATTTTATTTGATTATGGCCGTTCCACTATCTCAAACTGTAGTAATAATAATGTAATCATGTAAAATCATGGAGATGTTGTTAGCTGTGCAATAAACATAGTTGCTGAATGATTGCAAGTAGGATAAGAGCATAAGTTAAATAATAATAATAATACAGTAAAAAGGTAAGAGTTGAGCATCTTACTCAAGGACACGTGGCTATCGATAGACACCTTGCGAGAATCAAACCCGTGTGGACTCTTCATCTCACTGTATCTAACCTTCTGCCTGTCCAGCCTGAACCCTGACCCTCTGGAGCGCCACACCTTCTGGACGCTGGGTGTGGGCGGAGTCTTCCTCATGCTGGCTCTGTACGGGGTGAACCAGGCCCAGGTCCAGAGATACCTCAGCTCCCGCACAGAGAGAGAGGCTGTCATGTGAGTATGATCCGCTGCTGAGAACATGTCAGTGTGGTTACTTAGAAGTGGGTTACACCAAACTGCATGTAGAGAGGGTGACCCATCTGAGATCATGTACCTAATGCAGATGGTCCTGAAGCCCCTTGGCTCCTCCACTGAGAGGGCGTCAAGCAAAAGCTCAATGATCTGAGAATCTAAAATATGTGTACAGAGTTTCTGATTTGTTATGCCCAGTTCAGACTTGTAACATCTGTGTCCTTGCAGCTCCTGCTATGTGGTCTTCCCATGCCAGCAGATTGTGCTGTGTTTAGGTTGTCTGATGGGCCTCGTCATGTTTGCTCGTTACGGAGAGGACAGTCCTCTGGACAAGGGCTACGTCAAAACCAACGACCAGGCCAGTGATACTCTACTATAGGGGTTCTCCACCTTGGTGTGTGTGTGTGTGTGCGTCTGTGTGTGTGTGTGTGTGTGCGTGTGTGTGTGTGTGTGTGTGTGTGTGTGTGTGTGTGTGTGTGTGTGGCACAGCTGTGAGATAAAGACTCACACTTGATTCAAAGAAAGCAAATCCTAAGCAAGCATTTTGTTTTACATTTAACACGTTGACTGCCACTGACGTATATATACGTCAAAAAAATCGATTTTTTTTTTTTGACGGTGGGATGTGCATCTAACCCTTTTACATCTCTTATATAAGTATTGGACGTGTACAACGTGTACAACCCATTCCACCGACCCACTAAGTGGCGACAAGGAAGGAGGAAGGCAAGCAAAAAGCAGTGTGACGAAGCCATTCTCATGAAAATGGATTGGCGAAAACGCTTTCGTTTTCGCGCTGATTGCTGGCAGTGCGGGATTGCAAATTTGCATAATAGATCACGGATGGAACACACTTTGAAACACGCAGCATAAATCGCAAAAGCTTCTCTCAACCAAAACTCCAAGAAGCGAGCGAGTCCTCCATCCAGACTTCCTCAAACAGCGGCCGCGCAGACAGGCACAGCAGCAGCAAAGCAATGAGACTGGTGACGCGAGGTTACAGCAGCAGCAACGAGCTTGTGACACGGCCGCTGCGGCCAAGAGGACACACACGGAGGGAGGAGTTGGAAGCAACTCTCCCTCTCTCTCTCTCTCTCTCTCTCTCTCTCTCTCGCTCTCTCTCTCTCGCTCTATCTCTCTCCCTCCCTCCCTCCCTCTCTCTCTCTCTCTCTCTCTCTCCCTCTCCCCCTCTCACTAGGATTAAACCTAGTGCGTCTCCCTCCCGAGAGGGAGAGAGAGAGAGAGGGAGGGAGAGCGAGAGGGAGGGAGAGAGAGAGAGAGAGAGGGAGGGAGAGCGAGAGGGAGGGAGAGAGAGAGAGAGAGAGAGAGAGAGCGAGAGGGGGAGGGAGAGAGAGAGAGAGAGAGCCAAAAATGAATGGTTAAAGTGACTGTTCTATCGAATTTCACAAAAAGCCGTTTATCTCTGAATATTTCTTCTGACGCTGAAACCATGCTGTATTCAACTGCTAATGCTTACATAACTACTAACTCTACAAACTAACTCTTTTAGATAGAGAAAGCACACATTCTATTAGTTCTTTTGAGATATTGTGTGTTCACAAAATCTTAGCAGAAAAGAATCCTCGGGTCTTGAAAGATGAGCCAGAATCCTCAAAAAACCCCTCTGGCAGAAGCTAACTACAGTAAAAAAAAAACGTCTGGCAGTGAATGTGTTAAGTGCAGAAAAAACATGAAATTATTTTTCTTTTTAATCAAACATTTTTTCCCCTCTTTGGGGGTTCTTCCATGAGCTTGATTGTCCATTCTGGTTCTGTAGGTCCATCCTAATGGCCAGTTTCTTCCTGCAGATGGTGCTGTACTTTGTGATGGATGTGTTCAGGGACCTGCCTGGGCTCCCTGGACTGTTTGTGGCCTGTCTCTTCAGTGGAGCGCTCAGGTAAGCCCGCCCAAGTGGCAAGAACCCGGATATAAAGGGTCGTCCCCCTGCCAAAAACCTGTCCGGTGTTTGTCCTCTGCCAGCCATGAAGGAGATAGTTTCATTCCAGGCTGTCACAATTTGAGGATAATAAACCATTTGTAAACTAGATTAGGATGAGTATTCTACCTTGGTTGTAACGTGACCACACACAAAAAGAATCTGGTCAAAGTACTGATCGCACTGGTTGAACTTACATGGTTGTCATGGGGAATTGTTTTTATCATTCTTGGCGAGACTCGAGTCATTTATAGACCTTGGTTTCAACCCAAGAGGAAGCAATCTGTCTCTAATAATAAAACCTAGCAATGACATGCCTGGCCGCAGTCTTTAAGCACAGTCCATTAGATTTAGTGTGTGTGTGTGTGTGTGTGTGTGTGTGTGTGTGTGTGTGTGTGTGTGTGTGTGTGTGCGCACGTGTATGGTTCAAAAACTGGGTTTTTGTGACTTATCTGGATGCCTCCCTCCACAGCGTTAATGTAATGGTGTTTGTTCTGCACTTGATTTTATAAAACACATTTTCAGCCCATGACCGTAAATGTCCCCACTTCTAAATCTCCTAACTGTACATGAAATCCCATATTTTCTCTCGGTTTGTCTCCCTCTCTCTCCAGCACCATCTCTTCAGCATTCAACTCCCTAGCTACAGTCACCTTGGAGGACCTGATTAAGCCTTATTTTCCAGCTATGACGGAAGCCAAAGCCACGCTCCTCTCCAAAGGACTTGGTAAGATCAGTGGTCCAGAGTCAGAGTACTGCGTCTGTCTACTACACACACTCTTTGCTTCGTTCAGTTTACCACCCACATATATACACAAAGCTTCCTTTAACATTATAAATAAATTATTCTCCCTGGCACTAAATTTGAGCAGATGTTTTTTATTAAATCTTTTGGTTGTCCATTCTGCAGCTTTGGCCTACGGCCTGGTGTGTCTGGCTATGGCCTATATCGCCTCTCTAATGGGATCTGTGCTTCAGGTAACTATTCACATGGTTTCATTATAATTAGACAGTGATGTAGGGCACTTATGATCAGGTGCAACTGCACATTGTGGGTCGCACTGTGATGGAAAAGATATATCTGACAGCCTCCTAAGTGAGGCATTTATGTTCTACATTGAATCCCTTTCCTATCAAATCCTGAACATTAGCATCTTGGTCACTCACAATTGTTTTTGAACAATTTTAAAAACGAATTGTGCAATAAAAGCTGTGTCCACATGTGTTGCATTGGATTCATTTTGCAATATCCAGACAAAAATCAGAGAAAAGCACAATCTCAAATCAAGTGGGGGTCATCATGCAACTGTACAATGATTGAACTAGCTTTAGTATACACAGGAGTCAACAACTCAAGTAAAGAGTCACCCTCTGTACTGACATGCTGTTCTGTCTCCCTCTGTTCCCCCAGGCAGCCTTCAGCATCTTTGGGATGGTGGGTGGTCCACTGCTGGGGGTCTTCTGCCTGGGAATGTTCTTCCCCTGGGCCAACTCCACAGTGAGTCACCTTTTTCCTGATTTCAACTCAATTATAGAAATATGGAGTTAGTTATTTATTGCCTGATCTCATACAAATGAGCACTACTACTTTCTCCACCATGACAGTTTCTGTTCTTCACCAGATAAAGCTTCAGCTGGTCTTTCTTCTGCTCTTCTGCCTTTCTGCTTTTCCTGTCTTCCCCTGCTTGGCTCTCCTCCTCTTCTCTTCCTCACCTCTCCTCCTCTGCCTCTCAGGGAGCGCTGGTTGGTTTGATATCGGGCCTTGTCATGGCCTTCTGGATTGGCATCGGCAGCTTTGTGATGCGTATGTCTGCTTCGGCGTCACTCAACGCCACTGCTCCGCCCCTCCTTGGCAACATGACTACCGCTGTCATGACAACGCTGGTCAGCTCTGCCACAAGCAAGCCAAGGTAACGCCATTCAGACTTCTCCTTAGGATACAACTATTATCTCTTGAATCCTGGGTACTGATACCAATGCTATTACTTTTACTGGACACTATAGATGCAGACCAGCTGTCATTGTACAAAACATGATATGACATATTATCACATGTATCCATTAGAGATGGATGGATGGAAATGCATTTGGCTTTTATAAATACATTTTCTTTTTATTTCTATGTTACATGAGGAAATGGTTGATAATTGAGTTGACTGATTTGGCTTCTGCTTGTTTATTAATATCAAAGCACAAATCTTCTTCTTTATCAATTCCAATTGTGTTCCGATACCTTAATTCAGCGTGGTTTGAAATCCGATACTAGTATTGCTATGTGTGTATTTGCAGGGCTGTAAAAGGACAGATTATAAAGCAATAGCTTTATCTCTTATGCCTGCTAGGATCTTAACCGAAGATATGATATGATTTTGAACACATCTATAACAGTTTTCTCTCTTCCTCCCTGTACCTCCATCAGGCCGACAGGTGTGGAGGCGCTCTACTCCTTGTCCTACATGTGGTACAGTGCTCACAACTCAGCCACTGTTGTGGTGGTGGGACTGATAGTCAGCCTGCTAACAGGTACATGCATACACTCACTGCTTAAGTAAATTTTCCACATCAAGATCTCAACGGGTCCTCAAAGTGTAGCGATACAAGTACACCAACACTTGAGCAGACACAAGCAAACTTTCATACAGGCAGCACAGACAGTTTATGGTGACATGTAAACATAAAGGCTGAAATATACTTCCGCGTCCGCCTCGACTTGGAGCCTTGCCGGCGGCAGTTGGTCCTACTCGAACATCAGCTTGATGAGGGGTCACAGGGGAGTCCCCAGCAAAATGAGTAAATTGTGTGATTTCACTAGGATTTCAATGACTAGAAGTTAGGCCCAAGGAGAGAATGTAGTGCATATACTTGGTAATAGCTTTCACTCTCTCCTGTTATCTCCCCACCTATATTATATTATACTCGCGCTGTTCGCGTCAGCTGTGTCGAGTCACATTTTCGAGGAGCTGTACGCAGGCTGTGCCGCACCCCTCGGCGCATTCAGCGAGGGGTTTGACGTGGAAGTATATCAAGCCCTTCAATCGTAAACGGGCACAGACAATGCACAGTCACATAGATTGTGAATGGAAACACCCAATTAGTAGCTAGTAGGTAGCCAATTAGTAGTTAGGTAGCTAGCAAATCTTTTATTTTATTTTTTAGCCTTGATATCCATTTATCTAATGTGTTTTTCATTGGGGAATGATACGTTTTGTTTTGTTTTCCCGTGGGGAATGATATGCTGAAAGTGAAATGATAAATGTGTCGTATGTCCGATGTATGTTTCCCACCCAGAGTGTGTTACAAGTTCAAAATGGCTGCCGTAAAGTCCAATCCCTCACTCTCCACTCTACTTCCTACAAAGCAGGAATGCCGAAACAGTCTACCAACATACGGTAATGGGTAATTGCTGTCATGTCCATGTATGTGGCAGGTCCCATGAAGGAGAAGGATCTGACCCCAGGCACAGTGTATCCAGTCCTGGGCACACTGCTGTTCTTTCTGCCTGAGCGCTACAGAGAGAAGCTCTGCTGTGTCACTCCCCTGGCTTACAAGGTCATCTCATATTTACCATCACCGCTGCTTTGTGTTTTTCTGCTGTCTGTTCACCTCAGGTTCCTCCTAAATTATTACAAATGAATTTGATCAATTCCAGGTCTTGAATAGTTTGGGAATTTGAAAAAAATGTCTGGAAAAGCATGGAAAATGTTGTGGTTCAGGTCCGATACACAAATAATTATAGCTTGTTTGTCTTCAAACCAAATCAAGGTCTGGAGAAAGTATGGCATTTCTTAATTGAAAATGTGTAGGAACCCTAGTGTCAGGTGACATGGTTCCTACACATTTTCATTTTCAGCCTGAGATTTCATTGTCGTTTTTGTGCTTGCTCATCAGGCCAAAGCAATCGACATGCAGCCGTACCAGATGGCCAAGAAGGAGAGCAACGGAGCAGCCTACCCCAAAGAAGAGACAATCACAGAAGAGAAAGAGATGGAGAGCGACACGGCCAAGACAGAGGAGGGGGACGAGGAAGCGGGGACTCCTCTGCCCTCCTGTCAACTGACCCCTCACATGGTGCAGGAGACAGCTTTGTGATCCTCCTGTTCTTCTTCTTACAACACACAAACACACACACACACACACACACACACTCTCTCTCTCTCTCTCTCTCATCCACCCTGGGCTCAGATCGTTCTTCCTGGGGGAGAAGCCCTGTACGGGGGCATCAGCGGCGGGATGAAACCCCTCTGTGTCTGGAGCATGGATCTCTAAGTGGACAGCGGAAAATGGAGTTCAGTCCCAAAGCCCTGTAGAATGGAGAATATAATGCAACACTAAGGTTTGGTGTTGTTAGTTGTTTTTTTTACTTTGTGAGAATTTGATTAGGATTAGCCTTGGCTAATGAACCTCAATATCAGCGTGTGCAGCGTGTGCATTTTATTGGTACTTCAATGCGCCACACTTCTTCTCAAATGAAACCTATACTCGAAATCACCACTTGCCAAAGGGCAGCAATCGAAGGAGACAACGAAAGGGAAACTCAAGCAATCGCATGGCGAGTTGGGTGGGAAAAAAACCTCTCTCGTTACGTCCATCATTCTCCATTCGCCACCCTGAAAACCCTTGACCGCGCACAAAGGCTTTTGGATCTGTCTTCATGTGTCCAGTACCAGTGTGAAGTTGAGAGAGTGGGGAGTTACTCATTCACAAGGAACTGTTCCACTGTGTCATTCTGCTTTACAAAAGAAAAAAGAAAAATCAGGTAGCAAATGGTGTAAACACAAGATGTGTAGGTAAAATGTTATTTTTGTAGAGACGATGGGAGTATAAAATCACTGAAAATATACAAGAGAATATAATAAGAAAATTATATCCCACGAGACTGACACAGATTAAGAATGAGATTTGTGCAATTGTGATAGCCTTACTTGGTACTTATGTTGTGTAGTTTCTTTACATGTCCTTTAATGCTATTTGCCATCCCAGCTGCTACTATAGATCTATAAATACTATAAATCCACTAAACCTAAGCTGTAAGTTTTCAAAGGAGGGCAAAGAGGGCGTGCCATAGCAGCAGAATTAGACGAAGCACAATATATCCTCAGTTGGCATTATCGTGTTCCTAGAAAGGAGGTGCATGGGCAGAAACGTTCTACCATCAGTTGTGTGTGGTACAAGTGTGCATGTCTTGCCTGGACCTTTCAGTGACATTGCCGTCTCCTCATGCGTCTTCTAGTCTTGTTCCCGGAAAGGAAGTTGTTATCCACTGTTTACTTCTCATTTTCATTGTAGAGTACTGTAGCTGTATTTTGCTTTCTCTTGATGCCGCAAATCCTTTTTTGTGTCCATTTGATTAGTCGTAAGCACTGTGTTCAGTTCAATTGAAAACGCACAATCGTACATAAGAGACCAACCTTTCCTTTCCTCCTACTGCTGGGTACGTGTTGAAGTGTTCTTATGGCTTCTGGAAAGCATGGGAACACTCAGGAGGGATGGTTTTAGCAAGGAAATTGAGATTGTCCAGCTTCTTTTTAAAGACGTATTTTATCTGGCAGGGGAGCTTGCTTTTACTAGACACAAAAGAGGCACCTTCCGTCAACGGGAGTGCAAATGGTATTCTAATCTAGATAACTAAACATCAAAACATCTGTCACAAATTAGGTTTTTGTTGCACCTTGCTGTGTTCACCGTAACATTACAGTTCAACACATATTCCATGTCCCTTTTGTTTCTCCCAAAACCCCATGATGTAATCAAGTGCCTCATTTAGCCAGTTTATTGAATGTTGTCATTTAGCTTCACTGTTCAAGCACCATGTTAGCAGTGCCCCCATATGTGTCTTTGGTTTTCATTAGCTTTAAATACTCGTTAGAGCACAAATGGCTTGGCCGCCTCCTTTCCCCCCTGCATGGGTTTACATCCGGTCCTTTGTGGGACGACAAAAGCACAGCTGCACGCATGAGTCAAAAAGAAGAGCCATCTTGGACCTTTTGGGGTGGATCTCCTTTAGCTCTGGCAGTTACTTGATGTTTAGTGTCATGTTCTTGGAAGTAAAAAAAGATCTTCCAAATCTGAAATAATTTTGTATATGTACTTCAAGCATCTTTGTAAGTGCCCGTCTATTTTTTAAATTCAGAATAACGTGTTGCCAGTGCTAGTATGTGATTGACCGTTGTGTAATTGTTGAGTATGTACTTTAATTTTAATGAAGAGTTTGGATCCTGCTGTGCAGAAGGTTTGCATATGTGCTCAACAGTTGCTTCATCGACATCATTTGTCATTTTTTGGAATCTTAATGAATTCTTGACCATCCTGTCCACCTTTCAATGTTTGCTCCATGTCATCGTGTAACGAGGGGGATGTGCCTGTGTGTGTGTACCTGGTGTGTACAACTGTTCTTGGTCTGTGTTTTGTCTGTGCTCTTGTGCTTGATAATGGACCATCAATGCCATGCCTGTTTAGGTGACTTACTATGGTTTGATCATGACGAGTGTCGTTGAACGGTACTGCGCCTGTTAAACTATCCTGGCCTTACACCTGTTCCCAAAGAGTTTATTTTACTTAACTGCTTCTCTACAATAGGGAGCCCACATGAAGTACACCCGTAAAAAAGATTTTTTTTTAAATACGTGTACACATTGTACACATACGCACATTTTTGTTCCTTTTCTATAAATGTTTTTAATTGGGTGCCCTTCCTTTTTCCACCAGATATTATTATTGTTTTTGAGTGAATCCATAAGAGTTGCAAGAGTTGTGATCAAGTACAGCCTAGCCGATTAAGGTGAGACAGACATGAACAGCAGAGAAGGAGCACTCCACTTATAGTTGAAAAGGTTTATGGACTCAAGACGACTAGATGTTAAGCCCCATTGAACCATGTAAGCACCAGTCCATTACAAAAGCAAAATGTGTTTGCTTGTACCATCCCCTTAAAGTGATGTATCCAAAGCATATAGAATGTGATTTCATTTAATATATTTTGATCGTTTTTTTTTACCAATAGAAAATATATTGGAAATCATATTTGTATATTTTTGTAATTTCACATAAAGCCTGTGTACATTTCATGACGTGAAATGTACAATTCTATATGCAAGAACCAAGTTATTTTTTTCTGTGAATGACGGGTAGAAATGGTAAGGTAGCAGTCTGCTTATAGACGTCTGCTAACTCGTGGACACATCTGTAGCACTAGAAATTAGCGTTAGCATTTTTCAGAGGGACAGTAACAGCCTTTGTCGTGTTCCAGCATTATAAAAAAAAAGATTGGTTGGTTTTAGCTTTTTGCGAGTGCTACATCCCGTATTTTAGCCGTCACATTCACAATCAATCAAAGCATTTTAATGGTTCCTAGAAAGGTTTTTAGATACTTTTTTAATTACATCCTGTGACAAGTATGTACATTGAGATACATTTATATTATTTATATGATTACATAGTGTTGAAACCTTGTTCTTCATACCTGAAATTACTTGAAGTGTGTGTAATGCTATACCCTAATGATAAACAGATACAACCTCTAAAATCGGGGTGATGAACGCCACTCATCCACAAGTGCTGAAATATTATTATTGATGTTAAAAATGGCCTTTATCAACCCAGATTGGGTTGGGCACTGTGATAATGACAACAAAGCACAATGATGTCAGTAGTCTTATGGAAATAATCTCACTGAAGCCATCAGTTCATCACAACTGAGACATTGCACTGATAAGTCTAGAATTGTGTTGATTGTAATGAGGCAAATGACTTGCTTGAGATAGTCTCTAAAATTATGATACAGTATATCTATAGCCTATATTGATTAGCTGCCTTTTCTGTACTGGATTAATTTGGACTGCACAACAATACAGCTGACTGAGAACACACTTGACTTGCCTGTGAAACAAAAGCATGGCACTTAGTAATTTCTAGTGATAATAAATATTCAGATGATTGATATTTATTATCCTGTGTGATTGTTCTCCCATTCATAAGAATTCTTCCTAATATGCATTCCAAAAAACCCTGAAACAAAACCCATAAGCACTGAAGTCGGAAGGACTCCTCTGCTTTGGCTGTGCCTTCATACAATCTCTGTATTGTGATCCTGTTTTGTTCAACTGTTGGTCTTGATGGAAATCTTGTGGTTGAACTCAACTGTTTCCGTGATTTCCTCTGTTAGAGGGAGAGTTTTTTTTTAGGATATTCTCCTCTGGAGCTCGACTCTGGCCTGAGAATGTCAGCTCAGTCTGAAGAAGAAGAACAAAACAGTCTAGACTTGGACAAAAGCCAAGGAGTATGATCCTTGGGGACTCCTGCTAAAGCCCCAAATTGTTAATAGTTCAAGAATGAATCACTTAAGATCCATATTTTTAACATTCTCCAACAACTTGATCGCAAACCAAACCCCGCTCCCAAGAATACAAGAGATCATGGAAACACATGTTTGAAATTGTACTGTATGTTTTGCCACTGAATATATCACTGAAATCCAGCTTCTGATGGAAAAGTTGATACATTAGCCAAATTGGGGGTTCGTCTTGAAGGATTAAGTTCACCAAAAAGTGAAAAATAAGTCCTCTATTCACCCCATGCCAATGGAAGGACGGGTGTAGTTTTGTAGTCCATAAAACAGTCCTGGGGTTTCACAGCAAAACACTGTTGCAGCATTCTCAACAATTAAAGTGGCTGGTGACCAACTTTCAAACAACAAAACACACACACACACAATGCCTCCATACTGCTCATCATCAAAGCCCTGAGATGCCAAGGTGACTTGAAAACACGTAATTTCCACCCTGTTTTTTTAACGTCTTTTCAAGTCAACTTGGCATCTCGTTGCTTCTGGGAGACTTGGATTACGCCAGATGAGCAATATGGAGGCTGTTTTTGTTTGAAAGTTGGTCACCATCCATTTCAATTGTTTAGGAGAATGCTGTAACTCTATTTCCCTGGAAAACTGTCCACCAACCATCAGCATCGGGGTGAGTAGATAATGACTGAATTAAAAAATTTGAGTGAACTTATCCTTTAACTACCCCATGTCAACACTGATTTTGTCATAGAGATCTAACCATTTGAACTGCTGTCATAAGAGAGAACGCAGTTTTTTCCTCTTTAGATGGCAAAGAAAAATCCTGTCACATGATGGGGAAACAAGCCTATTCTGGGAGAGAGTGTGAAACAGGGTTATGGTCCATACACTTTTAACTCAGTTAAACATGTAAACTGCAATGAAGTCACGGAAGGTCCCAATTGTTTGGCAGTATTGGATGTGTAAGTTTGATGTATTTAAATTTTGAGATAATGAAAAATAATCACAATGAAAAATTACATATTGACTGAAAGTGTTTTGACCCCAACCCCGATGTAAAGAAGGGATACAGTTCTCCCCTGGTATGAAAGCAGCAAGTCCAATATGACCACTGTTTGTTAGTGCCACCCACTGGGCATAGTTTTCCAAATGTTGACATTTTAATTGTCCTCCCAAGTAACTGGATGGGCTCTAGTGATGAAAGACCATTGTTGTTGCTCTGTTTTTGAAAAATAAATAATGTGATTGGAAATGTGTGTGTATGTGAGAGAGAGAGATAGTGAGTGTGAAAGTCACTCGAAGTCATTGCTTTCAGCCAAGCAAGCTGGTTCATATGCTCCGAGTGAAGTCATAATTACTGGTTAATGTAACAATGTGATGCTATATCTGGGAATTTTTTACATAGAGGTTTTTGTTCCATACTTTTCCATACTGCAGTGAGGAACGCAGAAGTTTTTTGTTTTTTTATCCACAAACTGGGATGTCTGGGAAGGTTCTTTCTCTGTTGTATGTTTTGAGAAACTCGGTTCTTCCCCTTCCGTCGGTGACTTTCCAATCCCAGGGGAGAGTCTTATCCCCCCCACCCCCAGTCCCTGTTAGGTCAGTCTGACTGCGGCCCTGTCTGCCTGCCTGCCTGCCTATCTATCTATCTATCTATCTATCTATCTATCTATCTATCTATCTATCTATCTATCTGCCTATCTATCTATCTATCTACTGTATCTATCTATATGCCTATCTATCTATCTATCTATCTATCTAACTATCTGCCTATCTTTCTATCTACAGTATCTTATCTATCTGCCTATCTATCTATCTATCTGCCTATTTATCTATCTGCCTATCTATCTGTCTACAGTATCTAATCTATCTATCTGCTTTCCTGCCTGCCCATCCAAAGGCCTAAATGTGACCATAGCTTTAGTAGTAGTCTTATGTGTGAATGTACTGTACATACACGGCTATGTAGTGTCATTTGCCTCCATTTATGAAAATGTTCCTTGTTTTCTCCTCCTCCTCTCCGCCGCCCTCCCCTCTTCCTCCTCTTCCCCCTCTTCCTCCTCATCCTTCTCATTCCTCTCATCCTCTCACTCTGCTCACTCCCAGCAAAGGCCTGGCCAAACAGGGGGAGTGTGGCCACAAAGCATCCATAAATCCAGCCTGAAATCAGCATGTACCGAGCATAATGAGCGGGAGATACTGAAAATATGTTGATGATCTCCCAACATGGGGGATGACGGCACAGGGAGTTTGGACATGGGCTTACTTGGAGCAGCCCCAGTAGCATAAAGTAGCTGTCTTTACATGGAAACATGGACGCAAACACACAAACAAGACATACATACTAGACACCCATACACATCAGACACTCACAGTTTGAAGGCAGCATCAGAGCCTGTAGATGGAGATGAGCGGTTGTATTGCACCTGTGACTACCTCAATATACTAGCGGGCGAGCGCGAGATGCCTGGCTATTATTATTAGTATATAAGTGGCAATGTTTGTCTGTTTCAATTTGTGTCCCACTGATAATGTCATAGGCATTGTGACATCACTGATGATGTGACATCATCAGTGATGTCATAGGCATGGTGATGTCATCAGTGATGCGAAGTTGAGCAAATGTGCATGCCAATAGTGCAGGCGATTGTGTGCTGTGCATGCCAATAGAGCAGGCTCGCCGCTCGCAGCTCGGCCCCACAGTGGCCAAGCTGCGTGCGGCGAGCCCATGCAGCGGGCGAGCCTAGGTGCCAATACCCTAGCCTAGTAAAAAAGAAGAAGTAAAAGTTGGTGTATAAATTCTTTGCCTAAATTAAAGTGGAAATCTCTGATGGTATGGAAATTGAGTGAAAATTGGAGTATTCAGATTCAAATATTTGACATGACAAATATGTTCAATTAATGTTCTCTATCTCACATTTCCATATACTAAATTTGATTGGTTAATCTGAATTTGTTACCATTTTATGTACTGTACTGTAGTTGTAAAGTACTGTAACAGGCATCTGGTAGTTTTGTAAGGGAGTAAAAAGAAGGAATATTGCATAAAAGTAGTAGTTAGCAGAAGAGTACCGGTAGTCTATTTCAAAATTGCTAAACAGAAAACATTTATGACTTATTTATTCTAGTTCAAAGTTAACCCAGTAAGAAACCGGGAATCTTTGTGGAGAATATCCAAATATCTTTTCAAATCTTCACTCATCCTGATTGGAAGCTCACTATTATCAAAAACATGCTGGTTAGCTCAGATGGTAGAGAACCATACTTAAAATTTAACAATCTTGGGGCTGAGGGTTCAAATCTCACCTGGAGTGAGTGTATATTTGTTAATGATATGGTCTTTCACTTTCACTTTTGATTGAGGCAGCAAAGTTATTTGTATTTGAATAAAAGTGGAAATAGGCGTAACAATCTTCTTTTAGTTTTTATTGCACTTCTAATTAGAGTCATAATAATAATAATAATAAATAAATATTTTTGACAGTGCAAGTAAACCTAGTTTTTTTTTAACTTGTGCTTTTTTGTCTTCCATCCATAATTTATAAAAGATATTTTCAGCCATTGTATACTTTTTTGACAGATGTATGTTGCTTTACAGCTGAAATTGGGTAAGAGAGCTGAAATTGGGTGAGAGACATAGAGAGTGATAAGGAGAGATGAGATGAGATGAGATGATGAGATGAGATGAGATAAACCTTATTGTCCCTGGAGGGAAATTTGTCTTGGGCAAAAAGTGCTAGTGCCAACATCGGTGTTACAGACACAGTAACAAAACAAACACGGTCACAGTCACAGCATTGTACTTCACCACAGAAAGAGTGCCAGCTAGACACAAGATTGCACTATTTCGAAGATTGCACATGCCCTATTGCATAGTGTGTTTAAATCATCAAACCAGTTAATAAGGGAAGAATAAAATAAACAATAAAACCATAATACCATAAAAATCATACAAATAGAAATCAATATAAAAATCAAGTCAAGATCAAGAGAGAGAGAGGTTTTGCTGATTAGCCCACTGTAAAAAGTTAAACCAGACAGGCCGAACTTTTCATAGTGCACTGTGAAAAGTTCAACCAGCCACACCTGAACAATCACACCCAGGTGGTGCTAATTAAGTGTCTTAAAGTGGTAATCCACAACAGCTGCGCTGGTTTAGGTAATGGAATTGATGAGGGAGAGAAGTCTCCCCCCAGGAAACCTGGGTTACACCACCACCCAAGCTGACCGTCCTGATTGTACCTGAAGGAAGCCTCGCTTTCATGTGATCGAGAGACATAGAGAGACAGTGAAAGAGAGCGAGACTAAGAGAGTTCGGCCAAAATCCCACTGCAAAAAGTTTGACCTGTCTGGTTTTTAAAATGTTACATTTCAGCTGTCAATCAACATAAAGCTGGTCTGTGTGTGTGTCGGGGGGGGGGGGGATTTCCAGTAGACTATTGTGACACCTTGCCCTAAAGCCTAAAGAGTAAATGTGGAGTGACACCAGAGTTTTAGCACAGGTTTAAGCAACCACCCCCCAAGCTGACCGTCCTGATTGTACTTGAAGGAAGCTTCACTTTCATGTGATCGAGAGACATAGAGAGACAGTGAGAGAGAGCGAGACTAAGAGAGTTCGGCCAAAATCCCACTGCAGAAAGTTTGACCTGTCTGGTTTTTAAAATGTTACATTTCAGCTGTCAATCAACATAAAGCTGGTGTGTGTGTGTGTGTCGGGAAGGGGGGGATTTCCAGTAGACTATTGTGACACCTTGCCCTAAAGCCTAAAGAGTAAATGTGGAGTGACACCAGAGGTTTAGCACAGGTTTAAGCAACCACCACCACCACCCAAGCTGACCGTCCTGATTGTACCTGAAGGAAGCCTCGCTTTCATGTGATCGAGAGACATAGAGAGACAGTGAGAGAGAGCGAGACTAAGAGAGTTCGGCCAAAATCCCACTGCAAAAAGTTTGACCTGTCTGGTTTTTAAAATGTTACATTTCAGCTGTCAATCAACATAAAGCTGGTGTGTGTGTGTGTCGGGGGGGGGGGGGATTTCCAGTAGACTATTGTGACACCTTGCCCTAAAGCCTAAAGAGTAAATGTGGAGTGACACCAGAGGTTTAGCACAGGTTAAAGCAACCACCACCACCACCACCCAAGCTGACCGTCCTGATTGTACCTGAAGGAAGCCTCGCTTTCATGTGATCGAGAGACATAGAGAGACAGTGAGAGAGAGCGAGACTAAGAGAGTTCGGCCAAAATCCCACTGCAAAAAGTTTGACCTGTCTGGTTTTTAAAATGTTACATTTCAGCTGTCAATCAACATAAAGCTGGTGTGTGTGTGTGTGTCGGGGGGGGGGGGGGGGGGGGGGGTTCCAGTAGACTATTGTGACACCTTGCCCTAAAGCCTAAAGAGTAAATGTGGAGTGACACCAGAGTTTTAGCACAGGTTTAAGCAACCACCACCCAAGCTGACCGTCCTGATTGTACCTGAAGGAAGCCTCAGTTTCATGTGATCGAGAGACATAGAGAGACAGTGAGAGAGAGCGAGACTAAGAGAGTTCGGCCAAAATCCCACTGCAGAAAGTTTGACCTGTCTGGTTTTTAAAATGTTACATTTCAGCTGTCAATCAACATAAAGCTGGTGTGTGTGTGTGTGTGGGGGGGGGGGGGGGGGGATTTCCAGTAGACTATTGTGACACCTTGCCCTAAAGCCTAAAGAGTAAATGTGGAGTGACACCAGAGGTTTAGCACAGGTTTAAGCAACCACCACCACCACCCAAGCTGACCGTCCTGATTGTACCTGAAGGAAGCCTCGCTTTCATGTGATCGAGAGACATAGAGAGACAGTGAGAGAGAGCGAGACTAAGAGAGTTCGGCCAAAATCCCACTGCAAAAAGTTTGACCTGTCTGGTTTTTAAAATGTTACATTTCAGCTGTCAATCAACATAAAGCTGGTCTGTGTGTGTGTCGGGGGGGGGGGGGGATTTCCAGTAGACTATTGTGACACCTTGCCCTAAAGCCTAAAGAGTAAATGTGGAGTGACACCAGAGTTTTAGCACAGGTTTAAGCAACCACCCCCCAAGCTGACCGTCCTGATTGTACTTGAAGGAAACTTCACTTTCATGTGATCGAGAGACATAGAGAGACAGTGAGAGAGAGCGAGACTAAGAGAGTTCGGCCAAAATCCCACTGCAGAACGTTTGACCTGTCTGGTTTTTAAAATGTTACATTTCAGCTGTCAATCAACATAAAGCTGGTGTGTGTGTGTGTCGGGAAGGGGGGGATTTCCAGTAGACTATTGTGACACCTTGCCCTAAAGCCTAAAGAGTAAATGTGGAGTGACACCAGAGGTTTAGCACAGGTTTAAGCAACCACCACCACCACCCAAGCTGACCGTCCTGATTGTACCTGAAGGAAGCCTCGCTTTCATGTGATCGAGAGACATAGAGAGACAGTGAGAGAGAGCGAGACTAAGAGAGTTCGGCCAAAATCCCACTGCAAAAAGTTTGACCTGTCTGGTTTTTAAAATGTTACATTTCAGCTGTCAATCAACATAAAGCTGGTGTGTGTGTGTGGGGGGGGGGGGGGGGGGGGGGATTTCCAGTAGACTATTGTGACACCTTGCCCTAAAGCCTAAAGAGTAAATGTGGAGTGACACCAGAGGTTTAGCACAGGTTTAAGCAACCACCACCACCACCCAAGCTGACCGTCCTGATTGTACCTGAAGGAAGCCTCGCTTTCATGTGATCGAGAGACATAGAGAGACAGTGAGAGAGAGCGAGACTAAGAGAGTTCGGCCAAAATCCCACTGCAAAAAGTTTGACCTGTCTGGTTTTTAAAATGTTACATTTCAGCTGTCAATCAACATAAAGCTGGTGTGTGTATGTGTCGGGGGGGGGGGGGGGGGGGGATTTCCAGTAGACTATTGTGACACCTTGCCCTAAAGCCTAAAGAGTAAATGTGGAGTGACACCAGAGGTTTAGCACAGGTTTAAGCAACCACCACCACCACCCAAGCTGACCGTCCTGATTGTACCTGAAGGAAGCCTCGCTTTCATGTGATCGAGAGACATAGAGAGCAGGGCCGTAGCTAGCTATGAGGACGGGGAGGCCCGGACCTCCCCTAATATTTCAGAGAAAATTAAAAAAAAAAAAAAAAAAAAAATTTTTTTTTTATAAAACAATCTGCATGGAAAAGCATGAAAAACACGGGATCGCTTTTATTTTGAAACGAAAGGCAGGTCAGGCAGGAAGTCATCTGACGCCGCGTCCGCGGTAACTTGATTCCGAGAGAGCAGCAGCATGGTGGTGAGTGATGACTGTCTGTCTGCCTGGCGAGATAATTGAAGGTGAGCGAGCTGCGAGACAGTGAGCGAGTGAACGACAGACAGTGAGTGACACTGACAGATTTTTTAGCAACAACCAAGAAAGTAAGTGTCTAGTCTGTCTCTTAAGTAATGTTACCTGTGTGACACGTTGGGATGCTACTGGCTAATCATGCATGATGCCAATTGCCAAGCTCCCGAAGTCAGGTATGCAGGTGGCTATATGCATGGTTTCAGTTTCATGACCCAATAAGTAACAAAAAGAGGTGGTGTAAAGTTAAAAACAACATAATATATTTTATTTTATTTTTCAATTGTTCCTATCAGGAATAAATAAATGTCCCTCTGTATGTTTTTTTTATTATCGATGATGACTTTGTGTGTTGTGTACGGCTTGGGTTGTGTACCTGTGTTTGTAGGTGTCATTTTGATATGAATTTGGCTAAAACAGTTTGTGTTTGTTAGTTACAATTATGTTGACAGGAGAGCTGAGCAGGTGGTGACATGAAAGAGAATATACTGAATAATGACATCACAACAGTATAATCCTAATGTTGATTTAAAATGATATATTACTCTAAATATGGCTTAAAAAGGGGGGAAAAAAAACTCAATTTTCCGCCTCCCCTTGCTGGACCTCCCCTATTTCGGAACCCTGGCTACGGCCCTGATAGAGAGACAGTGAGAGAGAGCGAGACTAAGAGAGTTCGGCCAAAATCCCACTGCAAAAAGTTTGACCTGTCTGGTTTTTAAAATGTTACATTTCAGCTGTCAATCAACATAAAGCTGGTGTGTGTGTGTGTCGGGGGGCGGGGGGATTTCCAGTAGACTATTGTGACACCTTGTCACACCTGTTCTCCCCCCCTGACCTCTGCAGAGATATGAGCTGAGGGTTATGAGACAGAAAACCACAGAGAGCTGAAATTTGACTGACATCGGAAGCAGGGGCGGTTCTAGGCCGTTTTTGGGTGGGCTTTAGCCCACCCAAAAATAGTCTCAGCCCACCCAAAAAAAACTTTTTTTTTTTTTTTTTTTTTTTTTTTTTTTTTTTTTTTTAAATCCCTCTCCAAATCCATGGTGGTCATTAGTAGCAGTTTCTGACTACACTCAATGCGCTGTGTGCATGTTTCCATCCCCCCCTCTATGTTCTTAGGGTGGGCTGAGACAAAAATTTAGGGGGGTTCAGCCCACCCGAAAAGTTTCTAGAACCGCGGCTGCGCAGGCGCTCCCTCCTCCATCTATCTGCCTAATCCCACATCACTTCACACAGGTCACACACACAGTACAGCAGCGAAGTGGTCCTCCACAGTCCACACAATCGTTCTCCCCACTCATGATCAATGAAACTGAGGTGAGCATTGAGCAGTCAGAGTCGTTAGTAGTTACTTAATTAGCGCATATTGATATGCAGATTAGCACGTAACGTTGTCGTAGGCTAAACAAAAGAACTTGTCGCTGTGCCTGCCAGACAAACAGGTGGACTGGAGGAAGGTAGGTAGGCTACCATGGCACCAGCCAGCCATGTCATGCTAGCTCGCAGTAAGCGGGTGTAAATGGATGTGATGTTTTTTGAGAAACATATGGGCATAAGTGACCCATAACGGGTCCCTTGTTATCTGAATGAAATTAAGCCCTTCAGAATCGCAAGTGGCTGCTTTACACAGCCTGTCTGATGTGATGATGACGATAGCTTAACATGCGTGCATGGCATCACTTATGTCTTGCTGTGATGTTAGTTCAGTATCTCAATAAAAGTTCTTACAGGCTTGTTATTTCCCTCTAAGGCAGGGATGTCAGAGATACGGCCCGCGGGCCGGATCCGGCCCACGGGCAGGTTTCATCCGGCCCGCGAGATGTTTTGGAATATTAAAAAAAATATATATATATATTATTATTATTATTAAATTTGCACCCCATTATCATGAACTACGTGTGGCTAATAAGCAAGCTAAGAGTTCATTCATAAGTTAATTAACCTGCACTACAAGGAAGTATGTCAGTAGGTCATCAGATGTAAACAAAGCCGCCATGATGCCACGCTGGAATTGAATCGCGCATTCAGCTACCTACCAAAAAACAAAAGAATCAACAAGATCAGGCGCGGACTGCATAATCGGGCATGTCGGGCAAATGCCCCGTGGCCTGGCCTGGCCTGCAAAAAAAAATAATAATAAATAAAATTGTGCCCGCAGTCAGGCCACTCACTGAACAGCAGGCCAGGCGCCGCCTACTGGTTTACTAGTGGTTTTATTACTTTATTCAGGATTAAAGTGGGTGCATCTCATTGTAAAATTGGACTTGGCCCAAATTGGGCTTCAAACGGCCCAAATTGGGCTTCAAACGGCCCAAATCGGGCTTCAAACGGCCCAAATCTGGCTTTAAACGACCCAAATTGGGCTTTAAACGGCCCACATCTGGCTTCAAACGGCCCAAATTGAGCTTTAAACGGCCCAAATTTTTCTGACGCCGGCCGCGCGTCGGCCCGTATCGGCCTGGCCTGCTTGGTATCTAATGCCCGTCCTGAATTATGATCCCAGTCCGAACAAGATGCTGTCGAAAAAGAGAGAGGTTGACACGAAATGCAGGCAGTTTCAAGAGAAATGGAAAGAGCAGTATTTCTTTTGTGAAGTAAATGGGTAAATGAGTCGAATTGATTTTAGTAAAAAATAAATCCGGCCCCCATGAGGTCTCAGTTGAACAAATCCGGCCCTCTACCTAATATGAGTCTGACACCCCTGCTCTAAGGGAGTGCAAGGCAGATATTTAAACAGCCTTGTTTGTGTACAGTACCAGTGGCATGGGAGTAATAAAAAGGGATTAAGGACCAGGACCCCCGGTGGTCAGTAAGATGGGCTGGTTGAGCCAATGTTAAAATGATCTTTATTTATTATTTATTTTTGCTTTAAAACTATTTTTTAATTTTCTGCTTAAAGTTCATGAAAAAAGTGGCATTCTTGTTTTTTCACACAATAATTTCATAATACCATTTGTAATGCCACCGTTGTAGTGCTGTTGTTCAAAATTAAAGTACATTTTCTCAGATTTATTGGTGTCTTTCTAGTCACACAATTTAATAGTCAGTGTTTCCCATACACTGATCTATTTGTGGTGGTACACCCTACATAGATTTTGACCCCCACAAATATTGCCACATATTAATTTCAACTAGTTGACTGCAAACTCCTGCTTTAGTGCTTACAGTATATTATTATCTTGTCGGAATATTATTCCAGCCAATAAGTTAGGAAGTTCCCTTTTGATTTAATTTTACTTTTGTTTTGCCTACAAAGCAAAATGTTACTTTACTTGAAACTCCCCTGAAGTGATTTTGGTATTATTTATGCAAGCATAATTCTACCATATACCTGTATGCAGAATATATATAGTATATATAGGGAAACAATTATTTTTTCATTGCTGTAAAACCACAGAACGGTAAAGAAGATATTGATGTGTGTAGTTCTTCATAGATCTAGTCTCTTCATTTTGATCTCAAAGTGCGCCAGTTTGATCCATTTTTACTTGAAACTGTACAAAATGTTCTTCCGGGGGGGCATGGCCCCCTAGGGGTTCAGTGGTCCATGACCTTTGGGTGGGCTGAGCCCACCCAAAGCTCTGATGCTAAAACCGCCCCTGATCGGAAGTACGTTTTATACCTGTTGTGTTGTCCTGGCTGCTGCCATGCGTAAAACTAACTTTTTAAAAGACTGCTCTAGACTCCGTATATGACATGTCTGGATCTCTTTGCAGTCTGTCCACAGTGTCCATTTCTGTGGATCTGTAGGAGGCGCTGTGTCGCTCTGTGTATCTGCCTGTAGGAGGCGCTACGCTGGTGATGTTAAAGACAGGGCAGTGCTGTAATATGTCTCCTCCATCGGGAATCGAACCAACAGCCTACCTGTCAGAGAGAGACAGTGACACAGCCGCTCAGCCGACTGAGCTAAGAGCTGTTGGGAGGTAAGCTTCTAATTTCTACACACTGTATTAACACTGACAATAACACAGCATAAAGAGTGTGACAGGTGAGATTTGTACCAGTGAGTTGAGCTAGAGTCAGGGACTGACTAGTCTCCTTCATCAGCTTATTTCTATCAGTGTTTAAACTACTGGTGATGATAAAGAAGGATCAGTGCTGCAGTTTATAATGTGAGTACTTTTTAAGAAATTGCCTGAGGCTGGGATTGAACCAACTACCTTTGCATATCACACAATATTCACATGTTTATCTGAGTGAGCTATAATCCACTTTCGCTTAACGCATTTAGTCAACCTCACCCTGATTTTATTTAGTCAAGTTTTCGTCGACTAAGTTCTAAGTATTTTCATCTCATCTTAGTCAAAGAAAACCGTAACTATTCATTAGAATTTCCAAACTTATTGTAAAGTTATATTAATCTGTTATTCTGGAATTGTTTTAAGGTTTGAATGTGCAATACAGACACAGATGTTTAACTTCTTCTTCTCTTCTGATTGGATCTCTTCCCAATTCGTCCCTCCCTAACATTTAGTCTAGTTTTCACCAGTGAAAATAGGTAGTCGATAGGTAGCTTTCATTCATTGGTCAGTGAATTATATCAGATTCTATCGAGGCTCAGAATCCCTTGGATAGAAGATATTCTCCCCAGATACTAGTCTGTAGAAAATATCTGATTGGTTGAAATGCTTTCCCAGCAGAAACCACTCAAATGTGGCCTGCATGCCCAAAAAAACAAGTTTTAATACTTTAAAATCACAGATAAGAACCACATAGATACATTTTTTTATTATTTTATTTTTATTTTTCCATCTGAGAATTCATGGTATTCTCTGAATATCTTGAAGGCCCTGACGCTTCCCCACTACACTCCTCATGCCTAAACCTTTGCATGTGAAAGTTTCTGCCATTGCCTTGTGGTCCCTTGTAGTATTATAGCTATACATATTTTATATTCTTTAGCCAAATTAATTTAAAAACAACATTTATTTTGAATGACGGCTAATGTGCTGCGTGCCATATCTGGTTTTATTTGGGGTGGGGGCTTAATTATAAAGTAACTTTGAAGTCATGAAAATCGACTATTTTCTTAGCACCCCCACAGATTTGTCTAGCCTCCCCCAATCCCCCCCTTAGAAAAAATCCTGGAGCCGTGCCTGTTCCTTTCATTTTATTGCCCAAAATTGTAGTTTGTAGTCTGAGTAGTTAAACTACACCAAAATGACCAAAAAGTAGTTTAACTACTTGACTCATTTTTGTTAGTACTATCCACCAGCTCAAAACCTCTGCACAGATTAATGTACTTTGCAAAGCTGTTCCTGATTTGCAGTTGTTTTAGCAAACTGTCTGGCCTCTCCTTTCCTTCTGTAACCTCTGCCTTAGTAGTCAGACTTCAGCAGCTCTAAATTAGTCATGAATACATGAGGGAAAAACAGGGGTAGCAACCTCTCCTCCCCCCAGCGGGGAGATTTATTGGGATAGCCTTGAACGCTGTTTCTCGTGGAGGCGAGCCCATCTTATTCAGGGGGGGAGACAAGTCTGGCCTCTCATCCGTGGTGGAGAGAAAGTGTGCAGGCGTTCTCATCCCTTCTCTCAAGCCTCCAAACACAGGATTTATCGCATGATTTCTGTGCCAATCCTTAAAATTACAGCTCACTCATTTCTGTAATTGCAGTCTAATTATACAGCAACAAATACGAAATATGGTATGAGTTGGTATATAACTAAATCAGATATAATGCGCTCAACTCACGAATATTGTAGCAACTGGTTGCTGGATCCTTTAAATGGTAAATGATCAAATAAGGAAAAAGGACAACACTCCAAGTCTTTATTCCCACACAGATGTTTCGGGCCAGTCGCCCTTCTTCAGCGTGTGAAATGGCAATTGCATACAGGTGATTCACAGGTGGGTGGGTCTAACTATAGATCTCCACAACAGGCACAAGTAAAAGCCAGCAGGGGGAGTCAGTAATGCCAATGCAGGTAGAAACATAATTGATCACAAACATAATAAATCAACAACAATCGTGCTCACTTCATAAAAAACAAGTGAATGAAATCTCTTCACTCAACCCATTGGGAATGAGGGTACCAATGGAGTGAATGCAATAGGTCTCGTCTCCCTCTGAAGGAGGATTCTGTCTCTGTGGTATATAGTACACGGTTTCAATGGCCATGTAATGTAAGTCACTCAAACTGTGTTTCAGCCTGAAACGGTTTGAGTGACTTTATTCGGTTTGTGATCAATTATTTTGATATCATCTTACAGCCCTATTGAGTCTCCAAAGTAAAAGGCCCTTAAAGTGCAGTGGTGGGGGCCGCACAAATACTTTAAGCTGCTTGGAAATGCAACATTTTTAGTTGGGGCAAATATTTAAATTGTGATTACTTGTGAGTTTGGAATGCAATGTATTCTACCTATTTCTAATCTTGTAGTGCATGCATTCACTTGGATTGACATTGTCCCTTCAAAAGACATAGTATCGCTCAAAATGTGTGGGCTCAAAATGTGTGGGCATGAATCTGAAGCATCAGCATTTGGCCATCTCTCAGTTCTCATTCCAATGATCATTTTGAAATCCCATGGGTTGGCAAAGTGGTTTACAACCTTTCTCTCTGCCAATGGACTGGAGACTCAATTATTCAAATAATGTGCGCCATAAATCAAGTTAACCAGTTAGTTAATCCAGTGGTTCTCAACCTTTTTTCTTTTCTTTTCTTTTTTTTAACGTCAAGGACCCCTAAACTGACACGAATTAGACCACAGATTTGGTCCCAGGGTCCCCCATCTGATAAGATTTTTTGTTTTTCGAGAGGCTTTATTACAGGAAGTGTATGAAACCCATGACCAAAATAGTCGTACATTCTGTCATTGTGTTACTTAATATGGATGGAATTATAGTGATATCAATTATTCTCCTTTTTGCTGGGGACCCCGCGGGACCCCTGGGGGTCCCCGGACCCCACTTTGAGAACCACGGAGTTAATCAACGCACACATTATCTGCTCATCACCTGAAACTTGTCATTTATCAATAAAGTTAATTCACTTTACCTTGGCTACACAATTGAAAATTACTCTCTCATGTAAGATGAAGTCCAAGTAGGGTAACATTTTCTGAGGAACACCTAACATTTATTTTGTACATTTCAACATGCCCGCCTGGACCTAGCATGTCTCTTGTAAAGTGTAAATGATGAGAACAGCACATAGGAAAGGGGGGGGGGGGTTCTGGGGATAAGGGCACATTTTAATGCATTCTTATCGTAAATGGTGTGTAACTTTGTAACTTGTGTGTTCTGTGAAGAGTTGTTGTGACTAAGTGGTCATTACTACACAGATATGAAGTGCTCAGGGTTTCACAGCTGGACAGACATCTGCCATGTGTTCCCACAACAAGCCCTCCCTTGCTGCTTATCTGTCTGTCCATCCTTTCACTCCCACCACGCACGCACATTATCTGACACCAAAAACATCTAAACAAAAAGTAGTGACCCCGATAAAGGTAAGTTTGGATTGTTTTTACAAAAAGCACACACTGTGAACGTAAAGTGAAATACTGTACAACCTTTAAATCAAGATAAACGGTTACACACTGTTCCTCCATGTGATTTGTGTCTCATGTTTTTGTTATAAATAATAGTGTGGTGTAATTTCTTAAGTGAAGCGGCCTGTTCATTTCCTTGTATTAAATCCATACCTGGCAACCCTCCTGTACTCTTCCTTTTCTGTCTGTACAAATCAGACAGGAAGAAAAACACGTTCCAATGAGCAGAGATTGTTTTTAGTTAGACAATAGACATTCATGAATAAAACTAGAATGACCGCAACGCGGACTTATGCCTCCGCCATTAATTCATTCTTAAGTCCAAATCGCCATTTGAGGCAAATTGGATGAAATTCCGTCAAGGCACTCCTGAGATGTTGCGTTACAGAGCTTGGAAATTGGGTGTGTGAGGTCACAGTGACCTTGAACTTTGACCACCAAAATGTAATCAGTTCATCCTTGAGTCCAAGTGGACGTTTGAGGCAAATTCGAAGAAATTCCATCAAGACATTCCTGAGATATCGCGTTGACAAGCTTGAAAATGGCATTCGAGAGGTCACAGTGACCTTGACCTTTGATAACCAAAATGGAATCAGTTCATCCTTGCGTCCAAGTCAATGTTTGAGCCAAATCAGAATAAATTCTATCAAGCCGTTCTTGAGATATTGCGTTAACGAACTTGGGAATGGCGTTCGTGAGGTCACAGTGACCTTTAAGTTTGACCACCAAAATGTAATCAGTTCATCCTTGAGGCCAAGTTAATGTTTGAGGCAAATTTGATGCAATTCCGTCAAGGCATTCCTGATATATGGCGTTAACAAGCTTGAAAATGGCGTTCGAGAGGTCACAGTGACCCTGGCCTTTGACCTTTGACCACCAAAATCTAATCAGTTCATCCTTGAGTCCAAGTCGATGTTTGAGGCAAATTTGATTAAATTCCATCAAGGCATTCGTGAGATATCGCGTTAACAAGCTGGAAAATGACGTTTGAGAGGTCACAGTGACCTTGACCTTTGACCACCAAAATCAAATCAGTTCATCCTTGAGTCCAAGTGGATGTTTAAGGCAAATTTGATGAAATTCCGTCAAGGCGTTCCTCAGATATCGCGTTAACAAGCTTGAAAATGGCGTTCGAGAGGTCACAGTGACCTTGACCTTTAACCTTTGACCACCAAAATCGAATCAGATCATCCTTGAGCCTAAGTGGATGTTTAAGGCAAATTTGATGAAATTCCATCAAGGCGTTCCTCAGATATCGCGTTAACGAACATCGTACGGACGGACATACGTACGTACGTACCGGTACGTACGGACGGACGGGCAACCCGGATCATAATGCCTCCGGCCTCGCTATCGCTGGCGGCGGAGGCATAAAAACATTTACTCTAGCAAGTCTTTTTCAGAATATAATAAAATGATGTACCACCTGCTGGCAACCTGCCAAATTGGCTGGTGGAACTGACAAGATTTACCTTGTAGCCACTGCCAACATTTACTATGTGTCTGGAGGTAATTTAAGTGATGAGTCTTATACTCAAAAGACAGAGAAAACTGTTTTAACTGAAAACTTAATGTATTTTATCTCCCTTCAAAGCAAGAATGAAATGTTTGGCTTTCTTCTATTCTTAGAGAACTTCTTAGGGGCGGGGCAGAAGCATTATTTTTCTGTAGAATAACAGCATTGCATTAAAACTGAGCGACAAACACAGAAAATGTAGTAACTTTTTTCTTTCTTTTATTTTTATTTTCATGGCTTAGAAAACTGATGAGCAGACAGTGACACAGCCCGCCCCACTGTAGTAAGCTTGCTGCTTATCTGATCAGTGGTATGTTCTGCAGTCATGAGATTTTGTATTATATGAAATTGGAGAGTCACACATAGGATCGTAGTTTGAACTCCTTTTTCTAACTACAATATTAACCAAAATATATTTCTCTTTAGGATAGCTTTGCTGTGATTCAACTTCACCAAGTAAGCACTTTCTAAGCAGTTTCGCCAACACTGCTAAATGCTGCCGAACACTTTGTCCACATTGCTTTGACTTGTCCTCTGTCATCACACAGTGCACGAGTCAGTACCTGGCTGGTTAAGAGTCAGGGAAAGGGGAGAAAGGCGTGTCCAGAGTTATTCTGTGTCAGCCTCTAAGGTGGGGCTCAGTGGGCGTGTCCCGTCCCGTCCTGGTGGAGGCGTCTGATTGGTTGAAACTCCTGACAGCAGCTCTCCCATGCTGCCACAGTAGAGCAGGGAACGCATGGGCCACTTCTGGAGGGACAGACAGCGTACTATGGTTACCATGGTTACTATGACCATGAATCATACATGTCATTGTTGCTTGGCATCAAGAAGATGTACTAGTTACCCAATACTGAGTAAAAAAACTTATTTGGCAAGATGTGACAATATGCTGTTTAAAAAATGGATGCTATCTAACCAATAATTAATTTTACAGTACACGTCTAGCCTGGGTAAACCCAGCCCCCAGTGACCTGCTCTCAGGCTTACCCTGCTTACGAGTCACAAGGGTTAGGGTTAGTGACTGAGAGCAGGTCTGAGAGCAGGTCACGTGGCGGCTGGGTTTACCCAGGCTAGTACACGTCATGCTAATACAGTTCATCATCACAGATATATTAGCCTTCATCTTGTTAACTTAACAGGGTGAAACTATAGATGAGAACATGTGACAAATTGTGCACATACCCAAAAAGTACTTCTAGTCTTTGCAACAATGATTGTTATCACGTAATGTAATTGTTGAAACAATGATTATCTATTTAAATTATCTATCTATCCATCTATCCATCTATCTATCGATCTATCTGCCTGCCTGCTATCTATCTAGTCAATTTGTTGCCATTTGAACCAATTTCGCCTCCTAACCAACTTTTCATCACCACTGTTACACATTGTTTTTTTCCACTGATCCTTCCCAGCTATTGGTCAACTTGTATGTGCTCATTGCTGCATTCAGTACTTGCCTAGACCAACAAATATGCCATCATCTGCCATGTACATTTAACAGTCCATCCATGCATACGTCAGTAACAGTCAGTGCAATATACAGTACACAGTATAATATGCACACACCATGGTTAGGACCAGGATATGGTTTTGCAGTGTTACCTTAACAGGATGGAGGTATCCGCCCGGCCTGAGTCCAGGGGGCAGAATGTGCTCAGTCCTGCCCTGGTCCAGAGTCTCTGTTAGGTGGGCGATGTAGTTTGTCGCCAGAACCAGAACATCCAGTTTGGACAGCTTGGTATCTGGTGGGACTGAGGGGAGAGCAGCCTGTGGAGAGGGGAGGAGGTCGGACAGACCTGGGTTCAGTTCCCTCTCAAATCACTCAATTCAAACTCAGGAGGGGGCGTCTGGGTTGTGTAGAGGTAAAAGCACTTGCCTAACACCGCAAAGACCCGGGTTCAATTCCCAGCAGCTGTACTTCCAGCTTGGTCAGACATTCCTACAAACACAATTGGCCGTGTCTCTGGGTGGGAAGCCGGTGGGGTATGAGTCCCGGTCGCTGCGCTAGTGCCTCCTCTGGTCGGTCAGGGTGCCTGTTCGGGGGGAGGGGAACTGGGGGAATAGTATGATCGTCCCATGCGCTACGTCCTGCCGGTACGTGTCTGTGTGTGTGTGTGTGTGTGTGTGTTATATGTATATATATATACAGTATATATATATATATATATATATATATATAGCTTGTGTAAATCCAGGCATTATATATATATTAATTATATAATATATATATTTCTTACAATGATTCCCCATCCTGTGTGTGTGTGTGTGTGTGTGTGTGTGTGTGTGTGTGTGTGTGTGTGTGTGTGTGTGTGTGTGTGGGGTCTACCTGCAGACTGTGGAAGGCCTGTCGCAGGTTGCGTACGCGGCTCCTCTCTCTGGCAGCATTTTCTGGGGCATGCTGGATCCTGACCTGGACTGTCGAGCAGAAACCAGAACCAGAACCAGTGTTTGGCCCTGAACTGGAACCGGGCCCGGACCCAGACTGCACCTGCATCAAAACCACATCTGTGTCAGACTCTTAGAGGCCATTTACACCTGGCGTTAACATGCGTTTTCTGCAATCTGATTGCAATCATATTGCAGAAATGGTTGTCCTCTCAATCCGCATAAAGTTGCTGTATCCAGATTGAGAGGACCCATTGCATTTACACTTGTGCTCAATGTGTACACAATGCATCCCTGACCACCTCCGGAGGTGGTTTGGCCGATCAGATTGCAATCCTTCATGTTTACACCTGTACTTTCAAGTGATAAAACACAATCTGATTGCAATCTGATCACAGAAAACACATGTTAACGCCAGGTGTAAATGGCCTCATAGAGCTTGACATTTACGCATCACTAATAATGTGTAAGGTCTTAATCAGAAGTTCTCTGATACACAAGTGTGAGTGATATCCCATACTGTTTTCCTTAGTGGAAATCTATAAGGTGATGTGTTGCATTATTTTGTACAAAATGTATTGGACCAAGTGGTTCCTCCTATACCATTTATTTTGATCAATATCCAACTGGCTGTCCAAAGTCCTTTATGGCTGCATTATCATTGAGGCCATTTACACTTGGCACTAACATGCATTTTCTGTGATCAGCTTGCAATCAGACACATTGCATTTACGCTGACCACCTCCGGAGGTGGTTTGGTCGATCAGATCGCAATCCGTCTTCAATGTGTCTTGGGGGCGTTTACACCTGTACTTTCAAGTGGTCAAGCACTATCCGATTGCAATCTGATCACAGAAAACGCATGTTAGTGCAAGGTGTAAATGGCCTCTATGCGTCTTTGAAATCAGGGTCAGGATTGCCTTTCAATTTGAAAACATTCATCCTATGTTACAAATAAATGTTTTCCCGTTTTTACACCATTTTGAGTACATCACACATTTTCACCAAATTCTAGCAGTATTTACTGTATGTGTACTCATGTTATGTCTGCTTATGTGTTCAATATGTTACGTGGTGTGACATGCTTTTTCATGTTTACCCAGCAAACGCATCTTGGTCACATGGGGTAGAAATGAAACTTTTCATGCAGAGGAGACAGACTCACCCACTTTCTTGGTTCCTGGCTGCTGCGTACGCACTGCCTGAGGCCAAGCAGGGATGCTGGGCTGCTGGCCGGACAGGCCTGCTGGCTCTGTGGGTCGGCTGCGGTGCAGGAGATAGGCTGGTGGTCCGGACAGGTCTGCTGGCTCTGTGGGTCGGTTGTGGTGCAGGAGATGAGCTGGTGGTCCACCGCAACAGACATGAGCCCTTCCAGAGGATTCCCAGCCATGGATGCTACAGGATAGCACCTATCCCCAACCCAAACTGATGTAGCAGCCTGTCCTGACGCCTTAAAACTTAACTACCGTCCTTAGTCCACTTTCATTTTCAGTCTACTTTGTATTAAAGCTTCAATAGCTACTGAAAGCCATTATTTGAAAGTGAGCTGCAACATCCCTGGTGCCTCATCTCCAGTGAAGACCGCCCCAGGTGGAAACCCAGACCCCCGAACAGCTGATGAAAATGCTCCGCGGTCACACCGACGGCGTTTGTTCGTTTTCCTCCGGGCTGCTTCTCTGCGCATCACTGTCCCAAGTCTCACTCTCTCTCTCCCTTTCTCTCTGCCTCGCCCCTTCCTTCGCTCGACTTGTTTCTTTATCGGGTGAGGTAATGTGGGGATCTTCAAGTGGTCCTTATCTCCCCCGCCCGGCCATCCTGATCCTCCCCTGGACTCTCGGCTGCCAAGAAGAGCAGGCAGGCGGGCAGGCCGGCTTGGGGGAGTGGAGGATTGGAAGGGTGTCCCGAGCCAGGGCACTAGGGGGCTTGGGAAAGTCCAAGCCCCGCTAACAGCTGGACAGGGGTGGGACTGGGGGTTTTGGGGCAGTGGAACGTCAAACATCACCAAAGGGAAGTGGTGGACACGCATTTCTTTTTGGTTGAAAACTTTTGGGGGAGATGTTCTGGGATGGGATAACACAGAGGTTGTCGGTAGCTCAGCACCGTTGGACCCTTCACACACGAGGTCAACGATTTAATAGAATTATTTTCACCACACATGCAAACACATGCGCTCGCACACATTTCACTTTAACTGCCTATTATTGATGTGTTTTCTGCAATGTCAAGTACAGTGTCAACGTGGCACGTGCATTTAGGGGCATAGACGTATAACTAAGGGCCTTCTGCAACAAATTAATGCATTTTTGTTGAGATTTTTTGGTGTTTCTGAATTTCACAGTCAACAGCAGAGAGAGAGAGGGAGGGAAGGAGAGCGGGAGAGCGAGCGAGAGAGAGAGAGGTTATGACATGCAAAAAAGGTCCCAGGCTGGAATGGAATGGAGGACATTGAAAGTACTTGGGATGTGCCTTAACCAATTGAGCCATCTCCAGAAAATTTTCTTTCTATAAGAGACTGACTCTTGAGACAATAGACTCAATATCAATTTTATTTGGTCAAAAACATTACGTCAGAACATTGTGTCAGTATCTAAAATACAACATGCCATTCAGGTCATCTTAGAATGATCTCAAACACTGCAATAGTGATTCTGTTTCTTATCTATAACTTAAAAAGGCAAAGATCCATTATTGGTGGTACAGTATTATTGAAAATTCAATTTCACAAGCTAGCCAAACATTTGACAAAAAAAGTATCTGCATTACTGGGTAAACATTCAATCTCACACTATGTGAGATCCCCAACTCTTCCTACTAAAACAAGATTAACCAATTTCTATACAGTGAATAAATTGGTTCATTTATCATTTCATTTTCAAACAAAACTTGTCTACTCAACTTTAGTAGTGGTATATAATCACGAGCATCAATTAGCATTTTGGCCTCTTTTCAGCATTGTTACGTTCATTTCAGTCTATTATTAGTCAATTATAATACTAAATTAAAGTATAAACCGAAGTCTTTGAAATGAAAACCAAACTGTTACACTGGTCACTTCTACTCGTAGCCAGTGTAATTTACAGTGCTTGGAAGCACAAATCAAAGCTAAGCAGTGAGTCATGCTGGGTAATCAATGCTCTGTAAGTATACTAGCAGGAAATGATTTGATAGATAACAGTTCATTGAAAAAGCTCCAGATATCAAAGGCAGCTGTGGTTGTAGCGATACAGTTGTGCCGTTGTTGGATGTGAATTTTGTCACAATATCTGATATTAGCACCTTTGGATTTCTGGAGAAAGAAAAAACGAACAGGGTTTGAATGGGTCTGAAAGTGTGATCAAATGTTGTGAGTAGGGATGAAATGATTACTAGTTTAATGATAAACCCTGATAAAGGTCCTGACAGTATTATGTTAAAATGTGTTATCATTAAAAGCGTGTTACTGTGATTACAGCGCTTTGAAAAACACAGTGAACACTGCTCATCATCAACCAAAGTCTCCCAGATGCAGGTGTGCAGCCATGGTGAAATATCACTGATATTTCAGTGAGTGTATCAGTACTTTTCGAAAATGTTCAGCACATTTTAACAATACCCCGGTAATAAATACTGATAGCCGCGATCATTTTTGTCACTATAATCGTGATATCGACGATACCGAAGGAAAAGCAGGATTTGGAGGTGCCAGGCGATGGTGTGGCAGCAGCATGGCTGTGTGTCCAGCGTGAAGGAGGTGAGAGTTATTAAGGAGAGGAATGTCTGGCACATACTCCACGCTGTCATCACAACACCACGCTGTCATCACAACACCACCGAGGAGCGAGCGCTCCCTAACCTCCCATCTGGGGCTGCTGAGTAAACTACAGTCAAGACTACAAGACTGAGGCGAGCTCAGCGGGAAGCCAGGAACTCCAACAGCTATAGCCGGAGAGAGGTTGAGTGGATGCTGGAGTTTTTGGCTGAACAGAGACACACACACCCTCACCTCTATCGGTGAGTTTGTTGGTTGGCTGGTAAGCTGGTTAGTGGCTGGGCCCCGCCCACAGCACTGTGACATTCAACGTTTTCAGCTCATGACCCCCCCCCCCCCCCCCGCCCGGCCCCCACCCCAAAACAAACAACAACAAACAAAAACAAACCGATCTGATGATCCTTGTGAGTCGTGACCGCCTGCTGCAGGCATTTACTTGATCAGTAATTGAAGTAAGCTTAAAGGCTGCAAATATTGTTTCCTAACAAAAAAGTCATTCATCAAAAAGATTAAAATCGTGACAATAAAATTGTATATGGGAGATATTTTTCACATGAATACAAATCATCTTTCGGGCTTCCTGGAGGCCCCAACCTCCAGGTTGAGAGACAAGGACATAAGCCCAGTTTCTGTGATTCGAATCTGCATCTCTTATTGTCACATGATCTGATTATTGCATAACTCCACTGTTCATGCTGACATGGGACTATACGTCTGAAAAGAGTTGCCATAACTTGCCTGCTGGCAACAAATTCCATTAGTTTTCAATTTCTGTTCTTTCTGTATTGGTTTCTCCACAGCTCAAGGTTCAAACTGACATCACCAAATAAAGTCAATCAATCAATCAATCAAAACTGTTAAAAAAATCATCTGAAAAAGCATTCTGGCCCCCAATTCAATGAACTCCATTGTACCGGATATAAATATATTTTTCAGATATTAACACTGCACGAGACTGGTCCACATATTGATATGTATTAAGACTGATAAAGCTGCTATAGTATCAGTGCTGTGTACACAAACAAACATTTTGAGGGGTAGCAAAAAAAGGGGCACATTTAGAATGTTTATCTTGTAAAGTTGAAATGCTCTATAAAATTTGAAAAAGACTTGCAAAAAGGGCACTTCTTCATCTTAATCTAGTCTGCTACTTTATAGTATACTTCATCTAGTCAGGCTTGAGCATCACCTGGGGTCAATCTGTGCACGTGCCTGTGTATAGTATATTGTTTTATCAATCCCACCTCATAGACACACAACAGACACGTCTTAACCTAGAATCCCAATCTGAATGTTTCTACATGCTTACTGCTCAGGAACATGCTCCAGATCCTGTTTCTCTACATCCATCCATCCAACCAATGGATCCACTCACAGATCAACCTGCTCATCCCTCCATCCTCGACTAGTTCTTCTTCTCCAGTGTCTTGGTGAAGCTCTGGATGTCCCGGGCCATTAGCTGGGGCTCCTCCATGGCAGCAAAATGGCCGCCGCTGGCCATGTGTGTGAAGGTCTTGAGATTGCGGTATTTCTGTTGGACCCAGAGCTTGGGTGTGTGCATCAACTCGTTCGGGAAGCAGGCATAACCAGTGGGCACATACACTGGTATCCTGGGAGGGGAGGATGGTGTGTTAATGTTAGTGTCAGATTTAAAGGGACACCTTAACATTTAAGCTTGCAAATAGGCCTAAAGTCAAGGTTTTGAAACGCATGACAGTACACTGGTAGAGTAGCTAAAAAAAAGTTGAGCCAAGCGGGACCGACGGCCGCCTTATTATAATAATGAGATATAACTGTTGCGACAGCCTCAGATGTGCTTTTATCAGGTTCAAGCTTTGAAGGTTTCTGATTGGCGGAGTCGCATTTAAACATGACTCAGCCAATCATAAATAAATAATAATAATAATAATTAAAGTTTAAACGTGACTCCGCCAATCAGAACTGAGAACCAGAACTACCCGTTTAACACATTGAATGCCAGCCATGTTTTCATTCCTGTAGGTAAGTTGTGCCAGGGGTGTTTTTGACGATTCTGGCTCATTTTAGAACAGCCGAGGATTCTTTTCTGTTAAGAATTCATGAACACCAATCATCTAAAAATAACTAATAGAATGTGTGCTTTCTCTGTCTAAAAGAGTTAGTTTGCAGAGTTAGTAGTTATGTAGATATTAGCCGTTGAGTACAGCATGGTTTCAGCGTCTGGAAATTTATTCAGAGATAAATGGCTTTTTGTGAAACAGTCACTTTAACCATTCATTTTTGGCATCAGTAAGACCGTCAGACATTCTAAACAATAGTTTTGAACAGTAATTTCCTCCATAACAACAGGAAACACCCCTCTCATTCAAACTCCTCCCTCCGTGTGTCTTCTCCTCCTTCCTCCTAACAGCGGGCGTGTCAGAAGCGCGTTGTGCTGCCTGCCTGTCTGTCTGCGTGCCTGCCTGCCTGCTTGCCTGCGTGCGGGGACGAGTCTGAAATGGATTACTGTAAAATCGCCAAGCCATTTCCTTGAATGGCTTGCTCCCGCGGTGTGTGTGTGTGTGTGTGTGTGTGTGTGTGTGTGTGTGTGTGTGTGTGTGTGTGTGTGTGTGTGTGTGTGTGTGTGTGTGTGTGTGTTCGCGCGTTGCCCCCGCGGCTCTGGGGGGAAGAGATCTCTGTCCGTTCTGTGTGTGTGTCCGGGCTTCTGACTGTAAAATCGCCAAGCCATTTCCGCGGGAGGCGGCTGCTTTTGGGTCCCGTGGCTGTGACTTCTCTCGGTCTCTGTCGCCACTTAGTGGTCGGTAAAATAGATTACACACATGCTCTTGCTCCAAATAGTTATCTCGAAGATGTAAAAGGGGTTGATTGATGTCCCACCGTCAAAAAAAAAAAATGTTTATGTAAGACGAGTTAGCTCGTCCTTGGCACTTAAGCGCTGGATTATGTAAGACGAGTTAGGTCGTCTCTGGCACTTAATGTGTTAATTTGACTTTTAAGATGACAAATTTCTTCAATAAACAGTTCAACCAATATGCCCCCAGAGGTTTCTTATTTGGGTACCGTTAAAATGACTTGCTATTTTTTTTTTTGGCATCACTCATCGGTACCAGTGGGTCGTGCTCGACTCTGCGATGCCACTCACTTGGCGTGGGGTTGGTTGAGGCCTTTGCTGAAGTTTTCCTTGTAGAACCTCATGGAGGAGACGATGCAGCCGGACGTCCAGTAGATCATCACATTGGTCAGCAGGTCATCCAGAGAGAACTTCCTGCAAGGTAACACACACATGCTCGACAACACAGGCACAGCAGATAATGGCTGCAGTTGTTTAACATAAAAGTAATGAGAATAATGATGATTCTGGGGTGTCTGGGTAGTGTAGAGGTAAAATCACTCATATACCACCATGGAGACCCAGGTTCAATTCCTGCGCAGCGCTACTTCCGGCTTGGTCAGACATTCCTCCAGACACAATTGGCCGTGTCTGGGGGTGGGAAGCCGGTGGGGTCTGTGTCCTGGTTGCTGCACTAGTGTCTGCCTCTGGCTGCTGTTTGGGGGAGGGGAACTGGGGGGGGGGGGTAGTGTGATCCTCCCACACGCTACGTCTTGCTGGGGAAACTCCTTGCTATCAGGTCGAAAAGAAGAGGCTGGTGACTGCACTGCACATGTACAGTATCAGAGCCGCATGTGCTAGTCTACAACTCTCCCCAGATCTGCAGAGGGGGTGGAGCCACGACCAGGGCAGCAGGGGGAATTGGCCAAGTATTGGGGAGAAAAGGGGAGAAACCCCCCAAAAAACTTGTTTTACATTTTCCCTCATTGAAGCTGTTTATGAGCATTTTTGGCAAGTCTGCACGGAGTTGTGGTACGCACATGCATCCACAGGAGGGCGCGCACATCGCCGGAAGTCTGCACGTAGTTGGGGCTTCTACCTTGTACCTCTTCACGTCACGTAACGACTTCTCAAAACGTCATTGAGTGACTGAAACACTAGCTAGCTAACATGCTACACTCACACAATGGTGAAATCACACAATGGTGGTATGGATGCCTTGATGGCAAATGTAATTCTATTCTATATTCTACTCTATTCTACGCACGCATGTACCTGGTGAGTCCTCCGTCATCCAGGCTCCTGAAGTTGTGGTTGGTCCATGTGGAGAACTTCTCCAGAATGTAGGCAGCCAGACCGACTGGGGAGTCGTTCAGTCCTCGACCTGCGGGGGGACAAAGTGACTTGAAGTAATAATGATGATGAGATATAATTATATACTGTACACACAGAACAACATCATAAGTGCAGCACTTTTGTTTTTGGTCCAATTTTTCACGAGTTGAAATAAAAGATCTAAGACTTTTTCTATGCAGACAAAAGGCTTAGTTACATTATTTTCTCTCAAATTCTGTTCACAACTTTGTTTAAATCCGTGTTAGGGCTAATGTACACCGCCTCCGGAACAGATGCGGTACGGCTCGGGTACGGCTGCTAACAGACCCACACTCATGTAATCTGCCAGACTTATGCGGGATCCGACAAAAATAGAACGGGTGCGTAATTTTTCCGTACCGCATGTATCGCCCATCTATTAACATGGGCGAGAGTCGATCCGGCAGTTTTGCCGGATCCGCAACGCAGCCGTAACGCATCTGGTGTACATTGCCTGCTAGTGAGCACTTCTCCTTTGCCAAGATAATCCAGCCTCCTGACAGGTGTGGCATATCCAGATGCTGATTAAACAGCAGAATTATTGCACAGGTGTGCCTTGCGCTGATCTCAATAAAAGGACATTCTATGTGCCGTTTTATCACAAACCACACGGCCACAGATGTTGCAAGTTGTGAGGGAGCATGCAATTGACATTTTGACTGCAGGAATGTCCACCAGTTGCCCATCAATTGAATGCTCATGTAACTACCATAAGCCGTCTCCAATGTGTTATGCTGCCTTCAAATGGAACTTGTGAGCTCATGGTTATGACGTGGGAAGTCGTGATCATAATAACAATGAATATACACATTAATATGCTTGAGCCAGGTTTACGTCCGGTATTCCGTGACAACTGGAGGTTTGCGTCAAGGCCATCGGTAACACTGGCCAATCCGAATCTGACCACAAACTTGCTTATCTGACCATTTTGTTATCCGTTTTGCAACCCTTACCCACGGTGTCCGGTTTGGTGGCCTGGATGTGCATGTAGCCGGACTCTTTGACGGACTCCACCACCAGCTTCTCCATGCAGGGAAAGAGGCGCTGAATGTCCACGTCGGTGAAGCCGAACAGCTTGGGGAAGTGACGGCCGAGCATGAGGGATAAAACCATGGGCAGCCCCGGCTTGGAGGAAGGGGCGAAGTTCACGTGCAAGCCTTTCACTATCCTGGGGTATGGAAAAAATGAAAGAAATGACAAAGATAAGATAATTAGAGATTATGGCAATTATATTATATGATAATTATGCTCTTATATTGCTCTTCCCAGGATAAGCAGATGTGTAATTTTACTTCAACTCAGTAACGTTGTCTTCAGCAGATATTTGCTCAGGTGTTGAGGAATGCCTTCTCTCTTACTTGGGCTCCAGCTGAGACATGTTGGTGGTGACCAGGTAGCCCCAGTCTCCTCCATGAGCGTAGAACTGCTGGAAGCCCAGACGCTTCATCAGTTTGTGGAAGACGCGCGCTGCACACACCGAGTCAAAACCTGAGACAACCACACACGCACGCACACACGCACACACACACACACACACACACACACACACACACACACACACACACACACACACACACTTTCTGTGGATGTTTGATTTCTTTCTCTCAATCACCATTAAAAGCAGCGGTAGATTCCCTGCCTACCAACACGAGCGTCGCAGGTTCGTGCCCCGTGTTGCCTTGTTGGTCGGCCATCCATACAAGCACAATTGCCCATGTCTGCGGGTGGCAAGCCAGATTAAGGGTATGTGTCCTGGATGCTGCGCTAGCGCCTCCTCTGGTCAGTCGGGGCGTCTGTTCAGCGGGGAGGGGAATTGCGGAGTAGCGTCAGCCTCCTACACGCCACGTCCTGCCAGTGAAACTTCACTGTCAGATGGCAGCTGGCGACTGCACATGTATCGGAGGAAGCATGTACTAATCTACAACTATCCCCAGATGGGCAGAGGGAGAGCCTGGGAGAGGGAATTGATCAAGTACAATTGGGGTGGGTTTCGGGTAACTGACCTTTCTTCTGTGGGGCTTGGGAGTAGCCATAGCCCGGGATGGAGGGACACACCACCTCGAACACAAGGTCATGTGGATCTGACGGCTCTGTTAGCAGTGGGATCATCCCATAGAACTCGTAGAAGGAGCCGGGCCAGCCGTGCACCATCAGCAGTGGAACAGCGCTGGTTCCCTCCGGTAGGTTCTTGGGCTTCACGTGGACGTAATGGACATCGATGCCTGGACGGAGGTCAAAACACAGGAACAGGACACAGATCAACTGGATGAGAATTTTGAGCTAAAAATTAAAGTTTGCAAGATCGAGAGCTTTCCTTTGCAGCCATAGGGCCTGTGTCCATCTAGCGTCTTTTCATCAGGTCCAGCGTCTTTTTTCAGTTGTTTCCAATGGGGGGAGAGCGTATGTGCAGCACTCAGGCGTTTTTGTGCGCCCGACTCCCAGCGCTTCCAGCTGAAAATATTTTAACTTTTCAGAAAGACGCTGGTGTCAGGTGCTGCTTTTCTAGCAACTTAATCATGGAGAAACTATTGTAACAGAGACAGAAAGGCTCAATTGTGGGAGCAGATTGGCTAGACACTTGATATTTCTGGTGAGTGTTGAGCTAAATCACTGTATGTGTGTTGTTTGCTAATGTTAGCTGTCAGCTATCAAGCTACTACCGCACTGAACTAACGTTAGTTTCAGACTGCTTCCTTGCATATTGTGCGCTGGGATCAGCGCTCCCCAGCGCACTCCCGGCGTTTAACGGTCGGAAAAAGACACTAGGTGGACACAAATTCTCAGCAAATGCTTAACTACGCAGCTAGTGTGTCTCTAATACAGGCCAATTAATAACTCAAAACAAACAAACAAATAAATAAATAAATAATCAATGGTTGTTATGCTTTAAATTGGGCAGTGTTAGTGCCTTCCTTGCTCTACCAGTTGACCAACACACAGAATGGAACCACTAACCCTGGCGGTGTTGACACCACTGACCAACACAGGGAATGTAAACCAAATCTCTGGATAATGTGAGTGTCACATTCGAGGACTTGAAGAAGAAGACACTGTCCTATAAGTCTTCGTGGACAGTGTCTTCCTCCTCCTCCAGCAGTGCAGCCTCACCTTCGATGTTGGTTTTGAAGTGTGGGTACTGGTTGAGTTTGTCCACTTGTCTCCTCCAGTCAAAGTGGTTTCTCCAGTAAGACACCACCTCCTGCAGGTACTGGGAGTTGAAGCCGTAATTAAACTGGCTGTCCTCCAGAGAGGGAACGGGGCGCGTCTGGTCTATCCTCCTGTAAAGGTCCTGGGACAAGAGGAGAGCGACGAGAGCGAGGTGAGAGCTTTTCCAATGCTTCCCCCCTCACCCCCGCTTCTTTCAAAGATGCTGCTATCACATGTCAACATCCGTCCGTAGTTTACTTTGGCAATATGAATGCAGATTAAGACCCTGCAAACTGTAATGGTTCAGCCGAAGTCGAAGGAATTGTGTTTTTTAATGAATCTGGACCATAGACAAGTTAAGATGTAGGCTATTCTCTGAGATAGAGGCCAGTAGGTGTCAACATGTCAGAGCAGGAAAATTTGTATAGTATGAAGATGTCATATTAATATATTAATAACATATTAATTAATAACATATTAATGTCATACATTTGCATTTTTCCCAGGAACAAGTCAACAACTTTCCATTTATTTTCCCATTTACCCCTAATCTTTCCCATTGCCTTCTTGGCTGTGTTGTGCTAGCCTGGTAAACCAGCCGCTCATGTCAACTCATTTCCTTACCAGACCATCTGGCCTCCAGCTTTCACCCAGTGTTTTGTAGTGGGCGGGAGTTGGGCGGGTGTACTTGCCTTGACAGACAACTCCTTCAGCCAATCAGTGTTGGATCCAGTCAAATCCAAATCCACTCGGGAGAACGGCGAAAACATATTTTCCGCCGAGAAACTCCACTGTTGCATACATACTGTACTTGACTTGTACTACATAGTGTACTTGCTTAATTGTTGATATTGAGTCTATTTCTGCAATAACTGCACTTTATGGCTGTTTAAACTCGACAAACGTTGACGTTACTGCTCGAGGCGGACAGCCACGGAGGTAGCCATTACTGTTTAATTTGCCAACGGCATTCCTGATTGGCCGGTTATGATGTCAACTACGAGGCGGGTCGCTGATTGGCTAGAGCACTTTGTAATTTCAGAAAACACCGTCCCACGGCTGGACGGTCTGGTAGAACGAAATGAAATGTCAGTTCACGTGACCGGCTGGTTTAACAGGCTAGTGTTCTGCCAAATGGAGCGCAGAAATAAATAAAAACATTTTGAGAAAATAACAGTGAATCTAACCTCCAGCTCTTCGTCACTAGTTGTGACTTTGTAGGGGCGGATGGTTACGTCCTCCCCATCTTCGGGGGGCACTCCAGGCCCCCACCAGCCATCCTCTGTCTTCAGAACCTGATGAGTCTTGCTCCTCTGAACCAGGAAGAAGATCAAGCCTGCGATCACCAGACCAACCAGCACCTCGGTGAACATTCTGCTGAGGTCTGCACCAACAGAGGCACAGGTGGTGCTGAGGTCTGCACCGACAGAGGCACGGGTGGTGCTGAGGTCTGCACCGACAGAGGAACAGGTGGATGAAGAGAGACTGGATGGGCAAGGAGGACCAGGGGAAGGCAAAAGATTTACCAATGAAAATGAAAATAAAGTAAACTATCTTTGTCAACGTCAACCAATACTTTACATGGCCAAGACTTGATAAAAACCAAATACAGTATTAGTTTCAAATAACAATGACATTCACATTACATTCTACTTCATGTATTTAAAGAAAGAGCTATATTATAGATATAATATAGATATATTTGCTCTCATATACAACATTGTATGTATCTCCAAACACGGAAAGACTAAAACAATGTAAGAAAAAAAAAGTCAAAAAAGTTTTTAGCGGGTCTAAAATGTCCAAAACTATATGAAAATATGACTTAAATGGATGTGTGAGAGACTAGCCTGTCCAGAGGATTTGCTGACTAAAACTAATAAACCAGTGGAAGAAAATGCTGCAAGAACATATTGGAGTGGAACTATAACGTGTTTATCAAGCTAAAAATGTACGAGTGTCTAGGGAAGGGGCGGGGGACCACAACACAACAATTGTGCAAACCATGATGCACACAATCATTCCTTATCTCTGTGACTTTCTCCATCAATGACACAAACAATTTGAGTCTGGCACATGACAATACAATTAACCAGGACAGGACGAGTTCATGGGAAAATGTAGGAATGCTTAAAAACAAAAGTGCCACTGTTGTTGCGAATATTCCAGTACAGCCAGCTGAAAGGATTAGGTAGAGAATAGGGCAGATAAGGCCCTGCAGCCAGCAGCCAGTCAGTCACAACGCCTGAGGCTGCATGACACAGCTTTTCTCTTTGCAAACAAGGGGAGATATCACTCATTTCTCGTCTACTTTCTATGGGATTGACAACCAATAGATCACATTTTTCATGGGATCACAACTCATGCTGTCATGACACTCATGTGCATGCATGTCAACAGGACATAATGTAAACATTGTGTAAGACAGTTATTACATGTCTGGTCTTCGTTTCGTCCGAAGCCCTGACGTCAAGTTGATTAAAGTTAATTCACTCACTGTCAAGTTGGAAAAGTATGCTAAAACTTGCTCTATGACCCCTAGCTGCCCCTTGACCGACTTTACATTGGGCAACATCGCATCGTTTGGCTAAGCAACATACGGTAACTCAGAACTTAGCATTCAGTGCAACTAACTAGCATAGAAACCAAGCGATGATACAGCTCGCAAAGATGAATTAACAGCGCAAACAACCAAGAAAATGTCACGTTAACCGGAATCTACAAACGTCTGGAGAAGTTGATGCTATTTTACCTGTTTTCTGGCCCCGAGGTGTAACAGGCAGCAGCGACAACCTCCTCAGCAACCAGACCAGACCTCACCAGCTGGAACACCTCCAAGTGGGACGGCCCTGTGCAGAAATGGATGCTGGGAAGTGTAGTTACTAGTGAGTGCGTGTGTGCGTGCGTGTGTGTGTGTGTAGAAGTGTGTCGGGAAGGGTCACTGAACTCAACGCTAAAGGATTACTTTTAAAGGACTAAATAATCACTAAACTGTTCTACACAGGTTCAGTCTCTCCAGGCCTATTAATCTATTTAATCAAAAAATGTGTTTTCCTTAAAAAATAAATAAATAGGGAAACTAATGGAAAATAACTAGACAATACAAACTAGATGAACAGAACAAAAGGTGCATCGGTGAGGAGGGAGACTGAATGGTCTGAAGGTGTTCTTAAGCCCAATGAGTACCAGGCCCAGGTGCACCCAATCAGTAATGACCCCAACACCGGGTACAGGCTCTTGCAAGACAAGGCCAGGAGAGTGGGAGGGTTGTCACATTGAAGAAAATGAAACCCATGACCAAAATCGTAATTGTGTCATTGATTTATTTATGGTTGGAAATCTAGTGAAAATGAATGGGGTGGTTGGGAGTCCAAAATCTGCACTTTTCTTGCTGTTTTGGATGTAAAAAAAGCCTTTTACCGTATATGCTTTTCAATGGGGAAATTCTAACAGTGCAAAAAGAGCTGTTTCAGCCAATCTTTGACATATCCCAGGCTATGATGGTCACCCCAAGAAAAATCCACTCTGCATTTATGGGATGGAAAATAATTCACTTGTGTTTTTTACTGTATTTTTACTGTACTGTACTGTACTGTACTGTACTGTATGGTACACTGGTATTTCAGGGGTTAAAATTTTGAGTAAGAAATAAATGTTGGTACCAATAATGAGTGATGAAGTTACCAATGAGTAGCCTACAAAACAATAAAAAAAAATCAAAAAAATAAATAAATTATAATACAAATAAAATTCACCCTTATCAATTCCTCTGGGACGCTTTTTGTCTGACCAAACAAGGGCACAAGGGTTAAGCCTGCTAAATAATTGTTAACCTCTTAAAACATTTATCTGTGCAATTTGACATTGTGCTAAAATTTGTCTGCATTTAGCCCATCAAACAAAATCTGCTAATTTTTTTGCATGCATATATTTGTGTATATGTGTACAATTTGGCACCATGTAAAGTGATTGGTTCTGTTTCTATATGGTAAGTGAGCTATAATATACACTTACCATTTCAACCATAATGTACAATACACATTGGTGGTGGTTGACCTCATCTCTAAGGATGAGATGTAATCTTGAGTGCTGGGTGATGCTTGAGTACATCTGAATGACTTGATGACAAATTGAACAGTGACAGGAATGTTTCTGAGGGTGGTTCTCTTGACGCTCATATTGTTTTAAGTCTCCTGTTAATTGCATAGTCTGCATTCGTGACTAATTTTGTGGAAATACAGACATCTCAAATGCCATTCCTGGATCCTGCTGAGGTAGAAAAAACATTTGACTCTGAAATGGCTAAGGAATTTGTCTAGGCCCCGGCTGTCACAGTATGACAAGGAAGTATCTTAAGTTGTCAAACAGGTGTCTGACGCAGAAAGTGCACTCAAGGAAGTCAAATAAATAATGTCGTAATTTGCCATGGCTGATTATTAGTTTCTATCTCTGCCATGATTCTGCCACCCTGACAACAGATACTTTCTGGAAGCCAGAAGCCAAAGACGGGTAAAATACTATCTACATTTGTATATGAATTTGATCTAATATAATTATATTGATCGTATAGTCAGTGTTGTGTAAAAACTGTGTATCTGCAAAATGTCAACTTTTCAGGAACTAACAAAAACAGGCTTGTTTTTAATTTACTGAGTTTGATGAAAGTAAGTAAGTAAGCTTTATTTATATAGCACTTTTCAAAGACAGGTTATAAAGTGCTTTACAAAGACATAAAAAGAAAATAAATTACCAGATAAAAGTAAACATACAATTGATACAGTAATAATGACAAGCAAGGTATGGGTTGTTAAAATAAATAGAATACAGAGAAAATAACAGATTCAAGAGATAGCAATTTGGTGCATTGAGCCAATTCATCATACACTTCTTGCTATTTGGACATTTTTGTCCAAGGATATAAGTGTGAGAATTTTTTTCCTCTAATATTTTTTTTAATTTCTGCTAGAAACAACTTCAGTCGTCATAAGTTTTTAATAATTTTCAGAATTTTAACCCTTTAATGCCAGTTTGGTTATATAATGCCACTGGGTTTTATAGTGTAAAAAACACGAAAAATCAATTATTTTCCAATATAATAATGCAAATTGTGTGTGTGTGTGTGTGTGTGTGTGTGTGTGTGTGTGTGTGTGTGTGTGTGTGTGTGTGTGTGTGTGTGTGTTCGGGGGAGGGTTATCAGAACCTGGGATATGTCAAAGATTGGGAGTAACATTGATTTTGATGCATTATTTTTTGTGCAGTGTCAGATTCAAAGTCCATTAAAAAGGATTCGTCATCGAATAAAAATCACCCCGAAAGCAAAAAAAAAAAAAAAAAAGTGGGACTTTTGAACCTCCAGCCATTTCTGCATAGAATCATTAATTACCTGATAAGAAGCATTCATCCTGGAGTTACTGTACAGCTTCAAATTTGTAGTTTTTACCGTGTTTTACTATTCCACACAATTTCCCCGTGTTTGGATCAATTTCATGTAAATTGCATGAAATTACTTCTATGATCACAGACATTTCAGTCAATATCTGTTGGCAACTCTCTTCCATTAGAACAACTGACTTACTTATGCTTATCACTCCTTTTTCATGGAGCATAGGCCATTGACAACAGTTTGCCAGAGTTTTCTGTCCTGTACTTTCCTTTCCAGCTGTTTCCATGTCAGCCCGCTGTGCTTGATGCCAGTCTCGAGGTCCCTGCACCAGGGCTTCTTGGGCTGGCCTCTCTTTCTTGTGCCTTGGGGGTTCCATCTATGCAACGGCAGTTTTATGCAGGGAGCGTTGCTGCCGTGTAAACAGGGTAAACCTGTCATTAGAACAAAGGGAACATGAATCCAGAGATTCCACACCAATCACAAAGAGAAGCAGACAAGTCAAGTCAAGTCAAGTCAACTTTATTTATATAGCACATTTACATACAGCAGCAGCTGAAACCAAAGTGCTTCACAGGCGAGGGGCAAATAAGGAGCACAAATGTAAACAGGTAGGTGCAGAAAATACTGAATAAAGTGCAACACAATACAAGTACTGAAGGCAATTAAAAGGAGAGAAGAAAAGGACTAAAAACAATAAAACAATAAAAACAATAAAACAATAAACAATAAAACAATAAAAGCCAGGGACCTATTGAAAGCTAGGTGGGGGGAAAGGCCAGGGAGAACAGGTGAGTCTGGGCGGCCCATACGTGGAGGGGAAGGCTGTTCCAGAGCTTCGGTGCAGCAGCCGAAAAGGCTCTGTCTCCCCTGGTTTTTAGCCTGGTTCTGGGCACCACCAGGTTAGAACATGATTTTTTAAGATTTGAGACAATGGATTGTGAAACCCAATATCTGGAAGATGTCCCTAATATCTTATACATTCAGTATATGCAGATGCATAAAGACAGTAAATTAAAATGAGTGGCCTGTAATTTTACATTTTACAGTGTATACCTATACTCTAGACCAGTGGTTCCCAACCTTTTTGGTCTTATGTACCCATTGAGCTGTTTTGCCATGCCGAAGTACCCCCTCACTCATGTGTGTCGATGATTTTCTGAAATTTGTTTTATTAAAATAATATTAAACTTTTAGTAGGCCTATAACATCTGATTATTAAATGAAAATCATTTGAATTACCCCCTTTAATACAATTCTAACTGTTTTCAATTGGAAAATGTCAATTTGAGTAATATGGGCCTATGAAATTACTTGGAATGATGTTTTAATCATTTTGTAAATAAATTGTAATCCCCAATCTTTCCAAGTACCCCCTGCAAGCTGCTCAAGTACCCCTAGGGGTACACGTACCCCTGGTTGGGAAACACTGCTCTAGACTAGAGGCTATGTTTTATACATAATTATGATTGTTTGAATATGTATGACACTTTTCTAAGTAGCCTAATGTGCTTCAGATATGGGGGGACTCAACTCATCCACTACCGACCACCTGGGTGATGCACGGCAGCCAATTTCCACCAGAACCTCACCACATGGTGAAGAGTTGAGGATTGAATGTGCCAATTAGATAACGAGGGATAATTAGGTGGTCATGATGGAAGGAAGGCCTTCCTTATACATGATGGAGACCTTTAGTCTCTCAAGCCAGACTGTCTCTTCTACATTCTTCAAATGTACCAGAGACAGTCTGTACTTCACGCCCACAGGGGGGGAAAAAATCACGCGTACAGAGCCTGGGCAAAGGAAGTTGGGGGAGGGGGAGGGGGGAACGCTTAAGACCGGAGGAAGTTCGAACCGATGCAGGTGATTGGAGAAATACGAGTGGATGTCCCGGCTAAAGGCGGGACATCCGGGACACCCCCCCATCATCGCTCATTATTTTTCCTGAGTTTCCATTTCCGTTTTGGTCAACTTCCTCCTCTACGAAGTACAGACGGGTAGGCGGAAGCATTTGAAAATTGCAGGAGCCAATGCATCCGTTTTAAGAGACTATAAGGCCTTTCTTATGGAAGGAAGGCCTGTTTGGAAATGTATCCAGGGCACCAGGGTTACACCCCTACTCTTGCAAAGAGTGCCGATGGGATCTTCAATGATCACAGAGAGTCAGGACCTCAGTTTAAAGTCTCATCCAAAGGACGGTGCTCACTCACAGGACAGAGTCCCGGGTCTCTGCCCTTGGGCATTGGGAATGGGGAGATTATTCATGAGACCAGATGGAAGAGAACCTCCTACAGGTCCTCCAACACCACTTCCAGCACCATGGTCTCCCATCCAAGGACTAACCAGAGTCAGCCCTGCTCAGCTTCCCCAGCAAGCCAGCGATGGAATGCAGGGAGTATGTGCTCTCCCAGGGTTCAATGTTCCCAGGGTTCAATGTCCCCAGGGTTCAATGTTCCCAGGGTGATTGGAAGGTGGTAGGGAGTCGGGATTCAGGGGGTGGGTAGAGCGAGTGACTATTAGTAGGGGGAATTAAGGGAAGAAAATGGTCAAATCGTTACGCGGTGGATACAAGCACCAAATTTGGTACACACATTCTTTAGGGTGTATCTCACCATCTCAGAAGGGGTGCCCAAAAATTCGGACCCATTAAATGCTTTTTAAAAGGGGAAATCCAAAATGGCCACCAGAAATGACGCATGATTCCTAAGAGGTGATATAATTCTGACATTTTGGCTTAATGTGCTAATTATAGATTTTACATTTATAGTAAATAGACTAATAATAAAGGATTTGGCCAAAGCCACCAAAGAAACATGTGTTAAATATGTTTTAAACGCCTTTAAACACAAAAAATAGGCTTAAAATGTACTCCGAAAGACATGACCTTCCACATTAATCCTTCTTTGAGTGATATATTGTTAATGCCTGATATACATCATTGTTTTTAAAAAAACTTTTAATAGGCCCTATGAATGATTATCTATAGATAATATATTGTGACAACTTCATATGACCATAGATCAAGCCCTCTAGTGGGTCATAACTTACTTTTAAGGCGAGACATGGCAGGTGACTAGGGTAAAAAAAAATAACTAACAGCTATCACAATGAAACTTCTCCAGTTGATTACTTACATTAAGACTCAGATTTTTTGTATTACAAGTTTTCTGAAATTATATGTTTAAATATGCAAATTAGGGGACATACATCTGAAGATTGGATAAAGCCAGGTTCAAAATTATTGTTTCATTTTCTTGACATATTAGAGACAAAACAAATTACAGAGGGGATTTTAGATATCTCTTCTTATGACTGCATAAATCAGAAAATATTGTCAACAGGCATAAAAAAAAAGAAACTATTTCGCCATGTTTTTTTAAATCATTGCAGCCAACAATTTATGTATAAACACTCAACAGATGTTTACTTTATCTAAATTACAAACACTATAGACAGAATGCGGGAGCAGACAAGTCAGACAGGTTCTCGTGCTTGGACTGCGGGAGCAGACAAGTTCCCGTGCTTGGACTGTGTGAGCGGACAGGTTCTCGAGCTTGAAATTAAACAATGTTGCAACTTTGTGCAGGAAAAGCAGGAGATGAAAAAGACACACAAACAAACAAACTCTCACACTCTCTCTCTCACACACACACACACACACACACACACACACACACACACACACACACACACACACACACACACACACACACACACACACACACACACTAAATGGTTAACAAGGAACCTAAACATAACACACACACACACACACACACACACACAGTGGAAGGGGGTGTGTCTTCTTTATAAGACTTGCTCTGCTTCTCATTTTCTGTTCATTTGCCATTACACTTACTTAGAGTAAAGACCTAACTTGAGCAGCGAGATAAATTGTGAAAAACGTCCCAGACCAGAGAGGCCAGGTGACTTGTTGTCTCTAAAGTAAGTCAGTGTTTTATCTCTCTTCTAAGCCTTCCTGTTTTGTAAACCGCGGCTGTGTGCTCTGTGCAGGCTTTTAGCGGAGGAATACGGTAGTTGTACGGTTGGGAGAAAAAACAGTGCAGAATGAAACTGCTGTTTTGCGGAAAAGTAAAGTGCCGAAAATTGTCAAAAATAGAGCGTGCATGTACACGGATATCGATTTGTTTAGGTGGGCGTTGTTTTAGGTGGCTAAATTATGTTTTAGTTGTTGACCCCCCGTACTTACAGAGAAAAGGCTGGTTTGGCTGCTGCGCTGAGTGCGCGGTCTCGTTCCACAATGCGCCCAGCCTCCAGAACACTGTACCTAATTAAGTTAGTGTATCGAACTAGCTGATAGGACCCCACTTCAAACAAACCGAACTATCCCTTTAAGTACAAAAACATATACAGGAGCATCCAGAGGTCTGAGAAAAACATGGAGTCAAAAGAAACTGGAAAATGTGTTGAAGCTTTGGTCTTTACTGAATTGGTCTCATTATACATAGAAAGTAATTTGGAAGAGGGGACCTACATTTTTTAAATCTCAGAACTCCAGGGTTTCTATGAAAGTCGGCTATGTCAGCTTGGTGTCAATAACACAATAAACAAAACTAGACTTAAATCACAAATTATCAGTCATTTTGATGACCAATGTCAGGACCAATCTTGTGGAAAAACATTGATTGTTTTCAAAGATGATTGCCTGCCGTACTGAAAGCATGTACACTAGATCAAAACTATGATAAAGAGGCACTTGCTATGGCAAAAGTAGTCAAATCAATTCGCAATGATGTGTTTGACTATACAGGTTTTGAATTTGATGGTCACTTCCCACAGAAATGTCAGACTGATTCCGTCCCACCCAGCTTGAAGGCACTGGTTTCCATGCTACTGAATGGCCCTAATGTCTCTAATCAAGACAGCAATGTTTCTCAAGCATGCCTAACCATTTCAGATATGTGATTAGACATAGATTCTTTAGCCTTTTTGAGTCAATCGCCAACACTGTAGGCAGCCATTTTCAATTGTGTCAATAATTCACTTCCTGTATAAGATTTGTTTGGGCACCCCTTCTAGGCTATCTTAGGATGACCCAAGGGACATGTGTTCCAAATGTTATGCTTTTTGGAGAATCTTTTGGTGTCTTTTGAGTCAACGGTCAACAGTTTAGGTGGCCATTTTGAATTTTGTACATAACTCACTTCCTGTTTAAGATTTTTTTGGGCACCCCTTCTAGGATGTTTTAGGATGACCTAATGCTTGTATCCACCGCGAAACGATTTTTCCCTTAATTCCCCCTACTATATGGGGATATTGGGGGGTGGGTAGGGTTAGTGGCTAGTGGTTTGTAAGCAGGGCTGTTGGGATTATTCTGTGGAGAAAAGTTCCTCCCCAGGCACTGCAGTGTGGAGAGAGGGAGGGAGGGAGGAGGAGAAGGAACAAGGCTAGTCACATAACAGGTGCAAGGGGGGGGGAGGGAATGGTGGCTCAAAGGTTCGTGCTTGTTTATGTCCTACTAGCAATGCACTGACATTGCCTGGGTCACCTTAAGTAGGCATAAAGCAATATTTTCAACTTGATTCGATCAGGGGAGGTGCTTTTCAGGATTTTACAGGACATTCCTGGTGTTTCTAGGTGTTTCCAGGATGACTTCAACTTTATTATTTTAAATATAGAGCTGGGGAACATTGAAACCTGGGAACATTGAACCCTGGGAGAGCACATATTTAGGCCTGGGAAACATTGGAACCTGGGAACATTGAACCCTTTTGTCATGTTCCCATTAGGTGCCATATAAATCTGGGGAACATTGAACCCTGGGAACATTGAGCTGACCCCATAATGCAGGAGCCATGGTACAGGCTAAATAAGGCATATGTTTAATACCCCCAGGTACTGTAGTCCGTATACTGAACAATAGAGATGCATAGATTCACATAATACTGTACATACCAGTCCGGCCAGTGTTGGGCAGTAGCTAGCTACAAGCAGCGAAGCTACTAGCTTAACTACATTCCTCAGTAGCGTGGTGGTAACTTAACTACATTTCTCTGGGGATAGCTTCAATGTAGTGAAGCTATATTTTAATGTAGAGTAGCTGGTAGGAGCTCACTACATTTTTCAAGTAACCAACACTGGTTCCGGCTGCTGTAAACATGACTGACAACCATGAATTTAAAAACCAACCTGTGGGAACGTTGTCTCCTTCCTGGTAGCATTCCAATAGCCTGGAAATGCCTGACTATAAATCACATTGCACTGCTGCCACAGCAGATGAAACACCAGCTAGCTGGGACTTCCGTCAGGTTCCCAGGCTGGCAATGCAAAGAAATCTGCTGCAACCGTTAATTGGAACTGTCACCACACCTCGTAGTTTCAAGCACCTAGCTCTGTCACCTTCAAGCATGTCTCTGTTACGACCCGGCCTAGGGGAACCGGACCACAACACAAAGGTACCCCCACTCTTCCCACTCCCAAGGATGATGATCAGCCAAACCACAGTCAAAAGTTCACAACAGGTTTATTTTCAGAGCAGATCATGGCCCCAACACAACAAACAAAACAAACTAATCCCCAACCTTAAAAACTTACCTAACCAATGAAAAGGGCTGATTACACAAAAGACACAGCTCTTACCTAAGCTCCTACCTAAAGAAACATGAGAAAATATGTTACAAAAAAAACAAAGGGCTTCTCCCTCCTACTTTCTGCGACTTGGGTAGCTATTTACGGGTTAAACTGCACAGGTCTACCAAGATAACTACACATCTTAATAAAGTTCCACAGAACTACTAAAGTACAGGCCTACACAGTTACTACCAGACACAACACAGCAAAGAGTCAGCAGAACAGCCATCATCGTTGGGAATGAGGAGAGCAAGGGGCAGAAGGATGGCATCAGCCGTCTTAAATCATGTCCACCAGCCAATCAACAGAGTTTGTCATCAACAGATGACAAACAATACAGTACATATCCCAGGGTTATAACAGTCTCCAAACCATAGGATCCAAGCAAAAGGGATACTTTTCCATAGTTTTTGAGTGATTTAGTTGTAGAGTCCTGTGTGCTAATTGTGTTTTGTCTCCAGTCTTCAGTGATGATATTACCAAAAGTAGCAAGATGCCTGGTTGTTCTTCTGATATACTGCAGTCTGGAGACACTGGGATACAGACAGTCTCTAAATGCATTATTTGAGGTAAGAGGGTGACAGCCAGGTACACTACAATAATTTTAGTATGCACTGTTTAGTGTGCAGAAGATCTCTTTCAGGCTGGAGTCCACAACACAGTATAGTGTTAAATAAATTTTGTTTAACAGTGTGTAACAAGCAGTAATTATCAGTTCATATGCCATATATTAGGCTATTGGCCATGTTTGATGTTGGTGAAGAACCAACAAAGAGATATTGGATAAATTAATTATTTACCTGTAATTGACTAAAAACTGATGTAATTAAGTAATTAAGTAATTTTAATGAGTAATTAATTATATCAACCCTTTCCAGAAATCGACAGATGCACAAGTATCACACATGCATGTCAGAGAAAAACGAGAGGGTAAGTCAAATTTTGCTTTTTCAGCTGAATTCAGTGCTAGTATCAACTATAGAGACACTGCATGAAATAGGCCATGCCCATCACGGGGGGAAAGCTCTGTTCATTTCCACACACCAGCGTCATTTTCCTTGAATTAAACATAGCTAAAAGCTGTTGTGTGGTGGGCTGCACAGACAACAAATGTAAAAAATCGCCAGTTAAAGTTTTTTTGTACTCCTGAGCAAAACAAGGAAGCCATTGAGAATTGGCAAGAAGAAAAATGTGGATCTAGCTGTCAAGGAAGTAAGTTGGAGTGTTCATCTTCTGTATATACGATCTTTTTGTGCAACACGTTTTCCCCCGTCTTGGGCATGGCTTCTGAATGATGACGCATTACGCAGTGTCTCTATTGTAGTGAAACGGTAGCTAACCACACTGAGGACAGTTCCTGTCTATTTTTCTTGTAGCCTTGATGCGAGACTCAGCCCCCAATAGACCCTTCTCACGGGGGCCATTTTGTGTCGAAAAGGCAGGGTAAACACGGGTGCAAGCAAAACACTATTCATCATATTCTGTATGATGTCTGTTGTACTATGGACCCCCCTGAGTTGTGTCCCGAATAAAGTTTTGAATTGAATAGAATAAATATATATATATATATATACTGTATACTCTATATATACTGTATATATATATGTACTGTGTATATATATACATATATATACATTGCTGGACCTCAACAATGATGGATGATCACCTTTATGTCCAGGAAAATATGAATGTTTTCTGAGAGGCAAAGAGACGAAGATATTTTTTTCGTGCGGACTGGAACTCTCAAAACTCCACCTAGAGTCCAGGTGACCCCCATCACAAGAAAAGTCTTTTGCCAGGATGGAGATACTAAAGAAAAAGAAGTGACATTGAAATGCACTGTCAACGCCCCCTTCCAGATCCAGCTAAACGACGAAGCTGGTGTAAAACTTGCCATAGGTAAACTTGGAACAAACAAGCATAAAAAGGCAAATCAGCCCCACTGGAATCGCTTAAAGGAACACTCCACCCATTTTCAACCAGCTTTGTATCATTAGAACATCAGTAGTATATAAGAAAACTGTAAATTGTTTTGAAGTCTGTCATTTAATTTGACAGTTATTGAGTGTTAAAGTGTGGACCAGTGACATCACTGGTCCACACTAACTCAAATTAATAACTCATTAACTCAAATCAACTCTCAATAACTGTCAAACTAGATGAATGACAGAATGTTTGACAGTTATTGAGAGTTGATTTGAGTTAATGAGTTATTAATTTGAGTTAGTGTGGACCAGTGATGTCACTGGTCCACACTTTAACACTCAATAACTGTCAAATTAAATGACAGACTTCAAAACCATTTACAGTTTTCTGATATACTACTGATGTTCTAATGATACAAAGCTGGTTGAAAATGGGCGGAGTGTTCCTTTAAATATTCTGCATGCTGCAGTTAATGCAGTTCAGATATAACAGTTTGAAATAATATACTCTATTGTGCTTATTAAATATTAATTCTAAGCTACTATAAATAAACTTAGCAGTCATGTAATGTGAGTGATTGATTATTCACAATTTGAAACATAACATTTTTCCCATGTTGAGTTGAGTGTTTAATGTGACTGTGTAGGCTCTGCTATCGCCCCTATCACCCATAATTATGAGATTGGTCCTACCGACTGTAAACCGACTGAGCAGCGAAAGCAATTCATTTGTAAAGAGACGACAACAACAGGGGAATTTGAAGAGACCATCACACTCATCATATCCAGAGATAGTAAGTGTTGATGCAAACATTCCAGAGTATTTTCTATGCAAAAAAAGGGTGGGGGACTTAGAAAAAATGTGTTGTTGCCAATAATACTGGGTCAAAGACTTCTTCCTCTCCAGCACCTAGTTGTGAAAATGAAACATTTGGTGATGGAAAGGTCGGTGACGCGGCTACAGCTGGCTGCAAACCAGATGAGGAGGGTGAGAAGTCAGCAACATGTCAAGAAGATGTTGCTGGGAGAGGTCGCTGGGAAGTTACACGAGACAACTGTACCCTGAGGGTGATTGTAGAACTGCTTTCTGAATCACAGGTGACATTGTTCTCCAACTATTTATATTTCACGATGGTGACAACATTCAGAACCCATGTCAACTATGGCAAGAGAGATGTTTTGAGTGCAGCTAGAACCATACAGACACCAGACAGACTAGTTGTTAACTATCTAATGGGAGCATTAGGGGCACATGATGTTGGAGCTTAACCCTGGGAATGTCTGTGATGTACAGCATGCCATGTCTTTGATGCCATGTCTTTGAACAGTTGTAAATGACCTGAATTGAGGCAAAGTACTGTAGTTACATGACTCATCAGCACAGTGGTTCCTAAATTGGTGTAAAGACCTCAGGTGGTCCCAAGCAAAAGGAGGAATAGTTAAATTTCACTTGTATTTCGCTCACTACAGCCAGAAGTATAGAGCTCAACATTCAGTCACGTGACGTTCCGTGACGTCTCCTGGTCCGGAAGTGAATTCCCCATTCATTTTCTCCATTGACGTTTCCTTATATAATGAGGGGCCCTTTACACGAGGACAGTTTCTTAAAGAAACGACACAATAGCGTTTCCTTCACGCCTTTTCCTTCACACCTTCTCCCTGTTTACATGAGCGCTGTTGAATTTTTAAAACGCCGTAATGTACATGCCAGGTCGCTAGGTGGCTGTGTGATCACCTTATTGTTTGCCCATACAAGGACGCTTACTGCATGACGTAATTTCGCTTTAAACGCGGAAGTAGAGTACACTTTCCGCAGTCATTTAGACTGGCCAAAAAGCTTTTTTCAAGCTAAAAAACCCCCCAAACTGTTAAAGTTTTAATATTTGTCGGGTGAGAATGTAACATATATGTGACCAGTTTATCAGAATAACGCCTATTGGAAATCTTTAACGAGCAGCGAGGACCGGGAGCGCTGACTGTGATCTGTCACCCTACTGCTACTGGCAGTGAGAAAACACTGTCGACGTGCTTTTGTAGCGTAACCGTGTCCTGCAACGGACACCTGGACGCCTGTTTCGTCACGTCCGGGTCAGAGGTCTCTCGACGTGGTTTCCGGTACTTTAGCAGGCATTTCAGATGCTGGATCGCCGCTTTGTGAAAGTGGAACTAATTTATACATCTATATGTGTCAATATGTGGAATTTCATATGAATATGTGCATGGTAACATGTCAAATTACTTTAGGAAAGTGACTTTGATGACAGAAAGCCATAAGACGTGCTTGGGCGACGAGAGTTACTGATCGTTAAAGTTGCTAGCTTGCTAGCTAGCTAACGCTAGTTTTGTCTAAAACACAACAAGGCCAGCATGTGGCAATAATGCAGCAAAATGGGACTCAGCGACCACTACAAGCCACTCTTTGTTGACTATTACTGGCTTGCTAGTCTCGCTAGCCAGCCTCTCTTCCTTTCCGTCAGAGAGAGAGGCTGGCTAGCGAGACAACTGGCTTGCTAACCAGCAGAGCCGCAGAGTGAGCTGTCCGTAACAGGACAAGAGCAGCTTTCAGTTAAGACGCCAGCGGTAGCGTCCGTTCCCCGACTCTGGTAAATCAAAGACACAACTAAAATAAATTATTTCAACGGTATGTTGCTAGAAAGAAGTTCGACTTAACGTTTTCGCCGTTAAACTACACGGAAACATGACATGATCATTGTAGCAGTGTTTGAAGCACAATTTTAACAGGAGTTTTGTAAAAATATTGTCCGTTGCAGGACACGCTTCCGTTAACTAACGTTAAATGCCGACCGGGTACAGCCATCGGCTCCTCGCAGCAGTAACGCTCTGAACATGTAACTGAAGTTGGCCGCAGAGTGTAGCTTAATTCTGAATGTTGCCAAACTTCATTCATACTGACGTTTTATTTGGTTGTCAACTTGCGCACGGCTATGGCGTAATCGCGTGTGTCGCCTGTGCAGGCACGTCAGAGTTTCTGAAATGTGCTGTTCCAAAGTGATTACATCAAACAATTCCACTCTGGAGGGTGGTTTTAAAATGTGTCGTTTCCTAAGCGCGAATTCGCCATCGCCGTCTAAAAGAGAGGCACTAACGATAAAATAATTCCCCGTTTCCATAGGAAACCGTCCTCGTGTAAAGTGCCCCTAAGTTTTAAGGCTGTAACCAAGCCTCACTGAATCACTCACTCACTCACTCACTCACTCACTCACTCACTCACTGAAATCACTCACTCACTCACTGAATCGTGAGTGACCATAAAACATTTCACTTGGTCGCTGGTTGGCTTGGTTACAGCCTCAAAACTTGTTATATAATGATCTTTCGAAATGTCTATGGAGAAAATGAATGGGGAAGTCACTTCCGGACCGGGAGACCTCACGGAAAGTCACGTGAGTGTTGAACTCTATTAGGGCACCAAAATTAGGAGTATCTTTTTTTCTTTTCTTTTTTTCTATATCAAGATGATGATAAAAGATGATAAAACATGCATCTGTACCGCAAAACAGACAAAGCTGTTCACTCTATTCCATGTCAACCATATTACCGTACTCTACAATAAATGCTTTCTTCCTCTCAAATTTCAGGATTTGGTTGCGGCCGACCTTCCAGCTTTCTTGGGGCGACTCAGCTTTGCCACGGCCAACTTCACTGAGGAAGTGGTTTCATCAGTCAACAACGTTCGTGGCATTGTTGATATACTGAGCCAGGTGGCAAATTTATCTACCCCAATAAATAAAGCCCTAATGACGGTATGTGAATCAGGCTAGCGTTGTACACCTCTGTAAAACAATGTCCATCACGTCTATGTTTAACCTTTTTCTGCCTTGCTCATCATAAAATATACTTTTCCTTTGTATTTAGAATGTCCTGGAAACTGTAGATGTGCTCACCTCAGATGGCGCAAAGACGACATGGGACACTCTAAATGACAAAAACAGCTCACAGAGAAGAACTGACACTCCCGAAGTTCAAAGTCCCAGCTCAAACTTATTGTTTTCTATCGAGAGTATATCACGTGTTCTTACCAATGACTCCTTTGAAATTGCCACACAACGTATCGTATTGAACAAAACCACATTCACAGACTCCTTCAGTGCTGATCTCAACTCTTCCGTGGTGATAAACATACCAGCTTCTAACAACCCTTTAAGCTCAATCACGACCATCACATTTGCCTCAATGGATAATGTTCTCCCAGCAAGAAATGCAAGAAATGAGACTGTCAACACCATTAATGGAAATGTGGTTCTGGTCAACTCCACCGGTACCATCAACAATGTGTCCTTCACCTTTGACATAAAGAACGACACCCTCGACAACCCTCAATGTGTCTTCTGGAACTTCGGCCTCTTCAACGGTCTCGGCGGATGGGATGACGAGGGATGTGAGTTGGTGTTCAACATTAACGAAACTGTCACCTGCAACTGCAACCATCTCACCTCGTTCTCCGTGCTTATGTCACCCTTCATTCCCAAAGATATTAAGGAAGCTTTGGAAGTCATAACCTACGTTGGCGTGGGCATATCCATAGGTTGCTTGGTCATATGCCTCATCATCAAAGCCATCATATGGAGAGAAATAAGCAAGAACAGCACTCCCTACATTCGTCATGTTTGCATCGTTAACATCGCCGTGTCTCTCCTAATTGCAGACATTTGGTTTATGATCGGGGCTTCCATCAATGCTGATAATGCTGATAATCCCCCAGCATGCAATGCGGCAACATTCTTCATCCATTTCTTCTACCTGGCCCTGTTCTTCTGGATGTTGGCGTCTGCTCTGTTATTGATCCACCGTATAGTCTTCGTCTTTGAGGAGGATTTGTCTGACAGAGTCAAGCTGGCTATCGGTTTCTCTCTAGGCTATGGGGCACCTCTCATCATCGTGATCATAACTATAGCTGTAACTGCACCCCGTGACCAGTACATAGGAGACGAGGTCTGCTGGCTGAACTGGAACGATTCCAAGGCTCTCCTGGCGTTTGTGATCCCTGCGCTCTTGGTAGTGGCCATAAACCTGCTGATCCTGTGTGTGGTGATGTACAAAATGTTGAGGAGCAGAAGCGCGGCCGGGGCCTCCGCGGAGAGACATGTGCTGGTGGTTATTGCTAGAAGCTTGGCCGTCCTCACACCTTTGTTCGGAATGACTTGGGGTCTGGGAGTAGGAACCATGGTCGACCCCTCCAACAAAGGAATCCATATTGTGTTTGCACTCTTCAATTCACTGCAGGTAATTGATAAGTAGTTACTAATGCTGTGTTATGCATTATAGGTACTCTAAAATATTGAATAGGTTTTTGAATAATAAGAGTTTGTATTTTAACATAGGACACATCCTAGCTGAGGTTCTAATCTTTGTATCGTTATACAGGGTTTCTTCATATTGGTGTTTGTAACATTATTGGATAAAAAGGTATGTATGTGTGTTTGTATGTATGTATGTACAGTATGTATGTCTGTCTGTTAGAAGTCTTAAAGGAACAACCAGCTTTATCATTACATTGAGGGTAGTATATGCAGATGAATAATGTTTAACTTCCCTTCATGTTTACTGCATGGAGAACTCCCTGTTCATCTGCTGGCAGAGACTCCGCCCCCGCCAGCTGGTATGGCTCGTTAAGGCTCATTACAGCTCACCATCTGATTCTCCTGTGGATGCGCATACAAAAATGACTAAGTACAATCTGTAGTTTGAATAACAGCCATGCGAGCCTAACCTGACACAGCCAGATGGGGGCGGTATTGTTTTCACAAAGCTTGTGAACACGATACCGCCCCCGTCTGGCAGAGTCAGGCTAATGCGAGCCAGTGCAGCTTCAAGATGTGCCCTACGTCCTAGAAGTGACATCACTGGCTCTAGGAGCCTTGGCAGAGCAGATCCTGAAGCTGTTCCCCAGAAACAGGGAGAGCGTAAAAAAAACTGCTGCTGTGTTTCACTTTAACATTATATCCTGATTTTAGCGAGATAGAGATAAGGTTGAAACGCGGTGTATAGTTGCTTTACCCACCAAACATTTTGACGTCGATCATCGTTGAATCCACGTTGGTCCTGGAGGTCGATTCCCGTTGATTTGAGGGACTGCACCAGCGTCATTTTCTTGAATTAAACATAGCTAAAAGCTGGGCTGCGCAGACAACAAATGTAAAAAATCGCCAGTTAAAGTTTTTTTGTACTCCTGAGCAAAACAATGAAGCCATTGAGAATTGGCGAGAAGGAAAATGTGGATCTAGCTGTCAAGAAGTAAGTTGGAGTGTTCATCTTCCGTATATACGATCTTTTTGTGCAACATGTGTAACCGAGTTGAATCAGCACGGATTCCTCGTGAGTCCCGAGTGGTAGCGAGTGGATTGGTTAAACTCACTCCCCAGGTATAAAGGCATGTTAACCAGCTCTGCCAAGGGAGCTAGCTCTCTTGGTGTTGCGGTTAACATGTTGGACTCCCAAGCTGAGGGTCGGCAGTTCGAATCCACCCCTGGACAAGCCCTTGACATGGGTTGCTGCAAGTACCACCTACACCAGTGATTCCCAACCAGGGGTACGTGTACCCCTAGGGGTACTTGAGCAGCTTGCAGGGGGTACTTGGAATGATTGGGGAATACAATTTACCTCCAAAATGATAAATAAATATATATATATTCCAAGTCATTTCATAAGACCATTGTTAAAATGTGATGTGTGTGCCGCAACTAGTTCTGCTGGCAAGTGTCAACTGCTACACTGTTCTGCTACTGATAATGCCAAAAAACAACAACTAAAAAGCCCAAACACCGGCAGTTCAGTGAAACATATTTTGTATAGATTTACTTGTATGTAATCATCAACACGCATGAGTGAGGGGTACTATTGTCATGGAAAAACAGCTCAAGGGGTAAATAAGACAAAAAAGGTTGGGAACCACTGACCTACACAACGCCGTTACACATGCAACCATGCATGTGACATAGGAGAACGCCAGGATTGGAGGGGGGGTTTCCGTTTTCCCCCGTCTTGGGCGTGGTTTCTGGTCTTGGGCGTGGTTTCTGAATGATGGCGCGTTACGCAGTGTCTCTGGCAATGTGCAACTAAAGCCACAGCCAGAACCAGAACCACAGAACTTCTGATTGTGAAGCACACATTTCAGAATGTATATAATCCTCAAGTCATACAGTGTTAGTTCCAGTGGAAGCTGACTTGCCACTTTCGCATTACAGCAGTAAGCCATAACGTGGATGTTTCATATTATTTTAAACATTAATGTATAGTCGGTCTGTGTGGGAATGCCCACAAAATGTTACTTCGGCTGGTGCGCGAGACTAGACAGTGGGGGGAGAACCCCATATATTTCAATAGGCTGACTCACCAAAGGATGGTCCTGCGGCTCTACACTACAGGATTGGGGATTCAAGAGCAGGTACTGTACATAGACGTCTGTTCAGATGTGCATTTACTGCGGTGGTTGAATCCCCGATCCTGTCTGCCTGGGCTGGACTAGCAGCTAAATGCTAACTATGCTGGCTGGGAAGAACGGGAGGATTTCCCCCATGCTGACGTATTGGCCACAAGTGTATGAGGAGACACCGCCTGAATGTATAGAAGTGCTCCCAATTTGGTGTCCTGGAAGCTTCTTTGCACCACACAGTCGTTAGTTTCATAATTTGATCAAATGTGTAGATTAAACATAAATGCGTACAACATTTCGCCACCCAACGCAATATGACTTTGTAGAAATACTTTCACACTAATCAATATCATCTCTCTATCAAGCTACAACTGAGCAACTCATCAAATGATTAACTAAACAGTTTGTGTTTTGTGACATGTTGATGTTAAGTGCATTTTAGTTGGTTGAAAGAGGACAGTCAGACTGAATATTTTCAACTAGAAATCAACACTGAATCCCGGTTGCTGCTCAGTGGGTATTATTGACATGACATTGCAAACATGATGGATATTATGCATCTTACAGGCTAGTAGGCAAAAACGACAATGAAACTGTTTTGGCTAGAAGAAAATAGCTGGTCCAATTGGGAGCTAAATTATGGCTACGCATGGGTTACGAATACCTTGTAAAACCACTCGAAAATATGTTTTCCTCGAAATCACCATTCCTTAAGATTCTGTTTTAATGTCGGCCAATGGTCATAATAATTTCACGTCCTGAACCAACGTCTATTGGATTCGTTCACCTTGACGCAGGCAGAGAAAAATGTTTGCTGGGTTCATGCTTTAAAAGTTAAGTTAAGTTAAGTTAACACAGAGATCTATATCAGAAATGTCTGATGCAGAGGTAAGTAACTGCTGAGTCATTGGTAGCCTACCAGTATACTAATTTTGGGGAAATGATTTTGCCTACATTTTCAGGTCCGGTTAGCACTTGCAGAAAGGTTACGGGATAGTGGCACAAGGGTAAGATTTATTTATTTATTTATTTGCACATCATTCTTTGTCAATACTTTTTTAATCCACTTTCAAATATGTTGGTGCTTTATGTTTTGGGTATGTTCTTCTTGTAGACCACCTCTGCTGGAAACTCATCATCATCAGGTGGATTGGGTTTTGGATTGGGCTTTTTGCGGATTAACTGGAGAAAGGAAGAGGTAATAGCTTTATTTTAAAGGAACATGAACAGGGGCATTTTGGTGTTGTTTTTTTCACCAGACATTTGTTACACTTTGTACTGGCATTTCAATTAACTGGAAGATTGCATCTCAACATGGTTGACATTCCTTATCCACTCCAAAAAGCACTGTTTTTTGGGATGACATAAGTTACAGCCGCCAGAACAAAATTAGTTTAAAATGAGTTTGTTTCAAATGATATGTGTGGGGACAAATGTCAAGCCTTTTCCCCCACCTTGACAAGAGGCTGGTGAAGAAAAAATATAAAGTTCAAAATGCCCGTTAGCACTCTAAAGTTGTACCTGTTTTTGCTGTCACAGTTGTCACGTGTGTTTTTTTCTCTCCCCCCCCAGATGGTTACAATGTGACCTCACATGAACGTTTAAGCAGCTCTGGTGCATCTGATTCCCAGGCCAACACTTGATAGCACTGTGCAGTGGCCAGTGGGCAGAAAAAGTAATGACCAACCAAGCCACTAAAATAATTATTCGTCATTCTTCAAGATAACCTTCACAAGTATTAAAGACCCTGGAAACCGAAATTCACAAAAACCTTCTAACTATGTAATTTAGGGTCTTACAGTATGTGATTAATTGTAAGCCTCAAAATTACATTTCATATAATGCGGAGGACTGATCCAAGCCGGCAAACTGCTGCGGCCAAGTGCCAGCGAACCAGTGGCCTTGGTAGACCCTTCGCTGGCACTTGGCCGCAGCAGTTTGCCGGCTTGGATCAGTCCTCCGCATTATATGAAATGTACCCGATAGTGGCTGCTTGTCACATATGGGGGCGCTTCTGGGCACGTAAAAGGATAGCAGTCAAATGCGATAATGCTGCAGTAGTCGCCATCATCAATAAAGGACGATCATCTTCCCCGGCCATCATGCCTTTCGTCAGGCGCCTAACCTGGCTTTCCGTCACCCATAATTTTATCATGGTCGCCAGGCACACCCCCGGGCACATTAACATAATCGCTGATCACCTCTCCCGTTTCAATTTCCAGGCGTTCCGCAGACTCTACCCCGAAGCGGACTCGACTCCGACACCTCACCCCTCCTTTTCTGCCCTCATGCTCTCATAGAGCGCAATCCACATCTCACCCATTTACTCCACTCGGCTCAGTCCTATATTAGGCAAGGATTGGCCAGTTCCACTATCAAAGCTTACGACGCGGCTTGGCGAATGTTTGCCATGTTCTGCCTCTCCGTCAACCTGCCCGTTCACCCCGTTCTCCCTCAGTATGTGCCTTCATTACTTTCTGCGTAGATGTCCGCCACCTCCGCCCACCATACATTCGCAGCCTAGTGGCAGGCATCCAATTTTACGCCAGGTCCTCGACCCGGCATTTCCCAGTCTATTTTTAAATCCAGTTGTTAAACTACTATTAAAAGGCATTTCAAAAGCTTTTCCGTCTGCCCCCGACTCCCGGCGTCCCGTTACTCTCCCCATGCTACGGCACTTGCTAACCACCTCAGACAAGGCATTCACTCCACCTTTCTAGACATCCTCTTTGAGTGCGTATTTTCCCTGGCCTTTTATGGGTTCCTCAGAATCAGCGAGTTCACATCCCCCTCCACGTTCAACCCCTCACGCGACATAACTCTCTCCGATTTAAAATTCTACCCCGACCACTATAGCATCTCCCTGAAACATACCAAAGTAGGCGGAGCCTGCTCTATAATCATTGCTCGCATCCAATCTCCCTTCTGCCTCTTCTCGGCCATGATCCAATACATTTGAATCAGGCCCCCGACTAGTCCCTTGGCCCCCCTTTTCCTCATTTCTCCCCATCATCACATGACGAGATCCTGGTTCATCCATCACTTCAAGACCACACTCCAGAAATGCAACATCCCTGCAGAGAACTATTCCAGCCACTCGTTCAGGATCGGGGCAGCCACATCAGCAGCCATGCAGGGGGTGTCCTCCGCCTCCCTTTAACAACTGGGCCGCTGGTCCTCATCAGCCTATGCATCCTACATCCGACCAGAGCAAGACGCCCTATTATCAGCCCAAAGATCGCTCCTTCCATGACTAAAGAGGAAACAAGCACTTCGTTGGTGGTGATCAAACTCTCCCTTTTCTCATTAATGCGCCCATGCCCGGGCTATCCACGTCCACTCCCACGCATCCCTGCCATTGCCTAAAAACCCCAGTCAGCCCCTCATCTCCCGGCATGCATAAATCTCCCCCTGTCAGCCCATGACCTGACTAAAGCATACCCCAGGCGAGCTCCATGACCCCCCCTGTTTTCACTCTCCCAGTTCCTAAAACTTTAAATTCCTTTGGGGGATTTTCTATCTCATACAGCACTGACGCCCCCCTCTCTCATAGCAAGAGGAGCGTCACATCATGGAGTCATACGCCATACTCAAACTGTCTATTCTGATTTAATAAAGATTGTTAAATTGTCTTACAAGTCTTTCATGATTGAAGTGTAGTCTTAGACTGAATTTCAATCATGGAAGACCAAAAAGGCATAGGTAGACACCCCATGCTATCATACCCCTCAGCCCAAATGACGTCACTAAATGACGTCACCATCTCCGACGTCACCTTCTCTATGACATCACCTTTGCAGTGTGACGTCAGTTGCCCAAATGACGTCAGTTATGACATCATAAATGCCCTTCTCCTGGTACTATATAAAGCCCCCATCACCACAGCTTAAATCACACTTGTGCAGTCATCACTCACCTTGTGCCAGCATCCCGCATTCATCCAGCATCTCCAGAGCAAAGCTTCATCCCACCACCTCCCCAGATCACCACCAATGTCATGACTCCTGTTGGAAAACAAATCCCCTTAGGGGGGATTTTCTATCTAAAGCTCATTAAGAGAAGAAATGCTCGACATCCTCCATCAGGGCCACCAAGGAATAGTCAAGTGCCGAGCCAGGGCCCGTCAGTCGCTCTGGTGGCCAGGGCTCTCAGGTGACATTAACCAGAAAGTGGGAAGCTGTCCCATATGCATAAAACACAGAACCACACAGAGGGAGCCTCTACTGACGACGCCCATACCCGAGAGACCGTGGCAACGCGTCGGAACGGATTTATTCACCTGGGACAAGAACACTTACCTTGTAGTGGTGGACTATTTCTCCCGCTACATTGAAGTCGCCCATCTCCATGTCGCATCGGCCGACACAGTCATATCGGCTCTGAAGAACATCTTTGCTCGGCATGGGGTTCCGGAAGTGCTGATGTCAGACAACGGGCCGCAATATGCTGGTTACTCTCTTCAAAGATTTTGCCAGTGAGTATGGATTCACGCACATAACCAGCAGCCCACGATACCCACAAGCCAATGGAGAAGCTGAGCGAGCTGTGGGCACTGTGAAAGGCTTATGGAAAGAGGGAGGAGACTACGCGAAAGCTCTACTCAGCTATCGAGCCACCCCTTTGGAGAACGGCTTCTCTCCAGCACAGCTACTCATGGGGAGACAGCTAAGGACCACACTCCCTCAAGTGCCCAAAACACTGTCTCCTCCACGCTGGCCAAACATCAAACAGTTCCGGAGCACAGAGACACAAGGAAAACGGAAACAAGAGCGACGCTACAGAGAAGGTCTTTGGCCAAGCTGCTCGCCATTATGGACAACCCTTCTCACCCTCTCTACAGCACTCTGGACAGCCAGAGAAGCACCTTCAGTCACAGACTGATCTCTCTTGGCTGCAAGAAAGATCGCACCAAGAACACTTTTGTTCCACGGGCCATCAGGCTGTACAATGCCTCCCCATTGTGCAGGGGGCGTGGAGGCGTGGCCCCAGCAACCTGCAGGGGGCGTGGCCCCAGCAACCTGGGCCACTGAGACTTGAGACTTGAGACTTGAGATTTTTGTATTTGTTTGTGTATGTACTGCAGGCACTTTCTCTATGCATATGTTTGCACACTGCACAGGCACAGGCACTTGTTTTCTCTCTTATTTCCATGTCCCTACCAGGACTGGCTCTCCTAACTTTTTTATCTTGTTTATCTTTTTATCTCTTCGTTTTTAGTATTTTAACATGCTTTTTATCCTTCATATGTACTTTGTTATTTGTATGTGCAACTGGAAGCTGCTGTACAACAGAATTTCCCTCTGGATTAATAAAGTATTTATCTATCTATCTATCTATCTACAAATGCCACAGGACACACAATCTACCAGAGTTACACCCAGGCCAGGGTGTATGGATCTCCACAGAGAATACTCATGGGACAGTCGTACAGCAGACAGGTGCCCCGAGGTCGTACCTCGTCAGAACAGAGGATGGACTGTTGAGGAGAAACTAGGGATGTTCATTTTGAAAATTTTCCAAAATCGATAATCAGTGAAAATTAACGATCAATTATCGATTATCGATCATATTAATACTTAGAAAATTTTCAAATTTTTTTTTTTTTACAAAATGAATGCCTATGGCAGAAAATACGAAAGACAACGTGTTCTCCTCAATGAACTCTTTATTTCAATGTGTCTCCTCTCCAACACTCTGCTGTCCCCGGCGCATGCCGGTGTGAATTCCTCATGTTTAAAACAGTTTTGTTGGCACAAAGGCCCGTGCCCAGCCAGAAAACTAGAGACTATGAAGCTCCACCTCACGTTAGTCGGCTGTGCAATGGAGTGGGGCGAGGAGGAACGAATTCCACCCAAACCTAGTCCAATTTTTTTTTTTTTTTTTTTTTATAATAACAAAATCGATCCAAATGCCACAGGATCGATTCCAATCATTAACGATCAATTATCGATCAGTTAAAGGAACACTCCGCCCATTTTCAACCAGCTTTGTATCATTAGAACATCAGTAGTATATCAGAAAACTGTAAACGGTTTTGAAGTCTGTCATTTAATTTGACAGTTATTGAGTGTTAAAGTGTGGACCAGTGACATCACTGGTCCACACTAACTCAAATTAATAACTCATTCACTCAAATCAACTCTCAATAACTGTCAAACTAGATGAATGATGAATAGTTTGACAGTTATTGAGAGTTGATTTGAGTTAATGAGTTATTAATTTGAGTTAGTGTGGACCAGCGATGTCACTGGTCCACACTTTAACACTCAATAACTGTCAAATTAAATGACAGACTTCAAAACCGTTTACAGTTTTCTGATATACTACTGATGTTCTAATGATACAAAGCTGGTTGAAAATGGGCGGAGTGTTCCTTTAATGTGATGTTCGAAAATAATTAATGGGAATATTTTCGAAATCGCTGTCTATTCTCAAGAGCTATTCAGTTGGTTCATGAAATCGATGTGCTGCGTGCCCTCCAGTGTTTGTGGTGTGGGAGATTCCAGCTGTCAAAAGAAGAAGACAACGCTCCTGGCCAATCCCAGGGCGTGGTTATTGCTTATCCTATGTGGGGTTAGAAATCACGCGTACTACCTACCTACAAGCTGCAAGTAAGTAACAACAACCTCACTCTCTATCTCGTTATTATGATATATTAACGTAACACAACATAACTCAGAACTTAGCATTCAGTGCAACTAACTAGCATAGAAACCAAGCGATGATACAGCTCGCAAAGATGAATTAACACCGCAAACAACCAAGAAAATGTCACGTTAACCGGAATCTACAAACGTCTGGACAAGTTGATGCTATTTTACCTGTTTTCTGGCCCCGTGAGGTGTAACACGCAGCAGCGACAACCTCCTCAACAACCAGACAGACCTCACCAGCTGGAACACCTCCAAGTGGGACGGACCTGTGCGGAAGTGGATGTTGGGAAGTGTAGTTAGGAGTGTGTGTGTGTGTGTGTGTGTGTGTGTGTGTGTGTGTGTGTGTGCGTGCGCGTGTGTGTGTGGGGGGGGGGGGCGTGCGCGTGCGTGCGTATGTATATATGTGCGTGTGTGTGTGCGTGCGTGCGTGTGTGTGTGTGTGTGCGCGAGGGTGGAAGTAAAAGCGTCGACATTTAATGCATTTTCTGAAAAAGACTTGCGTCAATTGACAACAGCAGCTGCAGTAGGCTACAATGCATTTCGACTGGGAAGCAGAATTTCAAGTTGGAAAAATAAGCTATGTTCGGTGTTGGGAAGGGTCACTGAACTCAACTCCAAAGGATTAGCCTACTTTTTTTTCAACACTTTATTTATCATTTTTCAGTTTACAGATATAGAATCCCCCCCCTCCCACCCCAAGGCCTTGGTGGGGTGAATACAAAAAGAGAAAGGAAAAAAATCAGTGGTCTGGTTACAGCAGGTATACATTCATACATGTACAGTAGCCTACATTACTTTAGGTGTTTGAACGTTAGATTTACAACATTATTGAATCCAACTGGCTGGCTCCTGTATACAATTGTGTCATGGTATGAGAAAAGATTTTATCAAGAGAGAGATATACTTTCAACAAATTCTATGAAAGGGGCCCAGGTTTTGACATATTTATCTTGTGAGTTGCTTCGATTGTACCTCAACTTCTCTAATGAGATCATAGAAAGCACTTCCTTAACCCATTGTTTGAATGACGGAGGTTTAGCTGACTTCCACTGCAGGAGGATTAGCCTTCGGGCCAGCAGTGATACAAAAGCTGTAGCATTTGCCTGGAGAGCAGAACATTTTTCAATTGGAAACACCCCAAAGACAGCGACAGTGGGACCGGGATCTACTGTTTCACCACAGATGTAAGATATTGCCTCAAAAATTCTCGTCCAGAAATTCTCTAGTGAAGTTCACGCCCAGAACATATGACCTAATGTAGCTGGGCTATGGTGACATCTCGGGCACTCAGAGCTGGCGCCAGGGTATATTTTGGACAGTCTCTCATTTGAGAAATGTAGTCGATGCACAACTTTGAATTGGATGAGACCATGCCTTATGCAGAGCAAAGTGGTATGTATACGTTCTAGGCTATGTTCCCACGTCTCATCGGAGAGTGTGAGGTCCAAGTCTTCCTCCCAAGCCAGCTTAACATTATCTCTTGAAGGGGGGCTAATATTCAGTATTGTCTTATATATTTGAGATACCCTCCCTCTCCCATATGGATAGGATTCTAATATAATATCTACTACAGTTTTAGGTGGTAAGGTAGGAAATTGAAAGTGTTTCTTAACAAAACTACGCACCTGCAAGTATCTGAAAAAATGATTCTTCGGAATATCGTGATCTTCCTGCAGGTGTTCAAATGAAGCGAATGTGCCTTTAATATAGAGGTCATTGACAAATACCAGCCCATTCCTATACCAAGATGATTCGAAGACGGTGTCGATCTGGGATGGGGGGAACAAATGGTTGTTAACTAGTGGGAGAAAAGTAGCCTACTCGCCTGACTGAAATGAAAATGTTTCCTGAATTGACACCATATTTTGATGGAGTTCCTAACATGGCCGTAACTAGCTATGAGGACGGGGAGGTCCGGACATCCCCTAATATTTCAGAGAAAAAAATAAAACTATCTGCATGGAAAAGCATGAAAAACACAGGATCGCTTTTATTTTGAAACGAAAGGCAGGTCAGGCAGGAAGTCATCTGACGCCGCGTCCGCGGTTACTTGATTCCGAGAGAGCAGCAGCATGGTGGTGAGTGATGACTGTCTGTCTGCCTGGCGAGATAATTGAAGGTGAGCGAGCTGCGAGACAGTGAGCGAAGTGAACGACAGACAGTGAGTGACACTGACAGATTTTTTAGCAACAACCAAGAAAGTAAGTGTCTAGTCTGTCTCTTAAGTAATGTTACCTGTGTGACATGTTGGGATGCTACTGGCTAATCATGCATGATGCCAATTGCCAAGCTCCTGAAGTCAGGTATGCAGGTGGCTATATGCATGGTTTCAGTTTCATGACCCAATAACTAACAAAAAGAGGTGGTGTAAAGTTAAAAACAACATAATATATTTTATTTTATTTTTCAATCTTTCCTATCAGGAATAAATAAATGTCCCTCTGTATGTTTTTTTTTATTATCGATGATGACTTTGTGTGTTGTGTACGGCTTGGGTCGTGTACCTGTGTTTGTAGGTGTCATTTTGATATGAATTTCGCTAAAACAGTTTGTGTTTGTTAGTTACAATTATGTTGACAGGAGAGCTGAGCAGGTGGTGACATGAAAGAGAATATACTGAATAATGACATCACAACAGTATAATCCTAATGTTGATTTAAAATGATATATTACTCTAAATATGGCTAAAAAAAGGGGGGGGGGGGACTCAAAAAAAATTCTGTTTCCCCTTGCTGGACCTCCCCTATTTCGGAACCCTGGTTACGGCCCTGGGCCCGTATTTATCAAGCTTCCTAGAATTACTCCTAAGAACACTGCTAAGAGTACACTTATGAGCAAAAAAATTCCCAGCCAAAAGCTGCACTTAAAAGTCAGTTATTATGCATCTCACTCCCTCTTTCAGCGAGGTGTAGGACTGAATCCTAAGTGTCAATCTCAGAGCTGATTTACGACAGGTGTGTGTGCCGTAAAGGGAAATGTTGATGACGCAATTCCAAGTACACAGGAATGGCCAATCGCTGAATGGAATCCCTTATGCATGAATATCCTAAATAGAGATGATTCAACAGTGAAATGCACAATGGGAGTGTGGCATATATTCACCAATAATTTCAGAAGAAATTATCAACAAAATAATACAAGATAGCCTACATTGAAAATGACTCAAGAATAGGCTAAATGTTTCCTAATCCACCCAATTTACCTAATCCCACAACTGACTCGAAACTGGTGTGCTGTCAATTGACTACCCTATATAGCCAGGTTCTATAGGCTGTATGATGAGCAAACATGGAATCCAAAAGAAAGCCGAATTGGAGGGAGGATGACACGCTGTGCTTAGTGGAGTTAGTAGAGCAGAGGAAACAAATAATCAAAGGAAAGTTCAGCCCAACTCTCACCAGTCGAGACAAGAAGAAGGCATGGGAGCATATTGCATTGGAGCTGAATGCATCACAAGTACATTGTGTTCGCTCACCAACAGACTGTGAGAAGAAATGGTACAGTGTCCTATCAACATTGCCCTGCTGGCAACTCCTAACCACTTAGGACACCTCCTGAGGACTCCTAAATAGCTGGGGGAGTAGGAGTGTTTCCTAGTCTTAAGAAGGTTGATAAAAAGCTTTTATTCTTAAGTGTGAGAGTAGGACTAAATTTCACAAATTCTCAGCACTTACGACTAAAATGGCACTCTGAGACGCTTGATAAATACGGGCCCTGGTTCCTAACAGTTGGGCTGAGGGTTTGAAGACTTAAACCGAGAGGCAAAGGGCAACATATTGTAGTGATGAGTGAAGGTGACGACTTAGATGCAACTTCCATTGAAGCCCATGGTCCTTCTTTGGTTTCGTACATTGAGATCCAATAATTTAATTTGGTAATATTTGCTGCCCAGTAGTAAAATAAGAAGTTTGGTAGACCCAGTCCCCCCATGTATTTAGGCATTTCCAAACAGGCTTTTTTTATTCGTGGGGTGGAATTGCCCCAGATGAAGGTGGTAATATGACTATTCAATTGTCTGAACCAGGACTTGGTTAGTAAAATAGAGATCATCTGGAATAAATATAAGAAACGTGGTAGTATTGTCATCTTAATGGTGTAGGATTACTTTTAAAGGACTAAAGAATCACTAAACTTTCCTATACAGGTTCAGTCTCTCCAGGCCTATTCATCTATTTAATCAAAAAATGTGTTTTCCTTAAAAAATAAATAAATAGGCCTAAATAAGGGAAACTAATGGAAAATAACTAGACAATACAAACTAGATGAACAGAACAAAAGGTGCATCGGTGAGAGGAGGGAGACTGAATGGTCTGAAGGTGTTCTTAAGCCCAATGAGTACACCAGGCCCAGGTGCACCCAATCAGCCTAATGACCCCAACACCAGGCTCTTGCAAGACAAGGCCAGGACAGTGGGAGGGTTGTCACATGATGTTTTATTGAAGAAAATGAAACCCATGACAAAAATCGCAATTGTGTCATTGATTTATTTATGGTTGGAATTCTAGTGAAAATGAATTACCCATGCAGCCACCAGATGGAACTACCAGTTAAAACTATGTTTCATAAACTTCATGTTTTTTTTGTGTTGGGGGGGGGGTGGGGTGGCTGGGAGTCCAAAACCTGCACTTTGTTTGCTGTTTTGGATGTAAAAAAGCCTTTTACCGTATATGCTTTTCAATGGGGAAATTCTAACAGTGCAAAAAAGCTGTTTCAGCCAATCTTTGACATATCCCAGGCTATGATGGTCACCCCAAGAAAAATCCACTCTGCATTTATGGGATGAAAAATAATTCACTTGTGTTTTTTAATGTATTTTTACTGTACTGTACTGTACTGTACTGTACTGTACTGTATGGTACACTGGTATTTCAGGGGTTAAAATTCTGAGTAAGAATGAAATGTTGGTACCAATAATGAGTGATGAAGTTACCAATGAGTAAAAAACTATTAAAAAAAAATCAAATAAAAAAAAAAACTATAAAATTCACCCTTATGAATGAAAGACCTTTATTGTCATTGCAACTTGTACAACGAAATTCATTGTGTGCAGTACCAAGCTATGTAGGAGGAATAACAAAAAGTAACTAAGTCTAAAAGAAATTTATCCTACATATACACATGCAATGGATAAAAAGACAAGATAATAGAATAAAATAAGCATTAAGAAGGGGCAGCATTCGTATCATTTGCGTCATACTATAGGACATTAAAGTGCAGCATACGTATCATGTGCGTCTTACTAAATGACATTAAAGTGCGATGTGTGTAAACAATAAACAGATGTAGCAGCATACAATAAACTAATGTGCAAGTGTCAGTGCAGTGTCAGTGCAGGTCAGATGCGGGTCTGACGTTTGTTGGCAGGCTGGTTCAGGAGGCATATCGCACTAGGATAGAAACTGTTCCTTAATCTGGCAGTGCGGGCACGGATGCACCTGTACCTCCGTCCAGAGGGCAGGAGGGAGAACAAGTGGTGGCAGGGGTGAGTCGGGTCTCTGCTGATGTTGGTCGCTCTCCGGAGGCAGCAGGAGCTGTAGATCGAGTCCAGAGGAGGCAGCTGGGCTCCGATGATTCTCTGGGTGCAGTTGACCCACTGCAGAGCTTTCCTCTCTGCGGCAGTGCAGCTGTGGTACCATATAGAGATGCCATACGTTATGATACTTTCGATGCTGCAGCGGTAGAAGGTAACGAGCAGGTCTTTGTCCATCTTTACCTTTCTTAATGATCTCAGAAAGTAAAGCCGTTGTTGTGCTTTCTTCACCAGCGCAGTGGTGTTGGCAGTCCATGAAACGTCCTCTGACATGTGAACACCCAGGAACTTAAAGGTTGACACTCTCCACCATTACTCCATTGATGAAGAGAGGAGCGTGTTCACCACCCCTCCTCCTGAAGTCAATGATGAGCTCTTTGGTCTTGCTGGTATTATGAGATAAGTTGTTATCAATTCCTCTGGGATGCTTTTTGTCCAACCAAACGTGATAGTTTAGTTGGGAGGGCACAAGGGTTAAGCCTGCTAAATAATTGTTAACCTCTTAAAACATTTATCTGTGCAATTTGACATTGTGCTAAAATATGTCTGCATTTAGCCCATCAAACAAATCTGCTAATATTTTAGCATGAATATATTTGTGTATGTGTACAATTTGGCACCATGTAAAGTGATTGGTTCTGTTTCTATATGGTAAGTGAGCTATAATATAGCACATTGGTGGTGGTTGACCTCATCTCTAAGGATGAGATGTAATCTTGAGTGCTGGGTGATGCTTGAGTACATCTGAATGACTTGATGACAAATTGAACAGTGACAGGAGTGTTTCTGACGGTGGTTATCTTGAAGCTCATATTGTTTTAAGTCTCCTGTTAATTGCATAGTCTGCATTCGTGACTGATTTTATTTTCCTTGTACGACCTGGTCGGATGGTCCTCCCTTGCCCTGCGCAGAATGCGACACTGGTACATGTTCATATATAAGGCCATCCTGGGCAGACTACCCTCGTACATCTGCTCTACGTTTGTAGCAATAAGCAACTCCTATAATCTAAGATCAAATAGCTGGTTGCAATTCAAAGTGCCACATATGTGTACTGAATCTGGAAAAAAGAGTCTCTCCTACTTTGGTCCCTGGTCATGGAACAACCTGCAGTCTTGTCTCCTCCATTCCTCTGTCCAGTTTTAAACATGCTCTATCTGAAGTCCTTACTTCAAGCTGCTCCTGCAGTAGTGAGGTCTCCAGACCATAGTTCAAGCAGAAGGCCACTCACGCGTAATCCGATCTCAACGTGGTCAGTCAAAAATCCTAGTATGACGTCTGCTATGACGTCAAACATGACGTCAGTTAATCCTCATATATATAGCAAGGTTTCTACGTCACCTCTCTCTCTCTGGCCGATCATTGCAGCAGCAGCCCACGGCAGTCCATCTCCCTTGAAGCCGGCCTCCGAAGCGTTGTTTTGCACCAGATCCGCAGACCGAATCAGCACCCACAAGCCTTCTCTACCCGTGGATATTCCCATTCCTGGCATGTTGAGTTCCGAGCCAGGGCAGCCCATGGACTGTGACGGCAGCCTAGACATCGGTCCCCTGTCCGACGAAAACGTTGGCAAAGCGACCGGACCACAGGCTGCCAGCATAGCCCCGACGAGAAGGCCCAGCGCGCGTTCCCGTGGCACGGGGCGCGCCACTGCGACGGCCCGTGTAACAGAAGACGAAGCGCCGCGCCGTGGACGCCCAAGAACGCGTGCGAGCGTGCCGGAGGGAGAGGCCGCTCGGCGCGGACGTGCGAGAGGCCGCGGGCGAAGACCAGTAGAGGCAGCTGCCCCGGGAGCCGGGAGCCGCCGAGGAAACGCAGGCCGCGGGGCCGCCGCGAGACGCCACGTACCTCCTGGTCGCACTGACCTCCAGGCCGCCGCCCCGGAAGCGGAAGCGGCCCCATTCGTAGCTCCGCCGAGCCGACAGGGGTCGTCAAGAGCCATTCTGCTGTCCCTGCTAGATAATAGCAGATCTGTAGAAGCTCGTCTGAGAGCCCTGGAAACCCCCCCCCCCATTCCCCCCACTCCCCCCACGTTAGCCTCAGCCCAGCAGCAGCCGATCCTGCCCGGGCCATTAAGAGCCATCCTGCTGTCCCTGCTAGATGCTAACAGATCAGTGGAGGCTCGCCTGAGGGTGCTCGAAACCCCCCCCCCCATTTCCCCCACGCTCGCCTCAGCCCAGCCGGCTCAACAGCCGATCCCGCCCCCGCCCGCGCAGCAAGCCGACGTGCTCCCCACCACCACCCAACCCGCCCGGACGAATACCCTGGCATCCGCCACGCCCCCGGAGCACACCAAGCCCTCCCGGCTGGACCGGCTGCTGGACATGCCGCCCGCCGGCCCGGACGTCCAGGAGCAGCATTCCTGGAACAACGACGACCGCTCGCTCAACATCTTCGTCAAGGACGTCAACAAGCTGGTGCTCCACCGCCAACCCCATGGCGCAGAGCACGGACGCCATCCGCGGCCGGGTGGGCTACACGCAGGGACTGCACGTGTGGGAGATCAGCTGGGCCACGCGCCAGAGGGGGTCCCACGCCGTGGTCGGGGTGGCCACGGGCGACGCGCCGATACATTCGGCGGGCTACACGGTCCTGGTGGGAAACAACACCGAGTCCTGGGGCTGGGACCTGGGCCGGTGTAAACTCTACCACGACGGCAAGAACCACGCGGGCAGAACCTACCCCGCCTTCCTGGAGCCCGACGACACCTTCATAATACCAGACTCGCTGTTAGTCGTCCTGGACATGGACGAGGGGACGTTAGGTTTCATAGTGGACGGACATGACCTAGGGGTGGCGTTCGGAGGACTTAAGGGCAGGAAGGTGTACCCCGCAGTGAGCGCCGTGTGGGGACACTGCGAAATACGAATCCGGTACATAAACGGACTCGAGCCGGATCCCCTCCCTCTGATGGACCTGTGCAGGCGCTCCGTGCGGGCGGCTCTAGGAAGGGACCGCTTGAGCGGAATCCACGGACTGCCCCTGCCCGCCTCTCTCAAGAGCTACCTGCTCTACCAAGGACGGGGTTGACGACCACAGCACCGAGCATACCCCGGAGGACCAGTCACCCGTGGACGCGAAAGGACCCATGAGGAAAGTATCAGTACTTCAGCATTTAAACGGGCAATCTACCAGTCCAGTCCCACAAAGGGCAATTTAAGGCATGAATACTGCAAACAAGCTGTACGCTGTGTACACATAAAAAAATAAAAATAAAAAAATAAAAAAGACAATAAATACAATAAATGACACTGATAAAGCAAGATCCCTGATTACAGACTCGTTCAAGGGTTCAAATCAAAAGGTCAAGGTACAGACCTAGTCTAGATAAACCGACCACTTCTCGTACTGTGGCTGTTCACCAGTCGAATGGCCTCTGGAACTGGCCAGCGGGAGTCACAATAATAATAATAATAATAATAATTATAATAATAATAATTACAACAATAATAATAATAACCACGCAAGGGGCCATTCTAACACCCCTGGCCCACGGAGCTTGTCTGAGCATCAGCTAGAATGAGTGTTACTGCATAACTTCGGACCGAAGCCAGACGGCCCAGGGAATGCTGACGTCTTTCCATGTTAAGCTACCCGGTCTTAATACACCACCTCCTGTTCTTAACGAATTTCAAAGTAAAATGCCTCTGGCATTTCTTCAGAAGCAGAATCAGAATGACTTAATGATCCCCGAGGGGAAATCGGGACAGGTTACAGTAGCTCGCTCACAGTACACACATAGCTTAAAATAAAATGAACAGTAGTAAATGCAACGCAAATGCAATATTAAGCAATATTTTTTCAAAAAAAAAAAAAAAAAAAAAAAAAAAAAAACATAGCATAGAATAACTAGTAAATGCGCTAGAAGCAAAAATAAGTGGAATGTCCAAGTAGCAAAATACAAAACACGTCAGGTAAGTATACATTCCGTGTCAATTATCATTATTGCACCCTGGACTATATTAAGTCGGCTTGCCCTATACGCCACACGTGGCTCAGCCAGGCACAGTTAACCTATCGGCTGGCTCAGTCTCAGGGAGACTGAGCGTCTCCGAGGTGCTCCGTAAGAGAGGCATTAAATAGACTAATGGCCACAGGCAGGAATGATTTCCTGTGCCTCTCCGTACTGCATCTAGGTGGAATCAGTCTCTCACTGAACGTACTCCTGCCTTCGACTAGCACGCCGTGGAGTGGGCGCGAGTCATCGTTCACGATGGAGCGTAGCCTGGACAACGTTCTCTTCCCTGACACCGCAGCCAGAGAGCCCCGCCGCCCCAGCACACAATAGCATACAGGAAGGCACTAGCCCCCTTCTGCCCTTTCTCGTTCATGGCTCACTACGTCAAGCTCAGGCCTCGGACCGGCCCCTCGGCTCCCCTGCTCCTCATCGCACCCTGTCACCACACGACAAAATCCCGGTTCACCCTGCACCTCAAGCAGACGCTCCAGCAATGCAACCCCCGACGAAGGACTACTCTAGCCACTCCTTCAGGATCGGAGCGACCACCTCGGCCGCCGAGCAAGGAGCGCCCTCCGCCTCCCTCCAGCAAACGGGCCGCCGGCCCTCATCGGCACATCGTCATCGCCCGGAACAATTCCCCCTTCTGCCCCTTCTCGTCCATGGCTCACTACGTCAGGCTCAGGCCTCGGACCGGCCCCTCGGCCCCCCTGTTCCTCATCGCACCTTGTCACCACATGACAAGATCCTGGCTCACCCTGCACCTCAAGCAAACGCTCCAGCAATGCAACCTCCCGACAAAGAACTACTCCAGCCACTCCTTCAGGATCGGAGCGGCCACCTCGGCCGCCGAGCAAGGAGTGTCCTCCGCCTCCCTCCAGCAAATGGGCCGCTGGTCGTCATCGGCATTCTCCAGCTACATCCGCCCGGAGCAGGCGGCCATACTGGCGGCCCAAAGAACCCTCCTCCCTTAAATCGGTGAGCATGGCAACAAACAATGTCCCGGACTTCCGTGCCGATGAAGAAAATGTCTCGTTGGTGGTGGCTCCCCGAAAGCACGGCGCCAGCAAGGCGCAGTAAACTCCCCGGCTCATTTTTGGGGGGAAAAGAGAAAGAGAGAGCAAAAAGTCAGGGTAGTCGCGCCAAGGCAGCCAAGTAGGCCAAGCCGGGAAGCGCCAAGCTAAACGCTAATGTACCAAGATCGAAGGCCCGACCGAGTGAGGAGCGCCGGCCGCAAATAGCCGTTAGCCGCTAAAAGGTCGAAGGCCGGAAAAGTACAATCGCGAAGCGCCAAGGCGGCCAGGTAGGCTAAGCTGGGAAGCGCTATCGCGAGGTGCCCGACCGAGTTGGGAGCGCCAGCCGCAAATAGCTGTAAGTCGCTAAAAAAGGTCAAAGGCAGGAAAAGTACAATCGTGAAGCGCCAAGGCGGCCAGGTAGGCTAAGCTGGGAAGCGCTATCACGTGCCCGACCGAGTTGGGAGCGCCAGCCGCAAATAGCTGTAAGTCGCTAAAAAGGTCGAAGGCAGGAAAAGTACAATCGTGAAGCGCCAAGGCGGCCAGGTAGGCTAAGCTGGGAAGCGCTATCACGAGGTGCCCGACCGAGTTGGGAGCGCCAGCCGCAAATAGCTGTAAGTCGCTAAAAAGGTCGAAGGCAGGAAAAGCAAGATCGAAGGCCCGACCAAGTTGGGAGCGCCAGCCGCAAATAGCTGTAAGTCGCTAAAAAGGTCGAAGGCCGGAAAGTTCGATCGCGAAGCGCCAAGGCGGCCAGGTAGGCCAAGCTGGGAAGCGCTATCGCAAGGTGCCCGACCGAGTTGGGAGCGCCAGCCGCAAATAGCTGTAAGCCGCTAAAAAGGTCGAAGGCCGGAATAGTGCAATCAACTACTGGCGCCTGCAGATCTCAATTAACCTCCGGTAATCAGATCTTCCTTTTGGGGGATCTCCTAGCCCATGCAGGCGCCCTCCTCTGCCTCAAGAGCAGCGCCACTGGCCAATGGAGTCAAGCGCCAAAGCATTTGCCATGCACGCCGATTGCTAAATAAAGTTTGTCTAATCCTACCAACTGGCCTCTCCTGATTGAAGTGAGGTCTCCAGACCATAGTTCAAGCAGAAGGCCACTCACGCGTAATCCGATCTCAACGTGGTCAGTCAAAAATCCTAGTATGACGTCTGCTATGACGTCAAACATGACGTCAGTTAATCCTCATATATATAGCAAGGTTTCTACGTCACCTCTCTCTCTCTGGCCGATCATTGCAGCAGCAGCCCACGGCAGTCCATCTCCCTTGAAGCCGGCCTCCGAAGCGTTGTTTTGCCCCACCCACCTCCCCAGTCCACCACCAACGAGTCTTGACTCCTGATCCCCCACGGGGGGGGGATCTCCTAGCCCATGCAGGCGCCCTCCTCTGCCTCAAGAGCAGCGCCACTGGCCAATGGAGTCATGCAGGCGCCCTCCTCTGCCTCAAGAGCAGCGCCACTGGCCAATGGAGTCAAGCGCCAAAGCATTTGCCATGCACGCCGATTGCTAAATAAAGTTTGTCTAATCCTACCAACTGGCCTCTCCTGATTGAAATGTCTACGGTAGTTTTTACTTTGCCTTTTTCGGCCTGTTCATTTGTTTTTAGGTCATATGTTTTTACGTTCTTGATCCTGTGTTATTTATTACCCTTGGATGTGATATTTATGATGTATTTGGTTGTCCTTGCTTTTTGAACTGCTTCTGCTCTTAAGTCCTGTTTTTATGTTTTCTTTATGTGTACTGTAATTATGTTTACTGTAACTAGACTTGCAACTGCTGCCTTCTTGGCCAGATCACATTCGCAAAAGAGATCTTGTATCTCAAATGTCTTTATCTGGTTAAATAAAGGTTAAATAAAATAAAAAATAAATAAAAAATTTGTGGAAATATAGACACTAGAGTACTACATTATCTCAAATGCCATTCCTGGATCCTACTAAAAACATTTGACTCTGAAATGGCTAAGGAATTTGTCTAGGCCCCGGCTGTCACAGTATGACAAGGAAGTATCTTAAGTTGTCAAACAGGTGTCTGACGCAGAAAGTGCACTCAAGGAAGTCAAATAAATAATGTCGTAATTTGCCATGGCTGATTATTAGTTTCTATCTCTGCCATGATTCTGCCACCCTGACAACAGATACTTTCTGGAAGCCAGAAGCCAAAGACGGGTAAAATACTATCTACATTTGTATATGAATTTGATCTAATATAATTATATTGATCGTATAGTCAGTGTTGTGTAAAAACTGTGTATCTGCAAAATGTCAACTTTTCAGGAACTAACAAAAACAGGCTTGTTTTTAATTTACTGAGTTTGATGAAAGTAAATAAGTAAGTAAGCTTTATTTATATAGCACTTTTCAAAGACAGGTTATAAAGTGCTTTACAAAGACATAAAAAGAAAATAAATTACCAGATAAAAGTAAACATACAATTGATACAGTAATAATGACAAGCAAGGTATGGGTTGTTAAAATAAATATAATAGAGAAAATAACAGATTCAAGAGATAGCAATTCGGTGCATTGAGCCAATTCATCATACACTTCTTGCTATTTGGACATTTTTGCCCAAGGATATGTGTGAGAATTTTTTTCCTCTAATATTTTTTTTTTTTTCTGCTAGAAACAACTTCAGTCCTCATAAGTTTTTAATAATTTTCCGAATTTTAACCCTTTAATGCCAGTTTGGTTATATAATGCCACTGGGTTTTATAGTGTAAAAAACACAAAAAATCAATTATTTTCCAATATAATAATGCAAATTGTGTGTGTGTGTGTGTGTTCGTGGGAGGGTTATCAGAACCTGGGATATGTCAAAGATTGGGAGCAACATTGATTTTGATGCATAATTTTTTGTGCAGTGTCAGATTTAACAAAATCCCGATTAAAAGTCCATTAAAAAGGATTCGTCATCGAATAAAAATCAGCCCGAAAGCAAAAAAAAATAAAAAAAATTAGACTTTTGAACCTCCAGCCATTTCTGCATAGAATCATTAATTACCTGATGAGAAGCATTCATCCTGGAGTTACTGTACAGCTTCAAATTTGTCGTTTTTACCGTGTTTTACTATTCCGCACAATTTCCCCGTGTTTGGATCAATTTCATGTAAATTGCATGAAATTACTTCTATGATCACAGACATTTCAGTCAGTATCTGTTGGCAACTCTCTTCCATTAGAACAACTGACTTACTTATGCTTATCACTCCTTTTTCATGGAGCATAGGCCATTGACAACAGTTTGCCAGAGTTTTCTGTCCTGTACTTTCCTTTCCAGCTGTTTCCATGTCAGCCCGCTGTGCTTGATGCGAGTCTCGAGGTCCCTGCACCAGGGGTTCTTGGGCTGGCCTCTCTTTCTTGTGCCTTGGGGGTTCCATCTATGCAACGGCAGTTTTATGCAGGGAGCGTTGCTGCCGTGTAAACAGGGCCTAAGGGCCTGTCATTAGAACAAAGGGAACATGAATCCAGAGATTCTAGACCAATCACAAAGGAGATGCAGATAAAGGGAAGCAGACAAGTTAGAACATGATTTTTTAAGCTTTGAAACAAGTGGATTGTGAAACCCAATATCTGGAAGATGTTCTTATACATTCAGTATATGCAAATGCATAAAGACAGTCAATTAAAATGAGTGGCCTGTAATTTTACATTTTACAGTGTATAGCTATACTCTAGACTAGAGGCTATGTTTTCTAATCTAGTGATAGGCGTTGGTATGGCCTTGAAGCATGTAAAAATGCCAACCGTTACGTATACAAAATTATGATTGTTTGAATATGTATGACACTTTTCTAAGTAGCCTAATGTGCTTCAGATATGGGGGGACTCAACTCATCCACTACCGACCACCTGGGTGATGCACGGCAGCCAATTTGCACCAGAACCTCACCACATGGTGAAGAGTTGAGGATTGAATGTGCCAATTAGATAACGAGGGATAATTAGGTGGTCATGATGGAAGGAAGGCCTTCCTTATACATGATGGAGACCTTTCGTCTCTCAAGCCAGACTGTCTCTTCCACATTCTTCAAATGTACCAGAGACAGTCTGTACTTCACGCCCACAGGGGGAAAAACAAAATCACGCGTACAGAGCCTGGGCAAAGGAAGTTGGGGGAGGGGGAGGGGGGAACGCTTAAGACCGGAGGAAGTTCGAACCGATGCAGGTGATTGGAGAAATACGACTGGATGTCCCGGCTAAAGGCAGGACATCCGGGACACCCCCCCATCATCGCTCATTATTTTTCCTGAGTTTCCATTTCGGCCAACTTCCTCCTCTACGAAGTACAGACGGGTAGGCGGAAGCATTTGAAAATTGCAGGAGCCAATGCATCAGTTTTAAGAGACTATAAGGCCTTTCTTATGGAAGGAAGGCCTGTTTCGAAATGTATCCAGGGCACCAGGGTTACACCCCTACTCTTGCAAAGAGTGCCGATGGGATCTTCAATGATCACAGAGAGTCAGGACCTCAGTTTAAAGTCTCATCCGAAGGACAGTGCTCACTCACAGGACAGAGTCCCGGGTCTCTGCCCTTGGGCATTGGGAATGGGGAGATTATTCATAAGACCAGAGTGAAGAGAACCTCCTACAGGTCCTTCAACACCACTTCCAGCACCATGGTCTCCCATCCAAGGACTAACCAGAGTCAGCCCTGCTCAGCTTCCCCAGCAAGCCAGCGATGTAATGCAAGGAGTATGTGCTCTCCCAGGGTTCAATGTCCCCAGGGTGATTGGAAGGTGATAGGGAGTTGGGATTCAGGGGGTGGGTAGAGCGAGTGACTATGGGGATATTGGGGGGTGGGTAGGGTTAGTGGCTAGGGGTTTGTGGGGAGGGGCAAGTAAGCAGGGCTGTTCGGATTATTCTGTGGAGAAAAGTTCCTCCCCAGGCACTGCAGTGTGGAGAGAGAGAGAGAGAGAGAGAGGGAGGAGGAGAAGGAACAAGGCTAGTCACATAACAGGGGCAAGGGGGGGAGGGAATGGTGGCTCAAAGGTTCGCGCTTGTTTATGTCCTACTAGTAATGCACCTGACATTGCCTGGGTCACCTTAAGTAGGCATAAAGCAATATTTTCAACTTGATTCTATCAGGGGAGGTGCTTTTCAGGATTTTACAGGACATTCCTGGTGTTTCCAGGATGACTTCAACTTTATTTTAAATAGAGCTGGGGAACATTGAACCCCGGGAGAGCACATTTTAGGCCTGGGAAACATTGAACCCTTTGTCATGTTCCCATTAGGTGCCATATAAATCTGGGGAACATTGAACCCTGGGAACATTGAGCGGACCCCATAATGCAGGAGCCATGGTGCAGGCTAAATAAGGCATATGTTTAATACCCCCAGGTACTGTAGTCCGTATACTGAACAAGAGATGCATAGATTCACATAATACTGTACATACCATTCCGGCCAGTGTTGGGCAGTAGCTAGCTACAAGTAGCGAAGCTACTAGCTTAACTACATTCCTCAGTAGCGCGGTGGTAACTTAATTACATTTCTCTGGGGATAGCTTCAATGTAGTGAAGCTATATTTTAATGTAGAGTAGCTGGTAGGAGCTCACTACATTTTTCAAGTAACCAACACTGGTTCCGGCTGCTGTAAACCTGACTGATAACCATGAATTTAAATACCAACCTGTGGGAACGTTGTCTCCTTCCTGGTAGCATTCCAATAGCCTGGAAATGCCTGACTATAAATCACATTGCACTGCTGCCACAGCAGATGAAACACCAGCTAGCTGGGACTTCCGTCAGGTTCCCAGGCTGGCATTGCAAAGGAATCTGCTGCAACTGTTAATTGGAACTGTCACCACACTTCGTAGTTTCAAGCACCTAGCTCTGTCATCTTCAAGCATGTCTCTGTTACGACCCGGCCTAGGGGAATCGGACCACAACACAAAAGGTGCCCCCACTCTTCCCACTCCCAAGGATGATCAGCCAAACCACGGTCAAAAGTTCACAACAGGTTTATTTTCAGAGCAGATCATGGCCCCAACACAACAAACAAAACAAACTAATCCCCAACCTTAAAAACTTACCTAACAAATGAAAAGGGCTGATTACACAAAAGACACAGCTCTTACCTAAGCTCCTACCTAAAGAAACATGAGAAAATATGTTACAAAAAAACCAAAGGGCTTCTCCCTCCTACTTTCTGCTACTTGGGTAAAAGTTATTTACAGTGTACAAAAGTGTAGATCTGGAACGTAGCTATTTACAGTTTAAACTGCACAGGTCTACCAAGATAACTACCGTACACATCTTAATAAAGTTCCACAGAAGTACTAAAGTAGGCCTACACAGTTACTACCAGACAGCACACAGCAAAGCGTCAGCAGAGCAGCCATCATCGTTGGGAATGAGGAGAGCAAGGGGCAGAAGGATGGGATCAGCCGTCTTAAATCATGTCCACCAGCCAATCAGCCAGCAGCAGCCGCATCACCTGACCAGGCCAATCAGACTGAACACCACCTGCACCTCATCTCTCATTAACACACTGAACACACTCACACTGAGGAGGAAAAGATTGATGTTAACAGATGACAAACAATACAGTCCATATCGCAGGGTTATAACAGTCTCCAAACCATATAGGATCCAAGCAAAAGGGATACTTTTCCATAGTTTTTGAGTGATTTAGTTGTAGAGTACTGTGTGCTAATTGTGTTTTGTCTCCAGTCTTCAGTGATGATATTACCAAAAGTAGCAAGATGCCTGTTTGTTCTTCTGATATACTGCAGTCTGGAGAAACTGGGATACAGACAGTCTCTAAATGCATTATTTGAGGTAAGAGGGTGACAGCCAGGTACACTACAATAATTTTAGTATGCACTGTTTAGTGTGCAGAAGATCTCTTTCAGGCTGGAGTCCACAACACAGTATAGTGTTAAATAAATTTTGTATAACAGTGTGTAACAAGCAGTAATTATCAGTTCATATGCCATATATTAGGCTATTGGCCATGTTTGATGTTGGTGAAGAACCAACAAAGAGATATTGGATAAATTAATTATTTACCTGTAATTGACTAAAAACTGATGTAATTAAGTAATTTTAATTAGTAATTAATTAGATCAACCCTTTCCAGAAATCGACAGATGCGCAAGTATCACACATGCATGTCAGAGAAAAACGAGAGGGTAAGTCAAATTTTGCTTTTTTAGCTGAATTCAGTGCTAGTATCAACTATAGAGACACTGCATGAAATAGGCCACGCCCATCACGTGGGAAAAGCTCTGTTAATTTCCACACACCAGCGTCATTTTCCTTGAATTAAACATAGCTAAAAGCTGTTGTGTGGTGGGCTGCACAGACAACAAATGTAAAAAATCGCCAGTTAAAGTTTTTTTGTACTCCTGAGCAAAACAAGGAAGCCATTGAGAATTGGCGAGAAGAAAAATGTGGATCTAGCTGTCAAGGAAGTAAGTTGGAGTGTTCATCTTCCGTATATACGATCTTTTTGTGCAACACGTTTTCCCCCATCTTGGGCGTGGCTTCTGAATGATGACGCATTACGCAGTGTCTCTATTGTAGTGAAACGGTAGCTAACCACACTGAGGACAGTTCCTGTCTATTTTTCTTGTAGCCTTGATGCGAGACTCAGCCCCCAATAGACCCTTCTCACGGGGGCCATTTTGTGTCGAAAAGGCAGGATAAACATGAGTGCAAGCAAAACACTAATGAGGGTTTCAAACTTCCATGATTGGAATTTGGAAACCCTCATTAGTGTTTTGCTTGCACCTGTGATTTGCTGTTTATATGTCAGGGACAACACAAGTAGACATTGTTACTTAAAAATGTGAAACGGATGTATTGTATAATTATAGAATTTCTAGCCTATAAGCTAATTGATTTGTTCAAGATTCAAGATTCAAGATTCAAGATTTTTATTGTCACTCCATGGTACAAGTATCACGTGTGAAATTCTTGTGCTGTGGACTCCGTTTACAACATAGTACAAATATAGCAGGGCATATGAGTGCAAAAAAACAACAAGAGACACAACAAGCAATAAGGCAGTATAGTGATAAGACAAGTCAGAGACAGTGGCATATTCACTGCACATAGGTGCACATGTCATGTGCATACTTTAGACGTGCTTAAACATTTTAAATTCGGCGTATTTGACATACAGGTGCAAATAGCATATTCCTTATTAAACATACAATTAAACTCAGCGTTTTAAATTCGGCGTATTTGACATACAGGTGCAAATAGCATATTCCTTATTAAACATACAATTAAAGTTTGATTGTAGTTAACTTGTACTACGAACCTCGTTTGCCACTGGTTTAGTGGAACCAGGTTTTTCTAATCAAGTTGAGAGCGCGTGCACATGAAAATGCCCGTGCACATGAGCTTGTGCTCGCAAAAGAGGCGTGGTTTTTAACAACTAGCCAATCACAATGCAATATGGACCGCTCCAGCTCAGAACCGTAGCTTTTACAGCGCCAGACACGCCTATTTCCTCATTCATCAAAGCCATCTACTACTATGTCAGAATCAAAATCCGCATTGGATATTATTAGTCTGTTCCCGAATGACTGTCTAAAGTTACCACTTTTATTCACATCAGTCATTTATTTGAAGAGCGGTTTCTGCCTCCACGTATCCTACAGCAGCTGAATTCACCCTCTCAATAAACTGCGAGTGGAAGCAATGTGTAATGTCTCAGTCCAAAATCCATATGTATAGACCATTTAGGCTCAACGAATAATAATGATGTCATGATGTGTTTAGTCGCACTGATTGAATAATTCCTATAGGCTATCAATAAAAAAAAGAATGATAATAAAATTAAAAAAGCCTTCTGAACTGAATCGACACGGTACGTGCGGGCATAGATTTCATTTATAAAAAATAGCCTATTTTGTGGTCACATATTGTCAGCAGAGTCGCATATCTCCATATTTCATATAATGATGCTGGAAATATGAAGTTCAATCACATCATACAGGCCAAAAGCAACACAGTTGCAGCTGCAAAATGCAGGAGTAGCCTAGATATGAATCATCTTAATATGGGATCGCCTGTGTGCAGGTGATCCCATATTAAATTGCTTAGATGTAGTAGGCTATTCCAGCATGTAGGCTATGACCATTTCAATTCCAACTCAACGTCAGTCTCAGCTCCCTTGCGCACACGGCACCGTGCGCTTTGGAGACGTTTATGTAACCTTTTTATGTCGGTTTAGTGATATTTCCACACTCACTATTCAGCTGCAATCGATCAGCGGGGTCAAACAACGTATCTAGGCTACTTGAGAGCACAAAAATTAATATATTGTAGCGACTCAGGGTTTGACATGTCTGTGGGGATTACGACGTTACGTGAAGGCAGCATACCAGACGCTGTTAGTGCACTTCCTGTCTCGTGGTGAAGTCAGTCAAGCTATGTGAGAGAGCTGGCTGGTTGAGTGTATAGCTAGCAGCGAAGCTACCGCTAGGAGCTGTGTGTGAAGCCAAGAATAAAAGCCTGAGGAGGTACGGTGGTGCAGTGGTAAGCACTATCGCCTCACAGCTCGAAGGTCGTGGGTTCGATTCCCACCTGGGCCGATGTGAACACTGAAGGAATGCGTGCCCGTCCGCATGTCCTCGAGTGCCCACCACCCGGGTGGGGGTCGGCAAAATGGCCTTTCTGTGTGGAGTTTGCATGTTCTCCCCGTGCCTCCCGGGGGTCTCCTTCATATAGGAACCCCCTTCACAAAAACATGCAACATCCTGGTTGCTTATATGGTTCCTCCTCTGATCGTTAAGGGCGCCTGTTCAGAGGGAGGGGAACTGGTTGGAATAGCGTGAACCTCCCACGTGCTATGTCCTACCGGTGAAGCTTCCTCGGGCAGGTGAAAAGAAGCGGCTGACTTGACTGCCCATGTCTCGGAGGATGCATGGAATCAGTCTCGGCTCTCCCCAGATCGGCAGAGGATGGAGTAGCAACCAGGATTGAGTAATTCAAATGAGCACTAAACGGGGGATAAAAATGGGATAAAAAAAAAAAAAAAAAAAAAAAAAAAAAAAAGAATAAAAGCCTGTACCAACTACAAGTCTCCTGGTTCCTGGACAAATACCTGATTCGTTACACTGGTGTCAAGAAGTAAAGTGGTATCGCCTCTGCGTCGGCCGAGAGGGGAGAGGGTGAGAAGGAACGGCAAAAGAGACTGTGCGTGAGACGGCTTTTGGGCTTGAGCGACCTAGCGGTAGTAGGTTAGCTACCAGGGGTGCTAACTGCTAAGAGCACCACGTGCGATGGTGCGCGACGGAGAATGGCCGTCGCTGAACGGGAGGAAAGAGGAGCTGACGACGGGGATCAGCTCGGTGCTGGCGGGCATGGAAGCCCGTTTGTTGAAAGAAGTCAGACGGCTGTTGGAAGCGACTCCTGCCTGGGCAGTGGAGCTGTGGCGAATGCTGCGGGAGGTGATGCAACGTGTGGACGAGTTGAGCACAGAAGTAACGCAGCGGGAAGAACGGCCGGAGGAGCCACAAAAGAGACTGTGTTGGACATGCAGGGAACCTGGGCATCTAGCGAGGTGGTGTCGCAGCGGTCCCGGGGGACAGACCAGGTACGCGGAGCAACGGCACTGGGGACGGCCGGGTGTCTGTTGGTCATGCGGTGCGTTGGGACACCTAGCCAGGGAGTGTCAAGAGGCTGTCGGAGACCGGAGGACAGCGGGAGAAGAGAGACGTGCCGGCGGCTGGCAGGTGAGACTCTGTTGGACGTGCCGTTCGCCTGAACACTTAGCCAGAGAGTGCACTGAGACTTTGGGGAATGGAGGAGACACACAGCCGGGGGAGCAGCCAGAGCAACAGGCAGAGGAACAGCGGAGCAGCGGAGCAGTGGAGCAGCCTGAGCGACAGGCAGCGGAGCAGCGGAGCAGTGCAGAGCCGGTTATTCAGGTCAGGAGAGTGACGCTTGAGCCGGCCCAGGCTAGCTGCTCTGCATACCAGCCAGGTGAGGGAGAGGGGTTAATGCCGGAGGAGCTGGCCCAGCATAGCCGCTCCACACCCCCCACGGTTGCTGTGCAGGAAGCCGAGGTGGAGATGGATGCCGGTGGTGTTCGCCCTGCTGCCCTCAACACGCCGCCCCCTGGGGGAGGAGGACGGGAGGACGAGCGAGTGAAGGAGAAAGAGGAGGACTGTGCAGATGTGGGCCTGACGGACAACGACATGGACATCTGGGATGTCAAAGTGGGTGAGTGGAAACGCAGGCAGGCGGAGGACGCGGATATCGGTCCGTGCTCGCGTGGGTGGCGGCCGGACGCCGGCCCCCTGTGGAGGAGATTCACCTATGTTCCGGTGCCACGAGGGGACTGTGGAACATGTTTTCGGACCTGGGTGTGTGTAACAATTTTGGAGAGAAAGGGGTTCCAGTGGGTTGTGCCCAGTTGCCTGCGAGAATTGGCACTGAGGGGGGCGCACAAGGGCCCTGGTTCCAGTCATTTTGGGCCTGAAGAGACACTCAGCCGCATCCGTAAACTGTTCTACTGGGGAAAACACAAGGAGGATGTGCGGAGATACTGCAGTGCGTGTGTTGACTGTGCTTCAGGTGGGATAGAAGCTTTGAAAGGGGGGATGGAAATGGTGGTGGTTTAAATGAATGGGAAAAGAGAAAAGAAATGTAAATGTTGGGGGTTACTGTTAAATTGAAATGTGTGTAAAAAAAGAAGGAAAATAATGTGAAGGGGACGGGCTTGTGTTGAATTGAAATGTGGGTGAAAATGAGTGTAAAAGGAAAGGGGGAAAATGTCAATGATGTAGATGGTGGTGGTGGAACGGAAATTAAGTGGGGTGTTGAAAAAAGAAAAGACTGTTGTTGGGAATTAGAATTTGATGTGGTGACGGGAAAAAAGATGTTGGGGAAAAAAAGTGTTGGTGTGTTTTGGTACAGGGGGATATGTGTGGGTTGTGGGTGCCAGCGTGGGAGCTGGGCTTGTTGTTAGGTGAGGAGTATGTAGCGACTCAGGGTTTGACATGTCTGTGGGGATTACGACGTTACGTGAAGGCAGCATACCAGACGCTGTTAGTGCACTTCCTGTCTCGTGGTGAAGTCAGTCAAGCTATGTGAGAGAGCTGGCTGGTTGAGTGTATAGCTAGCAGCGAAGCTACCGCTAGGAGCTGTGTGTGAAGCCAAGAATAAAAGCCTGTACCAACTACAAGTCTCCTGGTTCCTGGACGAATACCTGATTCGTTACAATATAAAAACATATTCCAAAGTGGTAAGTAGGGCTTAATTAAAATAGCCAACAAGTGCAAGGCTTTAGTCCTTGATTAATTCAACATTACAATTCGTGCTCCTTCCTAGATGGGAAACCCGTCCAGAAAGGGGTTGGCCATTTTTCCAAACTGCTGATTCGATTGGTTCGTGGGCGGTGTATTTAAGGTCTAATCTTATCCTTGCAACTTAACCTGCTGCAGACCAGGTTAAGTGTGAAGCATAAGTTGCTATGGAAATATATGTCGGTAAGAAGTTAACTTGCTTTGTAGTACGGCTAAACCAGGTTTAAACCCAAACTTATCAGGATCAACCTAATCTTGCTTTGTAGTACAGGCCTCTGGATAGGATATATACACTCTTTATTATTACATTAAAACTGAAAAAAGCACCCAGGAGAGAGGCACTGCTGTGCACAGGGCTTCCTCAGCTGCAGATATGAGTTTTTCTTCTTTTGTGATCATCCATTTATGAAGATAACACTTGCCGTTAGTTAGCTCCTTGTAACGTTACTGCTGTCAGGCTGAAACCGAGACTTGACTTCCCTGTAGATTTTCATGACTGACTGTTGATCTTGATTACGTCTTTTTCTCTGTAACTGTAAGGGATCACAGTAATTTTTTTGTAATCTCATTACATACTCCCGTTACAGGTAATCTATTACTCCCCAAGCCTGCTAGTAAATGTAACTGACTAATTTTCAGTAACTTGCACAAAAAGGCACAAAAAGGCCTTTTCTCCGGTTTAGAAAAGGCCATTTGTAATCAACTAAACTCCCACTTAGAAAGCAATAACCTACTTAATGATTTTCAATTTGGTTTCCGTTCCACCCGTTCAACTATGTCAGCTTTATTATTATTTACCAAACAAATTCGTACAGCACTCAATAAAGGTCATATCACAGGAGCCATTTTTATTGATTTTCGTAAAGCCTTTGATACAGTGAACCACCAGATCCTCCTGAATAAACTTAGCTCATTTCAACTTTCCTCCTCTGTGATAATGATGATCTCATCATATCTATCAAATAGGTCCCAAGTGGTTAAAATTGGCCATGTGAAATCCCCCCCTATATCATGTGATATGGGAGTCCCTCAAGGTAGCATTTTTGGTCCTTTACTTTTTCTTTTATATATTAATGATCTTCCTACGGTTTGTAAATTTTCAAATTGTTTATTATATGCCGATGACACTGTTATCTTTTTTTCTGATCCAAACCCTAATGTCATAAATACAAAACTATCTTCTGATCTTCACCTTCTCCATGACTGGATGAAATCTAATCATCTAACTGTTAACGTCAAGAAAACTGAATGTATGTACTTTCGTTCTCCTAGAAAATCTATATCTATGTCTGACCCCATACACTTTGCAAATCACCCATTAACCATAACAGACACCTATAAATACCTTGGAGTAACACTTGATACTCACCTCACCTACAAACATCACATCAATAACCTAGTCAAAAAGGCAAATCAGAAACTATTTGTTTACAGTAAGATTAGACCATTTCTCACCGTCACTGTTTCAAACACATACCTACATGCAATTTTTCTTTCAACAATATCCTACTGTCTTCCAATCTGGTCACTCACGACAAAGGAAACCATAGAACCCGTAGCAAGACTCTACAACAGAGCATATAAAATTCATGGTAACTTTCCACCTTGGACTCACCACTGTACTGCACTCTCACACTCCTCTGCTCTAACTTTTCAGAACTACACAAAAAGTCTAGCCATTAAGTTTTATTTTATGCTCAGAAACAACTCTTCTCCAACACTTACAGCTTTACTCCCAAGACACAACACAAGACAAGAACGCATCACTAGATCAATCTCACATGCACTTATACCAGTACCGGCATACAAAAATAATTATGGACTAAGATCATTCTTCCACACATACACCAAAATTTGGAACGAGATCCCATTTCACACCAGAGAAATAACCTCTATCTCACATTTCAAAAAAGCTTACAAACAACATTTGATGCTAGAAAACACCTGGGCCCCGTTCCAATACCCATACTTCCATACTATTTAGTAGGCAAAAAAAGATTTAGTATGTCCCAATACATAGTATGTCAGATGCAGTATGCCAAGAGTACCAGGATGTTGTACTACATCAGCTCCTATTTCGGAGTATGCATCGATGCATGCTGCTTCAGCCAAACTTCCCCACAATCCTTTGCACAGCAGGAAGTTATGTCTTCTTCTTCTTCTTCTTCTAATGTTTTATGGCGGTTGGCAAACAACTTTTTGTGCATTACCGCCACCTACTGGAGTTACGTCGCACTGACTGAGCTGCGTGTTCATGAATGAGATAATTAACTTTAAGAAAGCCTTGAAATATGTTAAAACCAAACAAGCATGGTGTGTACCAAAACATGCATATCTTGATTCCTGTTTAGATCTCTGACTTAATGTTTTTGCTTTATTTATTTTATTTTGTTTATTTGATTGTCTGTTCCAATTTTGTAAATGTTTAGTCTGAATTTTTTGTATAATGTACTGTTTGTTACTGCCAGACTTTGTTTATTGAAAAAAAAAGAAAAACTCAAATGTGGCGCTGCGGACGTCGGCGGAAGTGAGCAAGAGGTCGGAGTTCAGGAAGCTCACGTGACGACAGATGTAGTGTGTCCCAATAGTATGCATTTTGCATGCATGCTGCACACTACAATCCATACTTTGTGAGGGCAGCGGCAGTACATACTACAAGAAAGAAGTACAAGTATGGGTATTGGAACGGGGCCCGGTATTCACTGATCCGACTCACCCCTAGGTTTCTTTGTTGTTGCTGTCTTCGTATTGATGAATGAATGAATGTCTGTAAATGTAATTTGTTTTTGTTAGGTCTGTAATATTGTATGTAGTGAAATTGAACATGTTCTTGTATAATTATTTTTTGTTTAATGTACTGCAGAACAGGAACCTGCTGAAAACCAGTTTGTAACAATTACGTCAGGTCAGTTAAATGTACATGTGAAATGTCAATTTTATCCCTTCCTGTATAAATAAAGTGAACTGAACAATACTGGAATGAGATTAGGTTACATAGTCTGAATAACATAAGCAATCACATGACTCATCACATTTGTAGCTAATCTTTAACAAGATTTTTTTATTTACAGCTACAACTCTACCACCAACACCAACAACCCCACCACCAACTCCACCAACAACTCCACCACCAACAACTCCACCAACACCAGGTATTACACAGAAAATCTAGAGCTGAATGAATGTGTATAAATATTTTCCTTGTGGTAATAACTGCCTTTGTTGTAGTGACAAAGGAGTTCACCAATGGACTATGACCCTTCCTTCAATAACCCAACGAGTAAAACATTCAAAGATATCGATGAAGCTGTGAGTCTTTACGTGTGCACCTGATGATAGGCGGATGTCCCGGATTTCTCCAATCACGTGCATCGGTTCGAACTTCCTCCGGTCTGAAGCGTTTTTTTCCCCAACTCCCTTTGACCAAGCTCTGTGGGCGTGAAGTACAGACTGTATGCATTCGCAGAATGTGGAAGAGACAGTCTGACTTCAGAGACTAGCAGGAGCCTGGTGTTGGGGTCGTTGATTTGGTGCACCTGGGCCCGGTGTGCTCCCTGAGAGACCTTCAGACCATTTTGGCCTCTCTCCCTTCTCACTTGATGCACCTTTTGTTCTTTTTGTTATGTAGTTTGTGTTGTCAAGTTATTTTCCTTTAGTTTTAGTGAATAAATAATTGTAATAACTTTTACGTTTTGTTACTTCCTTGACCTTTTTTATGTTACAACCTGGCTCAAGGAAGTAACAATTGGAGGACTCATACGCCAAAGTCAAATTAAAACAATAATTGATTAACTAAAATTAAGGGAAAAGACAGGGCCAGGAGAGTGGGAGAGCGGTCACACAATGCTCCAGAATGACATCTACACCATTTGGAAAAGTGTTTTTTCTAACAAAACAATTGTTGGCATGATGGTCAAAGTCTCAATAGTTAGCTGCTCCTGTTGGTCATCATGGGGATACAGTAATTCATTTGTTCTTGTCTGTTTGGTTTGGTTTGAGTTGATAAGGCAACAACGGCTACGAGCAGGGCCACAAGTCTGTGTCACAACTGTCTATTCTATCCTTAGAATCAAAGTGCTCTTTTGTGGCCATTTCTTCCAGTGCATTTGTGTTTGTAAACAGTTTTATATTTGTTCTCATTTCTATGTGCTGATTGCTTCCCACGAAAAGGTATTCAAGGGCATTCCAGGAGAGCCATGCATGCTTGTTTGTGTGCGTGTGGAGAGAGAGAGAGAGAGAGAGAGAGAGACACACACACACACACACACACACACACACACACACACACACACACACACACACACAGAGAAATACAGAGAGAGAGAGAGAGAGAGAGAGAGACTGGGAGAGAGAGATGTTTGTTTGATGTTGTCATCATCAACTTAGCCTGTCTATACTGTAGATGTTTGGAATTAGTCCAAATGATCAATGTACAGTTGATATCATAGGCGGAGTTTGACTTTTAGCTCTGGGGGGGGGGGGGGGGGGGGGCACTTCTGCGAGAGACACATTTGAAAAAAAATTAGAGGAATATCTCATTTTAAGGCTGGCATCATCATGGTCTCTCTCTAATTATTGTTTAATAAGTATAAGAATGGAAATATAATAAATATTAGAATATGAGTAGAATTACAGAACATTAATAGCCTACTCATTATTGTATGTTTAGTAATGTAATGTATATTATAGTGCTTCACTGTTCACTGTTGCTTTTGACCGTGCTCAAAGACACTTTACAAATACAGGATAAAACAACTTTAATAAAGAGAGAAAATATTAAAATAGATGAGAGAGAGGGGGAGAGAGAGATAAATATTATAGGTCAAAAGCACCAGTGAAAAGGGCTTTTTTGGAAAGATGACATGAGTATGAAAGACAATGAGTTTTGGCCTGTCAGATGTGACTGGGGAGGGCATTCCAGACGGAGGGGGCGGCTGCAGCAAGGCCCTGTCAGAGGCCCCCCTCAGCTCAGTCACAGCTTTAGCAAAGAGATACCTGTGATTCTTGTCAAAGTGGATATAAATTGTATGATCATATTCAGCCAGACAGACAGATGGATATTTACAATGGTGAGCATTTTTTTTTATTTTTTTTTACGACTGGGCCTGGCCCCCCAATTAACTCCGCCCATGGTTGATATACTATTATGCTAAACTGTATATAACTGTATAACTGTATAAAACTGTATAAGCTACCAATAAATACGTTTATAATGTGATTATTAACACTTATATAGTATTATTAAGATAATAATAGTGTTAATAAGCACCTTATAAGAGCCTTATTATCTATTAATTAACGGTTATTAATAGAACCTTAATATAAAGCGTTACCGTTTTCTGTTCTGTTCTTTTCCCAGTGATCACAACCCTGACGGAAATTGATGTTGTGCTTGCAGTCGCCAGTGTGTCAGCAAATTTCATAGATCTATTCAGGAACTATCTGAGGAATTTAGCCATTCCCATATCCATCTCAGAGTCTTTCAATCTAACAGGTGTTAATCTTACCACAGGTAAGAGCCTCTGGTAACTAATGTGTAGTTGTACTTTAAGATACAAACCTGCCATTCTTTTATGGTGTATGATGGTTTAGTTTGGCTTGCTAATATATTTTTCCTCTTAATTTCCTCTGTAGTGTGTGTCCCAAACAACACTGGTGCCCTGCAGTGTACCTGTGAGAACCAGTTTGGTTGGTCGTGTGACAAGTGTGTGATCTATGGTGCGTGCAGTAACACTACATTAGAAACCTGCGGATGCATAAATGGACTTCCTTCTGATGGACCGTTCTGTGAGCCAATCACAAGTGTGTATAGTCATATTTATTTCGACAAGGAAATAGAAGTGTAGTCACTAAGGCTATTGAATGGATTAAATACATATACTTTTGTGGCTATGTGCTCATCTGTCTTCTGTAATATTTCTCTGGGTGTTTTCGACCTACCCTGCCCTACAAAGCAACAGTTGCAATAATGAAATTATTTTGTATTGCTTTGAAAGCTAAACACCGGCCATAACATTTGGTTTTTAAGTAAGAAGTATTCACTGCTCTTTGACTCTCTTTGGGGCATCATTGCTCTATGACGGTAAGCTTATCAGAAAGCTGTTGTATTTATATTTATTGATCCCACTCTCTCAAGCCATGATAACATAGAAATATTGCTGCATTCATGTGCTGTCGGCGTAATCGGAAAAATGAGATCCCGACTGGCAAAATTCACGTGGACACTCAAGAAACTTGGCGAAAATGTTGGTATACGACTTGTCATTATATACGCGGAAACATGGCAGACAAAAGTGCTTTGTAGATGGTATTGGAAACTTTTTATTTTGCTCCCATGAATATGGTATTATTGTTAGTTGCTGTCCACGTAGAGTGACCTAGAGTAGTTAGACAAGTTATCTATAATCATTAACCCTGATTTGGTTTCCACATTCCGATCATTCCGACACCACATGAACATGAACACACCTACATCAGAAGAATGACTTGCCTATTCGGAAAATCGAACCATCCAAGGAGCACATGAATGCAGCATATTTCCATGTAAATCCGCCAAATAGCATCCTAAAGGATTAAATGTTTGTACACTTTCCTTTTTTAAACAATCTTTTTAATCTTCTGTTTTCTCTTATGTACTCTATCAGCTCTCACTCCATGCGAGACCACAACTCCTGCTCCAACAACTTCTCCAACAACTCCTGCTCCAACAACTTCTCCAACAACTCCTGCTCCAACAACTTCTCCAACAACTCCTGCTCCAACAACTTCTCCAACAACTCCTGCTCCAACAACTCCTGCTCCAACAACTCCTGTTCCAACCTCAACGACTTCTCTAACTCCAACAACAACAGGTATTACACATCATTTGTACTGAAGGTATATTTCGGGGTCATAAATGTGACCAATATTAGATGCATACTGTAACTCAAAAAAGTATTGCATTATTAATTATTTGTACACTCATTTCAAAAGCAGAAACATTACTTTATTCCATTCTTCCTGAAAACAGCAATCCTGCACTACACTTGTTGTTATTACTTTTCTTTTACAGCTCAAAAATGGACAATTGCATCCTCTCTTATAAAAATCAGGATAACACAATAGAGAGGCCATTTACACCTGGCGCTAACATGCATTTTCTGTGATCAGATTGCAATCAGATTGTGTTTTATCACTTGAAATGCCAGGTGTAAACACCCCCAAAACGCATTGAAGGAGGATTGCAATCTGATCAGCCAAACCACCTCCGGAGGTGGTCAGGGATGCATTGTGTACACATTGAACACAAGTGTAAATGCAATGTGTCCTCTCAATCTGGATACAGCAACTTTATGCGGATTGAGAGGACAACCATTTCTGCAATCTGATTGCAATCAGATTGCAGAAAATGCATGTTAACGCCAGGTGTAAATGGAATCAGGCTGAAGTGATAAAATACAATCTGATTGCAATCTGATGGCAGAAAACGCATGTTAACGCCAGGTGTAAATGGCCTCAGATGACTTTGCCATGTGTGCTTGGCTACTGTATTGTTGCTTGCAGAAAGGCAAACAACAATACAGTAAAGGCAGGAATTGAAGTACATCAATGTCTGATGAGTTTTACACATCACCCACATGGGGTCCACTCGCTGTGCCGACGGCCCACGGTCCCGACAGCCCGCAATGCCGATGGGGTCCGCTCAAGACCGCCGCCTCAGTTCCACTATGAAGGCAAAGGGAGGGGGGGGTTTCTCTCATTTCCACCTGCACTGTGAGCTCCAGGGTTAGGGTTAGGGGTTAGGGTTAGGCGTTAGGGTTATGGGTTACGGTTAGGGGTTAGGGGTTAGGGTTAGGGTTATGGGTTAGGGTTACAGGTTAGGGGATAGGGTTAGGGTTAGGGTTATGGGTTAGGGTTACGGGTTAGGGGTTAGTCCGCCCAAGGTAGTGGGCTGTCGGCATTGCGGGTTGTCGGCATATAGACGCAGCACCTCCCACATATTTGGAAAAGTGAATAATTATCTCTGTAGCCTTTAACTGTTGTTGGCTGCTTCCTGCTTGTGTGGTAGTCCTTTATTTTATTTTATTATTAAGCAGTTATCAGCTTAGCCTAGATGTTAGGAATTATTGAACATTATGTACTGTTATACTGTTATATTGGTTAGCTTCACAGACAAAATAGGTGGCAGGCTTTATACTAGCACTAACCTAGTTTTCATTGTGTTTTTCATCGTCTAGTAGTTTTCACAAATGTCTTGTTCTTTTCCCAGTGATCACAAAGCTGACGGAAATTGTGCTTAAACTACGCATCCCAGTCACCAATGTGTCAGCAGATTTCACAGATCTACTCAGGAACTATCTGAACAGTTTGACCTTTCCCATACCCATCTCAGAGTTTTTCACTGTAACAGATGTTAATCTTACCACAGGTAAGAGCTTCTGGTAACTAATGTGTTCCTTTAAGGAACAAGCCTGGTATTTTCTAATGGCGGGGATGGTGCAGAACTGCAGATATATTTTCCTTCTTGATTTCCTTCATAGTCTGCACTCCAAACACCACTGGAGTGCTACAGTGTACCTGTGAGGACCGGTTTGGTTGGTCATGTGACAAGTGCGTGACTTATGGTGCGTGCAGTAACACTACAACAGAAACCTGCAGATGCATAAATGATCCTCCAGATGAACAGTTCTGTGAGCCAATCACAGGTGAGCATGCAAGCCAATCAAAAAGTTGTATCTATGAGTTTCTTAGTATTGATACAATATTGCAGCGTTTAGAATCTTTAAAACAGAATATTTTAACAATTACATTGTTTTGTGATAATTCACTTTACTGAAAATTGGGCTCTTAAGGATGCTTAAACTCATAATTTGTTTTATGTTTTACCAGGGCTCACTTCATGCTTACGATCAACCACAACTCCAACACCGACAACAACAATCGTCACTACAACAGCGACAACAACAATCGTCACTCCAACACCGACAACAACAATCGTCACTACAACACCGACAACAACAATCGTCACTACAACAGCGACAACAACCGCCACTCCAACACCGACAACAACAATCGTCACTACAACACCGACAACAACAATCGTCACTCCAACACCGACAACAACAATCGTCACTCCAACACCGACAACAACAATCGTCACTACAACACCGACAACAACAATCGTCACTACAACACCGACAACAACCTTCACTCCAACACCGACAACAGCCACCACTCCAACACCGTCTACAGGTATTGCATATCAAATGCACTGTAAATCGGTTCCAAAAGTGACCTGGTGTGGGAACAGGTTTTTGCCAGGCTTGATATGCTACCTTCAAAGTGAATCTAGAGACTCTGAGACTACTGATGCATCTAGAGTCCATCAAATGAGGATCCACTAGTCACTTAAAATGGAAATGATGTACAGGAATGTCTCTTTCTCTTTTAGATAAGCTAAAGCAGCATTTCCCAAGCCTTTTTTCTCTGGACCCACTTAAGAAAAATCAGCCTTCTTTTCAGATTACATGTTTGAATTCATACAAATGGTTTTTTTGTATGAGTTTCCAAGGTTTCCCAAGTCTCAGGAAACTGTATAGCAGGGATACTCAACTTGCTTTGCCCGGGGGCCACTTTCGTGAAATGATAGAAGGCCAGGGGCCAGTTAATAAACAATCAATATACATTTTTCTGTAGTGGATTGTAGGTTTTTGGGGTGTCAGCCAGAGTTAAGTCTGACAATGTTGTGCACACCAGATAGTTAAGTACATACATAAGTGCCTGGGTAGCGAGCAGACGGCGGTATTTGACAATTTAGCAGCTAAATCATAGATTATTGAAAGATATTCCATATTCCAGACTGAAATGCTATAACAGAAGTGGAGTATTGGCCAGAATGACATTTGGACACTTATTCAGCGGGTATCTTGCATGTTGCGTTCAGGTGCACTGTAATTTTTTTTCTTTTGCAATTCCATCGCGGGCCACACAGGGGGCGCCCACAGGCCGCCAGTTGAGTATCACTGCTGTATAGTATATAAAAGTATATAATTACAGTACCTTCTTTTTCACATGATAATTAAAAGCCTAATCATGACCACAAATCAATTAGCTTATAGGCTAGAAATTCTATAATTATACAATACATCCGTTTCACATTTTTAAGTAACAATGTCTACTTGTGTTGTCCCTGACATATAAACAGCAAAATAAATAAAATATTCTGAATCTTAAGAGCATGTTGATCTTTAACGTCCAATTTTGTTTGTTCTTTTCCTTCATAGTAATAGTTGATGTTGGGACTGAAGTACGCATCCCAGTTGCCAATGCGTCAGTTTGGCTAGATCGAATCAGGAATTTTCTGAAGAATTCTTCGTTTCCCATCATCATCAGTGACACAACTATAACAGAGGCGAATCTCACTACAGGTAAGAACCTCTGCTTTATTAATTTATTTACAGTTACATCCTGAATAATGGAACTTTAAAGGGGACCTATTATACTTTTCCATATTTTGTGTCATATACTGTAATGGTGGATGTTCATATTAAATGTGGCCAAAGTTTCAAAATAAGGTCGACATATGTGAAAGTTATCCCCATTTGGAAAAAAAAAATCATGGGATTTTGACTGCTCTGAACAAGAGAGGTTGCAAGAGTTGAAAGTGAACACAGGGTGATGCTAACCTGACTCTGCCAGACGGGGGCGGTATTGTGTTCACACGTGTGCGTGTCTTGTGAACACAATGCCGCCCCCGTCTGGCAGAATCAGGTTAGGGTGATGCTAGATAGACCCTGATTACCCAATTGGTCTTGCTCCAGCTCTGCACTGTTCAAACCATACCCAACTAAATGGGATCCTATGGAGCCAGCCTTGAGTGCATGATGTCGTGTCGCAATTCACAAAACCAGACTTTACAGGCTGTACTTTTTACTAAATTCACACATTTTAAAACTGTGACAGTTCACACAACTTTAACACATACATATTATACATCAAACCCTTCAGCTACTTCTCATTCAGTGTCAAAATGTAAGGGATGCGATGTATAGATTTTAATATTAGTTGATTGACACTACTGTCCCACTCTTTTTCACAGTAGTAACTGCTGTCAGCTAAAGAGTCAAACGGGGCCTTTCAGACAGAGGCTGATCTGAGATAACCTGACTCCGCCAGATGGGGCGGTATTGAGTTCACAACAGTGAAACAGAAAGTGAAGGAAAGCCATCCATCTGGCAGCGTCAGGTTAGATCTGAGGGGCTGCCTAAAGGGACAGTACCAGAAAAGGGTTAGGGTTAGGGTTAGGGTTAGAACTGTGAATCATGCACAGCTACTCTAGTGGCAACACAGTCTCTTAGAAAATTGTGAAATACTAACATTGGTCCACAGCCAAAAACGTTCTATTTCACAATTTTAGCTCTAAAATTGTTAAATAGAAACATTTAGTTTTTTTTAATGGTAGTTTTTACACGGGTGGGAGTTTTGAGACCGGTGAGAGAGGTTAGGTTTAGGTGTGTGTAACGGCGTTGTGTTAATGGTAATTGCACTGCGCCAAGAGAGCTAGCTCCCTTGGCGGAGCTGATTAACGGGCCTTTATACTGGGGGAGTGAGTTTAACCAACTTACTCGCTACCACTCGGGAATCATGAGCACTCCCATTCATTCGGTTACACGTGGGAGGTGGGAGAGGTTTAGGGTTAGGGTAAGGGGTTAGGGTTAGGCGTGGGGGGTGGGAGAGGTTAGGTTTAGGTTTGGGGGGTGGGAGAGGTTAGGGTTTGGGGGTGGGAGAGGTTAGGGTTAGGGTAAGGGGTTAGGGTTAGGCATGGGAGAGGGGTCCCCGGGGGTCGGAGACCACCAAGGGGGTCGGTGGTCGGAAGGGGTTCTCCCGACTACCTCAGACCTTCTAACCCTAACCCTTACCCAGACCATAACCCTAACCCTAACCCTTACCCAGACCGTAACCCTAACCCTAACCAAAAACCCACCTAAGAAAACATGTTTCCATTTAACTTTTGTGACGAAATTGTGAAATAGAAACGTTTTTAGGCCGTGGACAAATGTTTCTATTTAATTTGTTTTTGGAGAGTCTCAGAATAAAATAATAGAACTGTAAATTAGCATAATAAGATATGTTTTCTGAAATGATATATGATTTGTTTGGTTTGGCTTGGGATTGTTTTCTCCTTGATTTTCTTCATATAGTGTGCACTCCGTACACCACTGGAGCAGTAAACTGTACGTGTGAGGACCAGTTTGGTTGGTCATCATGTCACAAGTGCGTGATCTATGGTGCGTGCAGTAACTCTACATCAGAAACCTGCGGATGCATAAATGGACTTCCTTCTGATGGACCGTTCTGTGAGCCAATCACAAGTGTGTATAGTCATATTTATTTCTACAAGGAAATAGAAGTGTAGTCACTAGGGCTATAGAGAGGCAAAGTGGAACGTCACTTCCTGCTTCAGCACTGTACCAGAGATTTTCATGCGCCATTCATTTTCCCATAGACATTTCGTAAAATGCTTATAATATAGTTTTACTTTGTCGAACCAAACAATTCAGCTAACGCTATAATCAGGAGAGACCATAGAACATTTCACTCGGACCAAAATAAAAATAAAACATTGCAAAAATATTTTCTTTAAACCCGCATTTTTTTTAACGTTTTGGTCCCAGTGAAATGTTATGCGATATCTCCTGTTTGTAAATATATCTGTACCGTTTGGTTTGAAACAGTAAAACTATTTCTATAAGCATTTTACGAAATGTGTATGGGAAAATAAATGGCGGATGAAAATCTCTGGTACAGTGCTGAAGCAGGAAGTAGGCGGTCACTTTGCCTCTCTATTGAATGGATACATGATATGGATATGGATATGAATACATATACTTTTGTGGCTATGTGCTCATCATCTTCTGTAATATTTCTCTGGATGTTTTCGACCTACTCTGCCTTACAAAGCAACAGTTGCAATGATGAAATTATTTTGTGTTGCTTTGAAAGCTAAACACCGGCCATAACATTTGGCTTTTAATTAAGAAGTTTTTACTGCTCTTTGGCTCTCTGGGGCATCATTGCTCTATGATGGTAAGCTCATCAGAAAGCAGTTGTATTTATATTTATTGATCTCTCAAGCCATGATAACATAGAAATATTGCTGCATTCATGTGCTGTCGCAGTAATTGGAAAAATGAGATCCCGACTCGCAAAATTTACTTGAATTGACACTCAAGTCGGAACTCAGAAACTTGGTGAAAATGTGGGTACATGACTTGTCATTATATACGCAGAAACCAGGCAGAAACATGGCGGACAAAAGTGCTTTGTTGATGGTATTGGAAACTTTTTATTTTGCTCCCATGAATATGGTATTATTGTTAGTTGCTGTCCACGTAGAGTGACCTAGAGTAGTTAGACAAGTTATCTATTATCATTAACCCTGATTTGGTATCCACATTCCGATCATTACGACACCACATGAACATGAACACACCGACGTCGGAGGAATGACTTGCCAATTCAGAAAATTTAACCATCCGAGGAGCCCATGAATGCAGCATATTTCTGTGTAAATCCGCCAAATAGCATCCTAAAGGATTAAATGTTTGTACACTTTCCTTTTTTAAACAATCTTTTTAATCTTCTGTTTTCTGTTATCAGGTCTCACTTCATGCGAGACCACAACTCGTGCTCCAACAACTCCTGTTCCAACCTCAACGACTTCTCCAACACCAACAACAACAGGTATTACACATCATTTGTACTGAAGGTATATTTCGGGGTCATAAATGTGACCAATATTAGATGCATACTGTAACTCAAAAAGGTATTGCATTACACTGATTTCAAAGGCAGAAACATTACTTTATTCCATTCTTCCTGAGAACAGCAATCCTGCACTACACTTGTTATTACTTTTCTTTTACAACAACAAAAAATGGACAATTGCATCCTCTCTTATAAAAATCAGCATAACACAATTACCTCGCCATGTGTGCTTGGCTACTGTATTGTTTTGTCTGCAGAAAGGCAAACAACAATACAGTAAAGGCAGGAATTTTTAGTACATCAATGTCTGATGAGTTTTACACATCACCCACATATTTGAAAACGTGAATAATTGTCTCTGTAGCCTTTAATTGGCTGCTTCCTGCTTGTGTGGTAGTCCTTTATCTAATTTAATTATTAAGCAGTTATAATTTCAACTTGCGGATGCATAAATGGACTTCCTTCAGATGGACAGTTCTGTGAGCCAATCACAGGTGAGCACATCTATCTCTTCACACGAGTGAGAAGGCGGTGTTTAAGAGTTTTTACATCGGTTTAAATAAAACTTAAGACTTCGATGATTGCAGGAAGAGGAAGGAAGGAAGAAAGGTGGAACATCTTTGCACTTGCAAAAAATAAAATAAGAAATTACACTGATTTGCCAAATCGGTGCGCTGTCGGCTAATTCAAGGTCAACATTTTTTAATCCAACGGTACACTTTTCTCAGAACTTGGAGGGGTGATGATTTTGGCACTGTTTACATTGATTGGCCAAATGGGGGAGCTATAATTCAAGAGCAAAATTTCAGTCTGAATTTTGATGAAACTTGGAGGGGTGATGGTTTTGGCAATTTCAAACTTTGAATGTTCATGGAGATCGAGCACCTGATGACTTGGTGCAGTCAAAACAACCTGGAGCTCAATGCTCAAAAGAGGTTGTGGTTGTGGACTACCGGAGGAATGCAGCCCTAGCCTGGGTAAACCCAGCCGCCACGTGACCTGCTCTCAGACCTGCTCTCAGTCACACCTTGTGACTAGTGAGCAGGGTCTGTCTGAGAGCAGGTCACGTGGGGGCTGGGTTTACCCAGGCTAATGCAGCCCCACCTTCCCCCATCACCCTGGATGACTCCCCAGTCAACACTGTGTTTATTAACCTCATTGTTGCCTTAACCGCAAGATTAAACCTTCAGAAGACCTATTTGTAACTTCAAACAGATATGAGTTTTTGAATATTTTTTCCCAGCACACACCAGGATAGGATATAGACACTCTTTATTATAATTACATTAAAACTGAAAAAAGCACCCAGGAGAGAGGCACTGCTGTGCACAGGGCTTCCTCAGCTGCAGATATGAGTTTTTCTTCTTTTGTGATCATCCATTTATGAAGATAACACTTGCCGTTAGTTAGTTGTTTGCTCCTTGTAATGTTACTGCTGTCAGGCTGAAACCGAGACATGACTTCCCTGTAGATTTTCATGACTGACTGTTGATCTTGATTACGTCTTTTTCTCTGTAACTGATGTAGCCTAAGGGATTACAGTTATTTTTTTTGTAATCTCATTACGTACTCCCGTTACAGGTAATCCATTACTCCCCAAGCCTGCTAGTAAATGTAACTGGCTAATTTTCAGTAACTTGCACAATACTGGAATGAGATTAGGTTACATAGTCTGAACAATATAAGCAATCACATGACTCATCACATTTGTAGCTAATCTGTAAGAAGATTTTTTTTATTTACAGTTACAACAATGTCATCAACTACAACTCAACCTAGCACTACAACATCCTCTCCAACCACTACCCCAGCATCAACAACACATAGCACAACGACCGTGTCAACGACAACACCCACTACGACTGTGGCAGCCAGCACAACAACTGTGGCAGCCACCACAACGACTGTACCAGCCACCACAACGACCGTGGCACCGACAACACCCGTCACGACTGTGGCAGCCACGACAACGACTGTACCAGCCACCACAACGACCGTGTCAACGACAACACCCACCACGACTGTGGCAGCCATGACAACAACTGTGGCAGCCAGCACAACAACTGTGGCAGCCACCACAACGACTGTACCAGCCACCACAACGACCGTGGCACCGACAACACCCGTCACGACTGTGGCAGCCACGACAACGACTGTACCAGCCACCACAACAACCGTGTCAACGACAACACCCACCACGACTGTGGCAGCCACGACAACAACTGTGGCAGCCACCACGACGACTGTACCAGCCACAACAACCATCACAACTTCAACAACAACAATACCACTACCAGGTACATGTATTACACAGAACATCTAGAGCTGAATGAATGTGTATAAATATTTTCCTTGTGGTAATAACTGCCTTTGTTGTAGTGATACGGAAGTTCACCATGGACGTTGTATTTGAAGATTCCTTCAATGACAAAAACCATCCAATGTTCAAAGCAATCGAGAAAACTGTGAGTCTTTACGTGTGCGCTTGTGTGTGTGTGCTATCTGTACCATTCAGTTTTCATCATGGTACATGTTTGAGAATCACATAACAAGGATGCCACTTTCTCAAACAGATTAAAGAAAGGATTTCTGAAGCGTCCTTCAATGATATAAAATCAGCAAAGTTAATTAGTTTAAGGTAAGGAAATTTTTTACCCTTTCTGTTTTACTTTCCATCATTTGTTGTTGTTGTGCTTTTCCATTTCCATTGATCAGTTAAGTCGTAGTCCCCCACACTGAAATTGGGGTGGGACTAATGGATCGGCCCCCTGATGGTCTGTCTCCGATAGCTCGGACGTCACTGATTAGATTCTGATGTAACTTTGTGGAATGATGTGTTCTGCCATTTTTGAAATTACACTGATTGGCCTAAGGGGGGCACTACAATAATATTTGTTCAATTGTCTTACATCTGCACAATATCTCAGACATCGCTGGCTGTATGATTTTCATCAACTTCATCAACATTGCTCCATTCTGTTTCTTTTGCACTGACTGCACTAAGGGGACTGTTACAATGTTTGTTTACTTGTTCAGTTTTGTAAAAATGATGCATCTCACAACAGTTTTCTCACATGGATCAGACCAAGGAGGGAGCATGTGCAATATTGCAATATTTTTACAAAATTTGGGGAAATGTTATTCATGGTTATTTTTTGTAGAGTGGGTGGTACAGTAACACTGGCACAGCAAATAGGCTATACTGTGGCAGTAAGTGGATGGAAATGGCAAATAGGCTATACTGTGGCAGTAAGTGGATGGAAATGGTCAGTAAGTGGATGGAAATGGTGTTGATTATGCGTGTATTTGGATTCAATTCTTTGTTTTAGGAAGGGGAGTGTCATCGCTGAATATGCTATCACAACAACCTCTAGAGAATCCACAGAAATTAAACAACTAGAAAATGATATATTGTCAGAGGTGGGAAAAAGCTTCACAATAATAACGGAAAGTAAGACTCAGATTCTGTTTTTTACAAGTTCATAAAAATATCCTTAGGTCTAGTCATAAAATTGTAATAGAATATCTTGCCTGTAATTTGCCAAACTCTTGCTATGAGATTGTTATTGTTTGTGATTTAAGAGGAGTATGATCACTGTGTTCAGATGATAGCTTGCATAATAACAGACTAACCTTTATTTCGATTTCTTATTTAAGGGGTGGAACCATTATCTTTTGACCCAGATGAAGCATTTACTGGGGACACTGTGACAGTGAAATGTGGGCTGCCGGGCGACAATCTAAATCCTATCACCTGGACGGCAGAGTGGAAAATTAATGGAAACCCAATCAATGGGAGACACACACAAGACATAAAGAATGGAGAAGCAATACTAACAGTGAATCAAGTTCAGAAAAGTGACAATGGTAAGTAACAGATGTGGTCAGTTTCAGTCAATAGATGTTTTGTCTCCACCATTAAGGATATTTCATGCAGGATTTTGGCTGGAGGATGCAAATTAATTTGTTTCTAGCCACACAAAAATGTCCATGATTGCATCCATTGTTTTGGCCTGGTGCCCAACACTGCTATGAACTACTGAAGAACATTTTGAGAGGGGAATGCCATATTATGTTTAATTTGTGAATTAGGGCTATACAAATAAACTTGACTTGACTTGACTATTATCCAATTATGTAATCAAACTGATTTCCATGAGATGACTAAATAAATAAATATGTTAACCCCCCCCCCCCACACACACACACACACACACACACACACACACATATATTTGTTGAACTATAAAGCAAACATATGTACTGTATGTGTGTGTGTGTGTGTGTGTGTGTGTGTGTGTGTGTGTGTGTGTGTGTGTGTGTGTGTGTGTGTGTGTGTGTGTATATACAGTGTATCTATATATATATATACGGTATATATATATATATATATATATATCAACATTGTCTCACAATTGCTGGACCTCAACATTGATGGATGATCACCTTTATTTCCAGGAATATATGAATGTATTCTGAGACTGAGAGGTGGAGGAGTTTTCCAGCACACTGGATCTCTTGTTGTCAAAACTTTGTCAAAACCTAGCATCCAGGTGGACCCCATCAAAAGAAATATCTTTTGCCAAGATGATGAAGATACCCCCCCAGTGACATTGAAATGCACTGTCAACGCCCCCTTCCAGATGCAGCTAAAAGAAACTCAAAATGTACTTGCCACAGGTAAACTTGGAACAAACAAACATAAAAAGGCAATCCAGCTCCATTGGAATCGCTTAAATATTCTGCATGCTACGGTTAATGCAGTTCAGATTTATCTATAATAGTTTGAAATAATATACTCTATTGTGCTTATTAAATATTAATTCTAAGCTACTATAAATAAACTTAGCAGTCATATAATGCGAGTGATTGATTATTCACAATTTGAAACATAACACATTTTTCCAATGTTGAGTTGAGTGTTTAATGTGACTGTTTAGGCTCTACTATCATCCATGATTATACTACTAAATGTAGCAACCAGCAAAAGCAATTCACTTGTGAAGAGACAACAACCAACAGGCAAAAGACCATCACAGTCATCATATCCAAAGCTTGTAAGTGTTGATGCAAACATTCCAGAGCATTTTCTATGCAAAAGGGGGGAAGGGATTGTGTGTTGTTGCCAATAATACTGGGTCAAAGACTTCTTCCTCTCCAGTACCTAGTTGTAAAAATGAAACATTTGGTGACGGAAAGGTCGGTGACACGGCTACAGCTGTCTGCAAACCAGATGAGGATGGTGAGAAGTCAGCAACATGTCAAGAAGATGCTGCTGGGAGAGGTCGCTGGGAAGTTACACGAGACAACTGTACCCTGAGGGTGATTGCAGAACTGCTTTCTGAGTCACAGGTGACATTGTTCTCCAATTTATATTTCATGATGGTGACAACATTCAGAACCCATGTCAACTTTGGCCAGAGAGATGTTTTGAGAAAGTGATTATTTAGAACCATACAGACATCAGACAGACACTTTTGAACATTAACTATCTAATGGGGGCATTAGGGGCGTAAGATGTTGGAGCTTAACCCTGGGAATGTCTGGGATGTACAGCAAAATTGGCATAAAGACCTCAGGTGGTCCCAAGCAAAATGAGGAATAGTTCAATTCCACTTATAGTTCGCTCACTAGGGCCAGAAGTATAGAGCTCAACATTCACGTGACGTTCCGTGACGTCTCCCAGTCTGGAAGTGAATGGTGAGTGGAGAAACATCATATTCATTTTCTCAATAGACATTTTGAAAAATCCTTATACAGTATAACGAGCTTTAAGGCTGGAACCAAGCCAACCAGCTACCTACTGAATTGTGACCATAAAACATTTCACTTGGAGCAAGAATAAAAAATGGTCACTCACGATTCAGTATAATGATTAGGGCTTTTTTCCTTTTCTTTTTCTATATGTCAAGATGATGATAAAAGATGATAAAACATGCATCTGTACCGCAAAACAGACAAATCTGTGTGTGGGTGTGTGTGTGTGTGTGTGTATGTATGTATTTTTAACACACTGCCTGTTAACTTAGAGGCCATGCTTATGTAGGCCTACAGTACAGTATATCACTGCTTCAATGTGAGAGCCAACCACTTCAAACCAATCATATACTGTACTTTGGAAACAGACTCGGTTGTTCCAAAAATGTGCCAAGCTCTCAGAGACAATAACACTTGCATCATATCAAGTGGCGTGGTACATTGCCTGTGCTAAAAAGCCAGGTTATAGGTTATGGTTTGGGTTAAGGTTAAATAGCAAAAAAGTTAAATGTGACTTCCGGTTGACACGTCGGGATGTGAACTTCGGTCTCCGATGTGAAAGCAGAGTGTTTTACGCCTCCTAGTCCGAACAGTGAATGAGAACAACCTGATGCATAATGTGGCTCCGCCTCTTTGCAGCACCACAGCAATTTTGTTGGCTCTTGTACCGCATTCAAGACAACTCGGACCGCTGTAAGTTTCAACATGGAACCTCCGCCCCCGGCCTATTTGTGTTTACGCTGCGCTTCCCGCTCGGGGCGAAAGGCCAAACAGGCTATAGGTTGTTATAGCAACCCGCGTTGTTAGCATTGTAGCTACCTACTAGCTAACAATGCTAACCGAACATGCTGAATGCTGAATTTCACATAATCATAATCACTCTAATCAGAACGAAACATAGATGACACAAACACATATTAACGTTAACATTAATTAATGACATCACATTTTGTGTTAAAATGTCAACAAACGTCTTTATAATAATTCTGTGATTACCTGACACAAGTCACCATTTTGATCTGGCTATGACGTTAACTCAGACAAAGCGGAGCTCTGGATGATACCCGAATTTCCGATCTGTAATTCCGGCATGGACGACGGTTCAATTCACTTTTTACAGGTCGGAACCCATTTTTTATGGCGGTCCGAGTTCTCATGAACGTGGTATTAGTCACTGACTGGTTGGCCACCCCTGCTCTAATCCATTTTTATGTAACCATATTACTCTACAATAAATGCTTTCTTCCTTTCAAATTTCAGTTTTTGGATGAGACCCAAGTTCCAGCTTTCTTGGAGCGACTCAGTGTTGCCACAACCAACTTCACTGACGAAGTGGTTTCATCAGTCAACAACGTTGTCAACATTGTTGAAATACTGAGCCGGGTGGCAAATTTATCTATCCCAATAAATGAAACCCTAATGACGGTATGTGAATCAGGCTAGTGTTGTACACCTCTGTAAAACAATGTCCATCACGTCTATGTTTAACCTTTTTCTGCCTTGCTCATCATCAAATATATTTTTCCTTTGTATTTAGGATGTCCTGAAAACTGTAGATGTCCTCACCTCAGATGCCGCAAAGACGACATGGGACACTATAAATGCCAAAAACAGCTCACAGAGAAGAACTGACACTCCCGAAGCTCAAAGTCCCAGCTCAAACTTATTGTTTTCTATTGAGAGTATATCACGTGTTCTTACCAATGACTCCTTTGAAATTGCCACACAACGTATCGTATTGAACAAAACCACATTCACAGACTCCTTCAGTGCTGATCTCAACTCTTCCGTGGTGATAAGCATACCAGCTTCTAACAACCCTTTAAGCTCAATCACGACCATCACATTTGCCTCAATGGATAATGTTCTCCCAGCAAGAAATTCAAGAAATGAGACTGTCAACACCATTAATGGAAATGTGGTTCTGGTCAACTCCACCGGTACCATCAACAATGTGTCCTTCACCTTTGACATAAAGAACGACACCCTCGACAACCCTCGATGTGTCTTCTGGAACTTCCGCCTCTTCAACGGTCTCGGCGGATGGGATGACGAGGGATGTGAGTTGGTGTTCAACATTAACGAAACTGTCACCTGCAACTGCAACCATCTCACCTCGTTCTCCGTGCTTATGTCACCCTTCATTCCCAAAGAGATTAAGTTAGCTTTGGATGTCATAACCTATGTTGGCGTGGGCATATCCATAGGTTCCTTGGTCATATGCCTCATCATCGAAGCCATCATATGGAGAAAAATAAGCAAGAACAGCACTTCCTACTTTCGTCATGTTTGCATCGTTAACATCGCCGTGTCTCTCCTAATTGCAGACATTTGGTTTATTATCGGGGCTTCCATCAGTGCTGATAATGCTGATAATCCCCCAGCATGCAATGCGGCAACATTCTTCATCCATTTCTTCTACCTGGCCCTGTTCTTCTGGATGTTGGCGTCTGCTCTGCTATTGCTCTACCGTGCAGTCGCCGTCTTTGATGGGGATTTGTCTGACAGAGGCATGCTGGCTATCGGTTTCTCTCTAGGCTATGGGGCACCTCTCATCATCGTGATCATAACTATAGCTGTAACTGCACCCCGCGGCCACTACATAGGAGACGAGGGCTGCTGGCTGAACTGGAACGAGTCCAAGGCTCTCCTGGCGTTTGTGATCCCTGCGCTCTTGGTAGTGGCCATAAACCTGCTGATCCTGTGTGTGGTGATGTACAAAATGTTGAGGAGCAGGAGCGCGGGGGGCTCCGCGCGAGCAGCGGAGAGACATGTGCTGGTGGTTATTGCTAGAAGCTTGGCCGTCCTCACACCTTTTTTCGGAATGACTTGGGGTCTGGGAGTAGGAACCATGGTCGACCCCTACAACAGAGGAATCCATATTGTGTTTGCACTCTTCAATTCACTACAGGTAATTGATAAGTAGTTACTAATGCTGTGTTATGCATTATAGGTACTTTTTGAATAATAAGACTTTGTATTTTGGCATAGGACACATCCTAGCTGAGGTTCTAATCTTTGTATCGTTATACAGGGTTTCTTCATATTGGTGTTTGGAACATTATTGGATAAAGCGGTATGTATGTGTATTTGTATGTATGTACAGTATGTATGTCTGTCTGTTAGAAGTCTTAAAGGAACAACCAGCTTTATCATTACATTGAGGGTAGTATGCAGATGAATAATGTTTAACTTCCCTTCATGTTTACTGCATGGAGAACTCCCTGTTCATCTGCTGGCAGAGACTCCGCCCCCGCCAGCTGGTATGGCTCGTTAAGGCTCATTACAGCTCACCATCTGATTCACCTGTGGATGCGCATACAAAAATGACTAAGTACAATCTGTAGTTTGAATAACAGCCATGCGAGCCTAACCTGACACAGCCAGATGGGGGCGGTATTGTTTTCACAAAGCTTGTGAACACGATACCGCCCCCGTCTGGCAGAGTCAGGCGAGCCAGTGCAGCTTCAAGATGTGCCCTACATCCTAGAAGTGACATCACTGGCTCTAGGAAGTAGAGCAGATCCTGAAGCTGTTCCCCAGAGACACAGAGAGCATAAAAAAACTGCTGCTGTGTTTCACTTTAACATTATATCCTGATTTTAGCGAGATAGAGATAAGGTTGAAACGCAGTGTATAGTTGCTTTACCCACCAAACATTTTGACGTCGATCATCGTTGAATCCACGTTGGTCCTGGAGGTCGATTCCCATTGATTTGAGGGACTGCACCAGCGTCATTTTCTTGAATTAAACATAGCTAAAAGCTGTTGTGTGGTGGGCTGCGCAGACAACAAATGTAAAAAATTGCCAGTTAAAGTTTTTTTGTACTCCTGAGCAAAACAATGAAGCCATTGAGAATTGGCGAGAAGAAAAATGTGGATCTAGCTGTCAAGAAGTAAGTTGGAGTGTTCATCTTCCGTATATACGATCTTTTTGTGCAACATGCAACCATGCACGTGACATAGGAGAACGCCAGGATTGGAGGGGGGGTTTCCGTTTTCCCCCGTCTTGGGCGTGGTTTCTGAATGATGACGCGTTAAGCAGTGTCTCTATGGCAACGTGCAACTAAAGCTACAGCCAGAACCACAGAACTTCTGATTGTGAAGCACACATTTCAGAATGTATATCATCCTCAAGTCATACAGTGTTAGTTCCAGTGGAAGCTGACTTGCCACTTTCGCATTACAGCAGTAAGCCGTAACGTGGATGTTTGATATTATTTTAAACATTAATGTATACAGTCGGTCTGTGTGGGAACGCCCACAAAATGTTACTTCGGCTGGCGCGCGAGACTAGACAGTGGGGGGAGAACCCCATATATTTCAATGGGCTGACTCACCAAAGGATGGTCCTGCGGCTCTACACTACAGGATTGGGGATTCAAGAGCAGGTACATAGACGTCTGTTCAGATGTGCGTTTACTGCGGTGCTTGAATCCCCAATCCTGTCTGCCTGGGCTGGACTAGCAGCTAAATGCTAACTATGCTGGCTGGGAAGAACGGGAGGATTTCCCCCATGCTGACGTATTGGCCACGCGTCTATGAGGAGACACCGCCTGAATGTATAGAAGTGCTCCCAATTTGGTGTCCTGGAAGCTTCTTGGCACCACACAGTCGTTAGTTCCATCATTTTATCAAATTTGTAAATTAAACATTAAATGCGTACAACATTTCGCCACCCAACGCAATATGACTTTGTAGAAATACTTTCACACTAATCAATATCATCTCCCTATCAAGCTACAACTGCACAACTCATCAAAATGATTAACTAAACAGTTTGGAGCATTTTAGTTGGTTGAAAGAGGACAGTCAGACTGAATATTTTAGAAATCAACACTGAATCTCGGTTGGTGCTCAGTGGGTATTATTGACATGACATTGCAAACATGATGGGATATTATGCATCTCACAGGCTAGTAGGCAAAAACGACAATGAAACTGTTTTGTCTAGAAGTGGGCTGAAAATAGCTGGTCCAATTAGGAGCTAAATTATGGCTACGCATGGGTTACGAATACCTTGTAAAACCACTTGAAAATATGTTTTCCTCGAAATCACCATTCCTTAAAGTTCTGTTTTAATGTCGGCCAATGGTCATAATAATTTCACGTCTTGAACCAACGTCTATTGGATTCGTTCACCTTGACGCAGGCAGAGAAAAATGTTTGCTGGGTTCATGCTTTAAAAGGGCACAGCCCCCACCGCTCCTGTCCCCTTAAGTGTTACAATAACGATGAGTAAGCAATTAACACAGAGATCTATATCAGAAATGTTTGATGCAGAGGTAAGTAACTGCTGAGTCATTGGTAGCAGTACACTAATTTTGGGGAAATTATTTTGCCTACATTTTCAGGTCCGGTCAGAACTTGCAGAAAGGTCACGGGATATTAGTAGTGGTAATGGCACAAGGGTAAGATTTATTTATTTATTTATTTATTTATTTATTTATTTATTTATTTATTTGCACATCATTCTTTGTCAATACTTTTTTAATCCACTTTCAAATATCTTGGTGCTTTATGTTTTGGGTATGTTCTTCTTGTAGACCACCTCTGCTGGAAACTCATCATCAAGTGGCATCATTGGCTTTTTGCGGAATAACCGGAGAAGAGGAAGAGGTAATAGCTTTATTTTAAAGGAACATGAACAGGGGCATTTTGGTGTTGTTTTTTTCACCAGACATTTGTTACATTTTGTACTGACATTTCAATTAACTGGAAGATTGCATCTCAACATGGTTGACATTTCTTATCCACTCCAAAGAGCACTGTTTTTTGGGATGACATAAGTTACAGCCACCAGAACAAAATTAGTTTAAAATGAGTTTGTTTCAAATGATATGTGTGGGGACAAATGTCAAGCCTTTTCCCCCACCTTGACAAGAGGCTGGTGAAGAAAAAATATAAAGTTCAAAATGCCCGGTAGCACTCTAAAGTTGTATCTGTTTTTGCTGTCACAGTTGTCACGTGTGTTTTTTTTCTCTCCCCCCCAGATGGTTACAATGTGACCTCACATGAACGTTCAAGCAGCTCTGGTGCATCTGATTCCCAGGCCAACACTTGATAGCGCTGTGCAGTGGGCAGAAAAAGTAATGACCAACCAAGCCACTAAAATAATTATTCGTCATTCTTCAAGATAACCTTCACAAGTATTAAAGACCCTGGAAACCGAAATTCACAAAAACCTTCTAACTATGTAATTTAGGGTCTTACAGTATGTGATTAATTCTAATGCCTACCCCACACTACAGGATTTTCAAATCCTTGAAGATTATAAAAATCTTGAGAGCCCACACACTACAGGACAGAGAGAGCCGATTTTTTAACATTTCAATCTTGGGACACACACACAATCGCGTCTGTTCAAACGCAACCCCACACACTAGAAGATTATGCCGACGATTCACCTTGGAAGCAGGGCTCGACGTTAACTTTTAAAATGAATCTTGACGAGGAAACGTGTGGAGCTTTTATACACTGTGTGGTTTTCTGCTCGCGGAAGTCTTGAAAACTCCACTTTGTCCGCCCAGCCGCGTCCATTCGGGGTGTAGGCCTACTGTGCACGGCCAGGCGAAAACCGTCTGCACAGGTGCCTTGTGGAGGGGCGTGTCTGCTGATTTGACTCACTTTTCCGTGCGGACACTCGCCGATCTAAGCGCTTGTTGTAGGCTACATGCTTTGCAGTAGGCCTATAGCATTAGTTTTCCGTCCCGTTCAAAGACGCACGGGTATTTCACCTCGATGACAATTTCCTCGTTCTTTGTTTCTGTGCGGGGCTGCGGGCGGACGCGGACCAGATTATTTTGCGAAAAACTGTATGGAAACGCAGCTACTACTGGCTCTCTGCTCAAGATGCAATCGCCTGTCGGGTTGTAAATATCTAACATGTTAGATATGCCCGATTCACAATCGGGAAGAGGCAGTCTTCCCGATTGTGAATCTTTGAACCCCACACACTACAGGATAATTTGGGAAGATTATCTGCCCGACGCGCATCAAATCGGGAGCACCCCCGAGAAAATCGGGAGGGGGGAATCTTGGCCATAATCTTGCAAATTATCCTGTAGTGTGGGGTAGGCATAATGCCGCGTCTCCAGATGTGTGTAGTTCACACAGAAGAGAGAAGCCGTGCTGCGTCTCCAGATGTGTGTAGTAAGCCTCAAAACGTTTGAGACATTAGTTTCAACCCAAATTCTAAATATCTCCATTTCCCTGTTGTCATTGTTTGCTGAGGCAGGATTTGAATTTGGCGGTGCTTATGGCTCCAAAAATGACTGCGTATTGACGTCAATGTGGTGTGATGAACTGAAAATGCATATTTATGTTGGGTTTCCAGGGTCTTTAAGTTAAGCATGTGCTAGTCTATAACTCTCCCCAGATCAGCAGAGGGGGTGGAGCAAGGACTAGGACAGCAGGGGGAATTGGCCAAGTACAATTGGGGAGAAAATTGGAGAAAAAGAAGATCAAAAAGAGGGAGACTTGATGTTTACACAGACAGACAAAACAATAATTTAGCCATAAAAAATGCATTGCCACATGCCAAGTGTTTACAAACATGCTTTCATGTATTGCACATCTGAAGAAATTCATATTCAGTATTATATTCAGGTCCTGACTCTCTGTGGTCATTAAAGATTTCTAAATTCCCACACAGGCCTTCCTTCAATCATGGCCACCTAATCATCTCTCATTGCTTAATTGGCATATTCAGTCTTCAACTCTCCACTGTGATAGCTGATGTGTGGTGAGCGTTCTGGCGCAAACTGGCTGCCGTGCATCACCCAGGTGGGTGCTACACATCACCCAGGTGGGTGCTGCTACACATCGGTGGTGGATGAGTTGAGTTCCCTCCCCCTCCCTCCCCTGATGTGAAGCACTTTGCGTGTCTAGAAAGGCGCTATATAAATCCAATCAATATTATTATTAATTATTTTATATCATATTCAACATTTTTAGTGTATTAATTGGTGTACATCTAAACTCTTTTAGCATATGCACAAATCTTTTGAGCAAAAATATTACTGCTTGGTCATTCTGCTGTATAGTCAAAAGGTGCAGTACTGTACATTGGGTGAGACTGTGGCACAAATTAGCATGCTGTAGAAATGGTTTCTACTGGCTTCTACAGTATACACGCATAATGGCTTATTTTAATGAAAACTGCAATTAGTAATGTGTAATGTTAGTAATGTAGCGTAGCCCCTGATACTATACACTTGTATATACTGCCTAGGAATACCATATTGTCTTTTAAGAAGAATGGCTAGTTTGCACAGTGTATAGATTTTATAAATGTGATTCTTGTCAATTTGAACAGAAAATTGCACTTACAAATTATAATGTAGAATATATGGGGTGTGTGTGTGTGTGTGTGTGTGTGTGTGTGTGTGTGTGTGTGTGTGTGTGTGTGTGTGTGTGTGTGTGTGTGTGCATGCGCGTGCGTATGCGCGTGCGTGCATGGGTGAATGACACAGGCCTTCTCTATGTGAAATACGATATAATCTGCTCAGACTCTCATTTATTGTGAAATAAAGTTCCCTTGCTATTTCCCCCCCATTTCGAGTATTCATTACATCATTTCACAAAATGTCCACAAATTAGATGCAAAATGGGGTTTAGTTTACTTTGCCAATCAAATCAGTTAGGGCAAGACTGGTCTCGCAGTAGCCAGTCGTAAAAGTAAGACGGTGGGTTTGACCACGTGAGACTATGGGCAAGGCTGCTTTGCACATATTAACGACCTAGTAGACTCACAGGGTGCATCACAATGGTAAATTGACCTAGACAGATAGTCTAGGATCTGGCTCAGATATATGCACTCCATTTAGGAGAGCCAACTGTTATAGACTAATATGACCCCTGCGAACAACGTGGGATGTGTCTATCCGGTACGAAAAACCAGAAAATGGCCAGTTTTCTAAAAAAGTTAATGGGATTTTTGGCCAGCGCAAGCGGGCCCTATATCTGGCTTTGTCCAGTCCAATGTGCGTGCCGATTTGAATGCCGATGCTCGTGAAGGCTTTATCGCGCTGGCCATATGCTAGTTGCCGACCTAGCCTTGTTTTCCTTCAAAGATATCCTCATGATTGATTTTCTACCAGTTTATTCTTGCTGTGTGGCCTCACCTGTCCTGCAGCCCGCCGAGCTGGCCCTGCAACTTGCATTCGCAGCTCGGCTATATATATATATCGGCTATATATATATATATATATACCGGTATATATATACTGTATATATATATATATATATATATACTGTATATATATATATACATATAATATATCAACTATAATTCACTGAGAAACTTTTATCACATTGCAAGGAGGGGTTATGGTAAATTCATTGAGAAAACTTGTAGCTACATTGTAGCCTACTTGCAATAGGCTATTCACCTTCACCTGCTATCCCATAACCCGGAGGGTCATTGGCACCACAGCCGATCTGTCATAAGCTCTCTCCATCTCTCTCTGTCCTCGGCACGAGTCAGCAGCTCAATGTTTCACAGAGTTTTAATTGAGTCCACTGTAAATCCTCCAATCTTTTCTTTTGTCTCTGCCGTTTACCCGCTGCAAACACGTTTCTATTGTCCCACCCCAGTCAACAAAATAACCCGAATTGCATCAAAACACAGATGTTTTTAACAGGTATATGATGTGATGGTGTCATTATGAGATAGGGATAATAATATATACAGTCAATCAATAGGCCTACACCTATCCAAATTACGCATGGGGAGAATTACAGCATGTCTCATGCAAACTGTATTACGGGGACTGCAAGACGAGAATCTGGTTTGATTGAAGTAACGCCCAGGCATTGCCAGGCCACACCTGTAAATAATTCTGGTGGTTAACACTGCCCAAATCCCATTTGCACGGTGCATAAATGATTTGGCATTTGCAACATGTGTGCGCACACACACACACACACACACACACACACACACACACACACACACACACACACACACACACACACACACACACACACAGATGATGAGAAAGGATACCCAGTGTGGTTGCAATAGAACAATGATTTCTCTGCTGTCTTATCTTTTATTCAATAAGCTGTCAGCTTCCCTGCAGTCTCTAAGCCTGAGAGTGAAAAACAAAACTGCACAGTGTCAAATACGATCATTGACATTCGGCACACTACTGTTGTGTATGTAAAACCCGTCTTGGTAACACTTTATAATAATGTTCAGTCGTAAGTCATTTATAAACCTTTAGTTAATGATGAACTAACCATTTACAAAACATGAATATACATTTGTAGATGATCTATAAGTCTTATGTTAACATATACAAATGTGCTGTAAGTCATCTATAAACCTTTAGCCTTTAGGGAATGAAGTGTTCCTCACCTGTTGGTGTAATGGTGGTGTAACACATCCATGATGTGTAAATAATTTACAATTAATTTACAAGGCTTTCTGCATCCCCTAATCTAAAGTGTAAACCATTCATCACACATAAATGTGTTACAAGGGGGTAGCTCTGTTTGTCAAAATTGAAGCCAATGCGGAAGTGTCCTCTTTGCCTGCAGGGGGCGACCCATTGGTTTGTGGACTTCTGTTTTGAAGCCTCAAGTATGGCCTCAGTAAACACTTTCCTAATGTGTTTATGGTCTCAATCACTCGTTTCAGACTATGTTGTAGTTGCAGACTATGTTTTGGGGCGTGATTGACAGGTCGCTTGTCCACTGATCACACAGCTCGCCGATCATGGACCAATAGCAGGCCGTGCTCTGTAGGAAACCCCTGGACTTGTCCAGATCCAAGATGGCAATGGCCAAAATACCATATGTGTCAAAAACAGAAGTCCACAGACCAATGGGTTGCCCCCTGCAGGCCATTCGAAAGAATGCAGGTTTAAGTGCACTTCCACATTGGCTTCAATTTTGACAGAGCTACCCCCTTGTATGTAACACATTTATGTGTGATGAATGGTTTACACTTTAGATTAGGGGATGCAGAAAGCCTTGTAAATTAATTGTAAATTATTTACACATCATTTATAACAGGTGAGGAACACTTCATTTACTAATGGTTTATAGATGACTTACAACACATTTGTGCTATGTTAACATAGCATTTATTAATCATCTACAAATGTATATTCATGTTTTGTAAGTGATTAGTTAATCATTAACTAAAAGCCTATAAATGACTTATGACTGAACGTTATTATAAAGTGTTACCGACATATTTAGTCAGGATCTCAATACAGTGCAAAAATGACAATTTGAAAAACTGTTTAATCCTGTCACAACTTTCTTTTCTACAAAACAAATATTTAGGAAGCAGACTGCCCCAATAACAACATAGCAGTCCTATTCTGCCAGTGGTTATTTGTGTATTATTTGTCTTTGTAGGGCTGTTGATCATGATTTGCATAGCCAGACTGTGGCTCAGGCCTCATATTGTCCTGCAGGGTGCTGCAGTGCAGGGTAAACACAGCAGCGATACCAATATGGCCACCAAATGTTGACTGAGGCAAATCTGTACAATCGGGTACTGTTCAGGAACCCAGTGTTCACTTCTATGTGGCATTCATTCGCACTTGCTTCTCCGTGTGAATATATTGTTGGGGGGAAAAGTAAAATGCAGAGTTTAGGTAGTTGTAAATTTGTTTAAAATGGGGGTAGGATTACAATTGATTTACAGACTGCAATTCATGGGCTGGGGACACTTGACACGTGTTAGTGATTTTGATGACACTTTACAATAAGGGTCACTAAATTAATGGTTAGTTAATGCTTAATAAGCATTAATACGTATTAGCTAATGCTTAATAAGAATTAACTAACCCTTAGCATTTGTTCACACCAGGCGCTTAACAGAAGCAGAGCTGAAGCTAAAGCCACGCTGAAGCTGAGCTCACGCTAAACTGGTCACAATGGCGCGCCTTGACCCCGCCCACAACTTCCATTGACTTCATGCCTGGCAGCTGCATGCTTCACGCTTGGAAAATAGAACTGAATCCTGAACGATTGCTTCAGTGTGGCTTGAGCGTGGCACGCGTGTGGCTGGTGTGAACGGCCTCGCCTGCTAACAAGGACGCCGAAATGAAACTTGTGGCTTCAGCATAGCTTCAGCGTTGCTTCGGTGTATGGTGTGAACCCTGTTAGTTAATGTTTATTACCTCTAATCCTAACCCTTAACTAGAACCCTTAACCCTAACCATAACTAACCCTAAACTATTAAATAATGCATAAATTAATACCTGGTTAACATGAACACCATGACACATTAGTTAACTGTTAATTAAGGGTTGGCCCTTATTGTAAAGTGTTACTGTGATTTTTAAAGTTGATCTTATGACAACACCAAACCCACTTGGGGTGGAGTTTAACTCCACTTGGACCACTTGGACAGTGGAGTTACATTTGTTTATGGTGAAGTCCACTCACTGTACTTGCCTTCTCAAATGTGCACTTCCCGTTCAGCGACCTAATGCACTTTCACGTGCCATTCTTAAGGGCCCACAGACCCCAAAAAGAGAACCGACTCTTATTACAACACGGTAGGGCCGGCTTTAGCTCAGGAGGTAGAGCGGGTCGGCCAATGACGCAAGGGTTGGCGGTTCGATCCCCGCTCCCTCCCAGCTGCTGTCGTTGTGTCCTTGGGCAAGACACTTAACCCTCCTTGCTCCCGATGGTCCCTGCGTGGCAGCCTGCCACCATCGGTGTATGAATGGGTGAATGTAGACTACCTACTGATTGTAAAGCGCTATATAAATGCAGGCCATTTACCATTTACCATTACAACTTGTGAATGAAAGTAAACTTTTCAATTACTGAATACCAACATACAGATAGCTAGTGTTTTAATAAAGAGATCATCAAGAAATACTAATCCGACACGGTCTGTCAGAGTATGTTACTGATTTATTCTGAACCAGAGCTTGGCACTGCACAAGTAGGCTACTGTACAAGTTTACTTGAAAAATATAACCCTACTTTTACTGATGAAGCACAGTCGTGACTGGTGGTACTAGTAACAAAGAGATTAAAATCGAACTAATAGTTAACCTGAAGTAGAGGGGATAACGTTGATGATGAGAAAGGTTTAGTTTAGAACTGTCTAGACTCAGTCTAGAGTCTAGATGTTCTCTCTAGACCAGATCTCTAGACGGTCTAGACTCTCTAGTCTAGACCGTCTAGAGCAGTGATTCTCAAACTTGTTCACGTCAAGGACCATGACCAAAAGTGCCATACATTGTCATTGTGTGACTTATTGATGGAATTATATTGAAAACAATGATTCCCCTTTTTGCTGGGGACCTCCTGGAACCCCCTAAAGGAACCCTGGGGGTCCCCGGACCCCATTTTGAGAACCACTGGACTGGTATAGAGCGAACGTTGAGTGATTGCTCTGCTTTCTCTTGAAGAAGAGGATGCTTAATCTATTGCACATAGTCAATGAGTGTTTAGCCTACTTGTTCTTCAGAATGGAAATGCCTGATGCAGTGCTTAGAAAGCTGAAGGAGAAGGAGAACTTGAAGGAGAAGGCTTGATTTGGTAGACAAATATCCATGGAAAGTAGAAAAGCTCTGTCCCTGTGTTGACCAATCCAGAAGGCATGGAGAGATCCCATCAATGCAAATGGGGGTTCAGCACAATGTACGCCATAACCTCCCCCCCCCCCCCCCCCACACACACACACACACACTCTCTCTTTCTCTCTCTCTCTCTCTCGTCCCCACGCCCTCCTCTAGTTCTCCAAGAGACTTTCTAGCCCAACTCTCCTCCGTTCCGACAGACGCGCTCACTCACTTTGAATGTTGGCTCTAATTCTGATGGGCACTCGCTGGCTATGGAGTACAGACTGCTTTCAATCTGCTAATTACACCCTGGTACACTGGTAAAACGTCTGCTTTCTGGACAACTAGAGCATCTATGACCAAGGTGAGAGTATTTTTTGAATGTCATGTGTTTTGACTGCCTGTATTTCATTGAACTACTGTACTTTAAAGAATTTTTCTTCACAACAATGTTTTTATTAGGCTATTATTAATTGTGACATACAACAAAGCAAATGCACTATACTGTAGTCCACTTGGGCAGATGCACTTTAAATTGATACTGTTTAGTCTACAAGTTAAATGAATATGTCACATGAACTACACCCTGATTTGTTTGACTGATTTCTCTGTTGGTCCATAAAGCCCTGCATCCACTGAGTCAGCTGACTGGATCTTGTGTAAATTTGAAAACAGCTCTCCTGAGAATTTGGTTTCTACTTATGCCTTTAGAAAACTAAGATCACAGTAAAGATGAACGACCGCTCAGTTTAATAATGAAAATGTTATTCGTGCGATTGAGAATTGTCCGGTAGGTTGGGAGTGTTTTTACTTAATGGTTCTGAAACAAAAAAATGCAGCAGGTTTACCAGGGGTCAGAAAAATGTGTGTAGTGAATCTTCACGAAAAAGGCTGAGATTACCCCTAAACACAGGGATATCATATTGAATAATATTCCCCTTGAAACTCTAAAGACTTCAACAGGCAGCAGCAATAGCAAAATTATAAACCTGGATTAAGCAACAATATCCTGAGACCTACACGTCAAACTGTTTCACCTTTATCTTCAATTAGTAATTTTCTAATGTGACATACCAGAACTAAAGCTATTGTTTGTGAGCAATGTTTAATATATTTGATAGCTTGATTATGATGTCTGAAAGTATAGAAAGGTTAATTAAGTTCATGCGTACGTATGTAAATTTGTATGTGTGCTCGCGCACAAATTTGTGTATGTGTGTGTGTGTGTGTGTGTGTGTGTTTATTTTTATATATCACCTTTCACAGAGCAATGGCATAGTGCTTCGCAAGAGTAAAATAGTGAGTAATGTTCTATGGTCTCTCCTGATTTCAAATATAGCTGAATCGCTTGGTTTGACCAAGAAAAACTATTTTCATACACATTTTACGAAATGTCTATGGGAAAAAAGGATGGCGGAAGAATGGTGCCCCGCCTATGTGTCGACAGGCCGCAGTGCCGACAGCCCCAATGCCGACAGCCCGCAAGCAGAACCAGCTGAGTGAGGCGGCGTGCAGCGTGTCGGTGGACTGGCTGGAGCTAACTTCTCCCAGCCCCCACGCCTAAACCTAACCTCTCCCACCCCCCATGCCTAAACCTAACCTCCCCCAAACCCTAACCTCCCCCAGACCCTAACCCTAAACCTAACCTCTCCCACCCCCCACACCTAAACCTAACCTCCCCCAGACCCTAACCCTAACCTCTCCCACCCCCCACGCCTAAACCTAACCTCCCCCAGATCCTAACCCTAAACCTAACCACTCCCACCCGCACCCCCCACGCCTAAACCTTACGTCGGCATTGCGGACTGTCGGCACTGCGAGTGGTCGGCATAGCGGGTGGACCCCGGATGAATGGCTCTGGTACAAACCGGAAGTGGGCATGTCTTTGGCTCTCTATACGACCAGAAAACTGTAAAAAACAATAAGACCTTGAATGAAAAGATATAAAAAACAATAATAACACTTGAAAACACAGAATTAGGGACACAGGCGAAACAAATGGCAGTTTCAACAGAACTGTCAACAGATCTCAAGTCTAATTTGGATGAGCATTCCACAGTTTCACAGTTTCAAAGGCTTGATTATAGTTTTAAGTCTAGAGTGAAGAGTCAGAAGACCTAAGTGACCTACGTGTCTGTTTTGCAGTACTTTATCTTTTACAAGAAAATAAGGTGGTTAACTACAAAGTTCAAATGGGTAAGTCATGGTAGGTAGGCTATGCCCTACTCTCACAAGAAAATGAAATGGTGCACTGTACCAAGTCCATATGCCCTTGACCATATTAGTGTGGGTGGGAGTGACCACCAGTGACCAGTGCACTGTTCCTGGAAGCAGTCAAAACCACCAACTGCTTGCCTGCTGTTTGTATAAATGACAGAAATGCAAAGTGATGCAAACACAAGTTTGTCTAGCTAAATGATTAGCTTCCAGTTCTTCTCAGCTAGGTGATAAGAGTCTAAAGTAGGGGGTACTGTGGTGCAGTGGTAAGCGCTGTCGCCTCACAGCTCGAAGGTCCTGGGTTCAATTCCCACCTGGGACGCTGTGAACGCTGAAGGAATGCGTGCCCGTCCGCATGTCCTCGAGTGCCCACCGCCCGGGTGGGGTCGTCAAAAGGGCCCTTCTGTGTGGAGTTTGCATGTTCTCCCCGTGCCCCCCGGGGGGTTCCTTCATATAGGAACCCCCTTCACCAAAATGCAATATCCTGATTGCTAATGTGGTTCCTCCTCTGGTCGTTAAGGGCGCCTGTTCAGAGGGAGGGGAACTCGTTGGAATAGCGTGATCCTCCCACGTGCTATGTCCTACGGGTGAAGCTTCCTCTGTCAGGTGAAAAGAAGCGGCTGGCTAACTGCCCATGTCTCGGAGGAAGCATGGAGCCAGTTTCGGCTCTCCCCAGATCAGCAGAGGGTGGAGTAGCAACCAGGGGCCGGTTGCACCAACTGGTCTTAACTATGCCTGGTCGTAACTCCTACGTCGGTCTTAGTTAAGACCAGTCTTTAGAGTGGATTTACGCCTGTTGCACCAACACGGCTTACTCTGGTCTTAACTACGCTGGTCGTAGCAATGCGCGTTCATGTGAATTGTCGGGGAATGCCCTCTGATTGGCCCACAAATGTGCCTCGCGCCGTCACCCACTACTGTATGTGCGTCACTACACCCTCCCTCCTCCCACCCCCCTCCTCCTGTGGAAGCCCTGGGGGAAAATGGCGGCAGCGATTAGTGTCAGGCAGTCTGAATGAAATTGAATGTAACGTTCCCAATTATATGTATTACATTCTAAAAAATTAACGGCAACATTTGGGAAGGCTAAGCCACACAACTAGTTAGTTATAATCTAACGTCGTGCTTTCAAAGACGGCGAACTGGCTGTGTTACGACGATGACGGTAAACTCAAAACTGACGTCATCGCACGGGGCGTGTCGGGGGGCGAGGCCTGAGCGCAGCGCGGCGCGTCCATGGAGATTTTTCTATCAGCGCGTCGGGTTTCGCTGCCTGTGCCTGTAGATCTCCGTGGTAGGCTATCAGCGGACATCTGCTGTGATTGAGTCCTCACCATCGTACAGTCGCCTTCAAAGCATGATGTTCGATTATAACGAACTAGTTGTGTGCCTGAGCCTTCCCAAATGTTGAGGGTCGTTTTTTTTAATTTAATACATAGAATTGGGAACGTTACATTCAATTTCATTCAGACTGCCTGGCGCCTGGAGCTGCGCACTGAGTATGTTTTGTTTTGGCCTGCGCCGAGTGCGCGCGCCCTCCTCGGAGCCCCGCCTCCAGCGCGTGCGCGAAGAGTATGCCAGAAGCTTAAGCCACACAACTAGTTCGTTATAATCGAACGTCATGCTTCAAAGGTGACTTTACGACGGTGAGGACTCAATCACAGCAGATATCCACTGATAGCCTACCACGGAGATCTCACAGGCACAGGCAGCAAAACCCGACGCGCTGATAGAAAAATCTCCATGGACGCGCCGCGCTGCGCTCAGGCCTCACCCCCTGACACGCCCCGTGCGATGACGTCATAATCGCCGCGCGCCCTATGCGCTTGGCTGGGCGCGAAGAGTATGCCAGAAGCTTTAAGCCGTCTTGGTGCAACCGGCATAGCTGTTAGGTCATAAAGTTACGACCAACTTAGCTTAAGACCAGTGTAAGACCAGTTGGTGCAACCGGCCCCTGGATACATAAATTAATTAGCACTAATGGGGGATAAAAATGGGATACAAAAAAATATAAATAAGGATAAGGACAGCACTCCAAGTTAAAAGAATATTTATTGCCACACGGACGTTTCGGGGCAGCCGCCCTTCTTCAGCGTGTGAAGGCAAAAAAAATAAATAAATAAATAAATATATATATATATATATATAAAAAGAAAAAAGAGTCTAAAGTAGCCTATAAGCTTTAGAATTAACTTATATTGGGATTTAGCACAGATGCACCGCGATTGTAGGATTCATAGTCGAAATAGATACAGACTCTTTTGGGTTGTGTTGAGAGCGGCGAATGACAGTAAAAGCAATGTTAAAGGAGAATGTCAATGTAATTTAACCCATTTACTTGTCTACATCTCACTACTATACTAAGGCAGAGGGGTGCGCCGCACAGTGCACATTATTGCTCAACTGCACATGCTCAGAACGCTAGAAATGAACGTAAAAAGAAAGAAGGTCCGCACACTGAGCTCCCATTTACCTTTTAATTAGCCATCCAACACAGTGACGTTTCGAGCACACGCTCTTCCTCAGACATGAAAATACATAGATAGACGCCATGTTTAAATAACCCTGTGGCCCGGTCATGTGACATGTCACATGATCCCGGAAGAAGTTAAAGTAGAACATACATTTGACAATACAAAAACATGTATGCTCAGATACATTGGCATTGAAGCTGTCCACTGCCCCCGGAGGGGAGGCGACCTTGATTCATTACTCCTGACAAGAGAACTTTTCTGGATCTACACACTGGATAGACCTCACCCCTAGAGGTCTCAATGAGGATTTCAGCATTAAGCCTTTTCTTTAACTCTCCTGGTCCTGTTGAGATATTTGCATCTGTCATGATCTGTTTCTATATTTCTATTCTGTGCTGCTGCCATGTTGAACTTTAATCTTATGTCTCCTGTGCTGCTCATTGTAATTCTAATGTTACTTATCGCTTATAGTGAGAACTTACTGGATATGAATCCTTGGTATATTCTTTAGGGTCATCCTTTCAAGTATAGAGACGCCTATTTCGACCTAGCCAGTTTTAGCGTATGACGGCCTTTTGGCCTGATGTCTTGTCTTTTCTGTGCTCTAGGGGTCTGATCTATATTTACTGTAGTTTAGTTGTAAATATTTGATGTTTGTATAAACATGTTTTTGTATTGTCAAATGTATGTTCTACTTTAACTTCTTCCGGGATCATGTGACATGTCACATGACCGGGCCACAGGGTTATTTAAACATGGCGTCTATCTATGTATTTTCATGTCTGAGGAAGAGCGTGTGCTCGAAACGTCACTGTGTTGGATGGCTAATTAAAAAGGTAAACGGGAGCTCAGTGTGCCGACCTCCTTTCTTTTTACATTTGACTGTTTTTGGTTCCTGCACCTGCTTTATTGTGTTGGATGTGCGCGACTGCCTTTGTTGACTGCTAGAAATGAACGTGCAATATTTCTAGTCTCGTTTACATTTCCCCCAATCATTTTGCAATGCATGATGCATGCAATTAGATATTTTAACATTTGCTCATTTTTCACCATTGTTTAAATACAAACTCTACGGTTACAAAACTATCTTGAAATGAACTGCTGTCCCGGCAAACAAAGATGGATGTGAACGGATGGATAACATGAATGTGAAAACAAAGTTTGTAAAGTGACGTTGAGAAATTATTTCCTGATTTCCATTTCTTCCTGTGGGTGTCGGGTGAGTGACAGTAAGCAGAGCGTTACATAAAGCAGCACTGATATGAAAACGCTCAACTTGGTTCCAACAAAAGAAAAAACAGAAACTATGAAAAACCCAAATTGAGGAGGCTTGTCGGCGGGCCTGTTAACGTTTACTGTGACATATAGCATTCTGTAGAGGAATAGCAGCAATGGCTTATCCTTTCAAGCAGAGGGGTCACCTTGACAATGACCCCCCTAAGAAAGCACATGTATTACCTTCCCCTTACCATTAACCAGGGGCGGTTTTAGCATCAGAGCTTTGGGTGGGCTCAGCCCACCCAAAGGTGATGGACCGCTGAACCCCTAGGGGGGTCCGGGGGCATGCCCCCCCGGAAGAAAATTTTGTACAGTTTCAAGTAAAAATGGATCAAACTGGCGCACTTTGAGATCAAAATGAAGAGACTAGATCTATGAAGAACTACACACATCAATATCTTCTTTACCGTTCTGTGGTTTTACAGCAATGAAAAAATAATTGTTTCCCTATATATACTATATATATTCTGCATACAGGTTACTATATGGTAGAATTATGCTTGCATAAATAATACCAAAATCACTTCAGGGGAGTTTCAAGTAAAGTAACATTTTGCTTTGTAGGCAAAACAAAAGTAAAATTAAATCAAAAGGGAACTTCCTAACTTATTGGCTGGAATAATATTCCGACAAGATAATAATATACTGTAAGCACTAAAGCAGGAGTTTGCAGTCAACTAGTTGAAATTAATATGTGGCAGTATTTGTGGGGGTCAAAATCTATGTAGGGTGTACCACCACAAATAGATCAGTGTATGGGAAACACTGACTATGAAATTGTGTGACTAGAAAGACACCAATAAATCTGAGAAAATGTACTTTAATTTTGAACAACAGCACTACAACGGTGGCATTACAAATGGTATTATGAAATTATTGTGTCAAAAAACAAGAATGCCACTTTTTTCATGAACTTTAAGCAGAAAATTAAAAAATAGTTTTAAAGCAAAAATAAATAATAAATAAAGATAATTTTAACATTGGCTCAACCAGCCCATCTTACTGACCACCAGGGGTCCTGGTCCTTAATCCCTTTTTATTACTCCCATGCCACTGGTACTGTACACAAACAAGGCTGTTTAAATATCTGCCTTGCACTCCCTTAGAGCAGGGGTGTCAGACTCATATTAGGTAGAGGGCCGGATTTGTTCAACTGAGACCTCATGGGGGCCGGATTTTTTTTTTACTAAAATCAATTCGACTCATTTACCCATTTACTTCACAAAAGAAATACTGCTCTTTCCATTTCTCTTGAAACTGCCTGCATTCCGTGTCAACCTTTCTCTTTTTCGACAGCATCTTGTTCGGGGGCGGACTGGGATCATAATTCAGGCCGGGCATTAGATACCAAGCAGGCCAGGCCGATACGGGCCGACGCGCGTGCCGGCGTCAGAAAAATTTGGGCCGTTTAAAGCTCAATTTGGGCCGTTTGAAGCCAGATGTGGGCCGTTTGAAGCCCAATTTGGGTCGTTTAAAGCCCGATTTGGGCCGTTTGAAGCCCAATTTGGGCCGTTTGAAGCCCAATTTGGGCCAAGTCCAATTTTACAATGAGATGCACCCACTTTAATCCTGAATAAAGTAATAAAACCACTAGTAAACCAGTAGGCGGTGCCTGGCCTGCTGTTCAGTGAGTGGCCTGACTGCGGGCACAATTTTTTTTTTTTTTTTTTTTTTTGCAGGCCAGGCCAGGCCACCGGGCATTTGCCCGACGTGCCCAATTATGCAGTCCGCGCCTGATCTTGTTGATTCTTTTGTTTTTTGGTAGGTAGCTGAATGCGCGATTCAATTCCAGCGTGGCATCATGGCGGTTTTGTTTACACCTGATGACCTACTGACATACTTCCTTGTAGTGCAGGTTAATTAACTTATGAATGAACTCTTAGCTTGCTTATTAGCCACACGTAGTTCATGATAATGGGGTGCGAATTTAATAATAATAATAATATATATATATATATTTTTTAATATTCCAAAACATCTCGCGGGCTGGATGGATCCCTGCCTTAGAGGGAAATAACAAGCCTGTAAGAACTTTTATTGAGATACTGAACTAACATCACAGCAAGACATAAGTGATGCCATGCACGCATGTTAAGCTATCGTCATCATCACATCAGACAGGCTGTGTAAAGCAGCCACTTGCGATTCTGAAGGGCTTAATTTCATTCAGATAACAAGGGACCCGTTTGAAAATGTTTGTCACTTTTGCCCATATGTTTCTCAAAAAACATCACATCCATTTACACCCGCTTACTGCGAGCTAGCATGACATGGCTGGCTGGTGCCATGGTAGCCTACCTACCTTCCTCCAGTCCACCTGTTTGTCTGGCAGGCACAGCGACAAGTTCTTTTGTTTAGCCTACGACGACAACGTTACGTGCTAATTTGCATATCAATATGCGCTAATTAAGTAACTACTAACGACTCTGACTGCTCAATGCTCACCTCAGTTTCATTGATCATGAGTGGGGAGAACGATTGTGTGGACTGTGGAGGACCACTTCGCTGCTGTACTGTGTGTGTGACCTGTGTGAAGTGATGTGGGATCATTAGGCAGATAGATGGAGGAGAGAGCGCCTGCGCAGCCGCGGTTCTAGAAACTTTTCGGGTGGGCTGAACCCCCCTAAATTTTTGTCTCAGCCCACCCTAAGAACATAGAGGGGGGGGGGAACATGCACACAGCGCATTGAGTGTAGTCAGAAACTACTACTAATGACCACCATGGATTTGGAGAGGGATTAAAAAAAAAAAAAAAAAATTGGGGGGGAAAAATCTAGGGGGTGCTGCAGCACCCCTACTTCCCGCAGCGCTGTCTTTGTGTGTAACAGCCGTTAATGGCATTAACGGCTGTTACACACAAAGACAGCGCTGCGGGAAGTAGGGGTGCTGCAGCACCCCCTAGATTTTTCCCCCCCAATTTTTTTTTTTTTTTTTTTTTCTACAAATGTAATTAAAAATATTTTGCAGTGCACTGTTCCTTTCTTGTTTAAGAATGTTTCGGGAAATGAAAATGTAGCCTATTTAAATAGAATTATCAACAATAACAATCAAGGAAGTTACATGCTTGTAGGCTAGAGAAGAAGAAGAAGCGCGCATGCACGCACATGTTGTGTTGAACCAACCAACAACCAATACGAATTGTTTAATCTGGCAATAAAGAAATGTGAACTTGACATGCTATTTTAATAGCCTACTCAAAAATGCACCTCCCACTATACAGCAAAGAGAGGAGTCAATGTTTCTTGATATATGCCATTCAGATCAGAATAATTAGTCTAGTCATTAAGTTTGCTGATAATATTTCTATCATGTTAAGTCTGTGTCATGTTAACTGGTGTATTCAGAGCAAATAGGGAGATATAGAGCATTATCATCATGCTATATATCTCCCTCTTTGCTCTGAATGAGTGAGAAAAGGAGAAAATACTGAATAATTACATCACAACAGTATCCTAATGTTAATTTAAAATGAGATATTCCTCTAAATATGGCAAAAAAAAAAAAAAAAAACGTCCAAATTTTTTTCGCCGGGTCCCTCCCTCCCAGCACCGCCTGCTTAAAATGACTTCCAGCGGCCCTGCACAAAGAGCGATGCGAATATACAGCACGGAATTGCGATGCGAATTTTGACCCACCTGTCAATCACAGCAACAGATGTGTGTACACGTCAGAAGCGCAATAACACTCTAATAACTTCGCCGTTGGTATGCATGGTTGCATTGATTGATATAGGTTCGAAAAATATTATTGACGTGCAAATTATCGCATGAAAATCCGCTCCCGGTGTGTAAGGACCTTAAGTCTTGTGATTTGACCTGCTGTCTTTGCAACAACAGGTGGAAGCGGCCATTCATTTCTGTGATCACATCGTCTTTTACGGCACACTACTACTGGCAAGAAACACGGCCACCACACATAAGCACATTTTTTCCGTGTTTAGACGCCTGCTGTCGCCTGCATGGCCATTGGCCACTCGGTGCTGCAGCTTGATTGGCTGTCTTGCAGTCTTTTCGTCTTGAATTGGTAAATTTCAAATTGGCCCCTCCTCTCGTCGTTGTGTCTGCCACCAGGTATCCCAGCATGCTTTGCAAGGCGATGAGCTTCGGACAGCAGCCACGAGAGCACGGGTATTAGGTATGATTCTGGGGCTCAGAAATATCTAGGTGTGGACTTAGAGACATTATTTTAACTAATGATTACATCTACCGGTACATGTAGATAATTTACAAATACACAGGAATTAGATGTATATGTATTGGTAAACGCTGCCATTATATACTGTACCTAGATACCGGAGAGGGCATAAACATTTTGTCTTGACAGATAATTGAAGCGTGTGTGTGTGTGCGTGCGTGTGTGTGTGTGTGTGTGTGTGCATGTCTGGTCATGTGTGTTCAACCCTACAACTGTTCATTTGTTGATTCCATTGTTGGCTTATCTGTTTGATTTTGTTTTCCACCAGAATAACAATGCAGTCCAGGTCTCTTAAGCTCCTGGTTGGAACTGTATTCATCTACTATCAGGTAATGATGCTCCTCAATCAAGTGTATCACATGTATTCATGGTTGCATTATTTTATGTGTGATGCACCTCACTGACAGCATTTTTTTGGTAGAATCCCACTTGTCCACAACTTAGAAATCAGATGTTATCAGATGTAATGAACAAAATATATGCAAAGATTGTAAAGACTTTATTGATTTTGGAGGGTTTCACATGTGAAAGCACAAATTAATTCAGAGCAAATGTGTGCTTTTTTGGACATGCACATGCTGGTTGAATTGTCTCGTTTTGTATGAAATGACCTTTTAACCAAAGCTGAAACCCTGAAATTTTAACCTGAAGTTAAAACTGTCACATGATGTATGTGACAGTGTTGAAGTAAAAATCGTTAATATATGAAGTTGCATATATGAACATTAAGGAATCAAAAATGTGCTTTGAATTCACATGTGGGTTTTTACCTTATTGAGAATACTTACATACATTACAGGCAATTCTGGAGTTTATGTCCATGTATATTTGACAATCTGAAAAGTTGTTGGGGCCTCTAAATTAATATATTTTAACCAAAGTCTAAATTACATCTACCAGATATACCAGATGTCCCTCTCCAATTCAGTGCCGGTCCCTGGGATGGGTGAGTCACTTTGCTGAGCTGAGCCTGGACCGATAACACACTGGAAGGATAAGGCGGGCGTTTTAATGCATTTCTTACTGTCAACAATTCCTCTAACCCATTGATACCTGATGCAGCATTTGTGTGTGTATCCCTTTAAGACCGGAGAGACAGTCCGCATGTCTGGGAACGCCCACAAAATGTAAAACGGCTGGCGCGCGAGTGGGGTAAAACCGCCGGTATATCTCATGGGCTGACTCACCAAAAGACGGTGCTGCGGCTCTAAACTACATGTTTGGGGGTTCTAGAGCAGAACACAAGACGTCTGCTCAGATGTGCGTTTACTGCGGTGGTTAAATCCCCGATCGTGTCTGCCTGGGCTGGGCTATCAGCTAAATTCTAACTTTGCTGAATGGATAGAACGGGGGTTTTTACCCCACCCTGACCACGCCCCCAGCCAGGCTGAGCCAGCTAAACCAGCGTCTATGACGAGACGTGGCCTCAACCTATCGCGGTCTTAAAGGGATACACACACAAAGCGCAGATGGGTGGAGCTCCCAGGTGTGAATGTGAAGTAAACAGCGCTCTTGTCTCTCATGTTATTTTTTTTAGGTGTCTACATTGCTGAGCTCATGCTGGAGACCAATGTTAGCATGGAAGGCAGCAGCATCCTGTCAGTTCTACTCAATACTGAGTTGGAAATACAAGACAAGGATGGAAATGCTCACAAAGTGATCATCTCACAGTCTGAACTGGTAGCAGGTATTGTGCTGTAACACTTTCCTCTTCATGAGATTATTATTCCAAAGCATGTCTTCTTTAGTGCAGTGGAGGGAGATTTGAGGAGGTGGAGGGGACATGCGACATATCACGGCCACGCATTGGACATGGGAGTTTGGGAAGTACTCAACATGTACTAAAAGCATCAAGTGCCATCCGCATCATTATATTTTGGGCTCATGATTAGTACAAAAATACCCTCAAACACAAAAAATGTATATATATTTTTTACAGGCCCCAAGGTCAGAAATATAGAGACAAAGGTGGCATTCTAAATGGGCAACCTGTGACATCACTTGTTGCTGGACGTTCCGCCTGGCCAAGCAGCAGAACGCCTTAGACCAGCGATTTTCAACACTTTTCACCAAGGACCAGCTCAGTGGCCTTGTGGTTTGAGTGTCCGCCCTGAGACTGGGAGGTTGTGAGTTCGATCCCCGGCCGAGTCATACCAAAGACTATAAAAATGGGACCCATTTGCCTCCCTGCTTGGCACTCAGCATCAAAGGGTTGGAATTGGGGGGTTAGATCACCATATGATTCCCGAGCACGGCACTGCTGCTGCTCACCGTTCCCCCAGGGGATGGGTCAAATGCGGAGAAAAAAATGTGCACACTCAGGTGTGTGACAATCAGTGGGACTTTACCTTTCCCTAATCATTCCACATTAGAGCCACAGACCCCATCTGATGAGATTTGGTCTCTCTGACCCAAATCTGAGATTGTTTTTTATCAACAAAATCCCATGATAACTATCTGTATTATCGGTATAGGTAGAGAGATAACCGTGAAACTGATCACAAAGCCCAGTTTAGACCAAAGATTCACGATGAGACGAGTTGAGACTTGCAACCAGCCCCTGTGACTTGATGAGCTGAATTGCTGGCGAATGGCAATATCAGCCGGCTGGAGTCGAGATGAGACGGGCCAGTTTACATCGCTGCAACTTTCCCCTGCAATGTTCTAAAACGGGTTTATGAATCATTGGTGTAAACTGGGCTTAACGCTCATTCTTCTGTCATTCTTTAACTGTGCTAAATTCTTGTAAATGAAATAATGCTGAAGTTTAACAATTCATCAGTTTGCTAGGGACCCCCAACTCCCTCAAGTGCCCCTGGTGGTCCCCGGACCCCACTGTCTTAGACCACTGAGCTATTATTGTTTTTCTCTGTCTAGAGTGTCTGCTTGTTGGAGACAAATCCACTTGCAACTGCTCTGAAGGTTACATTTGGAGCAACAACGTATGCTACGATACCAATACAACCTGTTGCACTGAGTCTTCTTGTTTCATGAATGTGTCGCACTACACACCCCTCTGCATTGCCAAAGTCAAAGGTAACAGACTTGATGCCAGTTGTTCTCTTCTTCTTCCTCCTGTCTTTTCACTATTTGCACTATTTTCTGTTGAACCATTCATGACTAGTATACAGTATCACAAATTATTTTTTAATTTGTATTTTACATTCTAAATCAAATATAAATTATAAGAAAATAACTATAAATAATTAGGGACCCATCATTTAAAATTTTCCTGAATATTGAAGTAGACGACTATACTTATTGTTACTGTATGTGTATCAGAATTGATAGTCATGATCATTTTTGCAATTAACACAGTTCACATCAATGGATCAGTTACACTGAAATCTGGCAAATGGGATACCAGCAAAAATAACCAGGTACCTTTCTCTCACTTCAAGTTGGTACATAGTTCTGAAGATGCTTGTCAGAATTGTATTTTTTCTACTCTCTTTCTGGTTACATAATTTTCTTCGCTCATAGTTTTTTTTTTAATCCCTTCATATTTTTGTTCATTTGTGTGACAGGTCTCCTTTATTCTGGACAAAAACGCAAACATTAATTATTATTATTATTTTTTCAGATTGAAAGTGCCTTTAAAAAACTGAATGGCTTTGAGGGCATGAATTTCACTGGACCGAGGTATTGTACACAGTAAATATATTGATTACCATAACACTTCAATATAACCTGGGCTTTTATTTGATTCAATCACTGAATTCAACTGGCCTATATTTGGACAGGCGTCTGCACAAAACTCTTGCTCAGCAAAGATGGGAAATACTATCAAATTGTTTATTCATATCAGTATGAATAATACTTGTCTACAAATTAGGCTATTGAATACCATATCAATTACCAGTACAACTCATTAATTTGATCTCGCACTGAGAGACAGCACATTTAGGCCAATATGCACAGAGAGCAAGAGAGAGAGGGAGAGAGAATAGAAAAGGCTCTGCCTGCAGTCATTAATGAGTCAATTAATTGCCATAGCAGCCCAGTAGGTATAGAGGCTCTGAGTGCCATAGCAAAAATCAGAAATCGTAGCCTTTGATTGATTGGTGATAAAAACATAATTGACACAATGAATTAACAATCAGACTGTGAATTACAGTGAAATTTGAGTGACAGAAATCTGTTTAGCATTAAGCATGCACGCCGGCAGTTAAAGTCAAATTTTAGTCAGAATTAAATATGGCTTTAATATGGGTCAAATACATAAATGCAAATACAATTTAATTACTGTTAAAATTACTATTGTCACAAATAAAAGATTACAGTGTAATCATTACCTATGATCTTTCTTTCACCCTTTGCCAACACCTTCTAAGGGAGGACGACGAAAGCATTGCTGACTTTGAGGCAGGTGTCAGTGTCAGATTTGAGACTTCTCGACTTCAAGATACAGTGACAGACCTGGAAACAAATCTTGCTGCTTCAATTCTGGTTGACACTTTAGGTTAGTCAGTAAAATGTTGCAATTTGTGATGACACAATGCTCAAACTCTGGGAAGTGCAGTGCAAAAACACCACAGCAGTGACCAATTTAAGCTGCCAAATGACAACAATACAATTTGTACTTTCTTTATGGTAGAAAACAACATTCAAAAACAAAACATTAAAAAAAGCACAATTAACAAATGGCTACATTGTTACCATCTTTCCAAAGTGATATCCTGAGATGTACCAGGACACCACTGGTCTGATTTTGACAAAATGATGCGTTTTTGCACTGTGTTCTGCTTAGAAAATTACACTGATTTACATGATGGGTGTGATTATAATTAAAATTTAAAATCATACTTTGAAAGGTCATAATAAAACTAGCACAACTTTGATGGGGGGGATCTTGTTTCTGATGAAGACCTGCATCATTTGTGGGTTACAGCAGCTGTTTCACTTGTTTTAAAATTGCATTACTCCAATTTTGCTACATGTAATTAATTGTTACCCAACCCAAATACTGTGTATTTTACCCAACCCTAATAATGTATGTATGTGTATATTGCCGCTCCTCACGCAGGAATGGTGGCCATAGAAGCCCCAAACACGACGGTGTGCTACCGCTCAGATCAGACACTGAAATGCACCTTTGAAGAGGCTACAGGCAGCTCCGGCTGGTACATGAGCAGGAGGAATGAGCGATTTGAGGTCAAAAACGGTGACGTGTCGAAGCTGAACGCCCAGTGCTCCACAAAGGAATACAAGTCTTGTGTTGAGGTCAAGCTCAGTCAGGTGACAGGCAACTGGGCAGGTAAGTAGAGGATTCACAGTGGCTATACTTGCCTTTAGGACGAATCAGTGTGACATCATAACAACAACAAAAGTACTTTTGGGTGCTACTGGAGCAGAAAGTAGTAGGCCTATGAAATAAAGCTGAAAAGCGGTGCCAAACAAATGTTATCTCAAAAACTATACATCACATTGTGATGGAGAGCAGAAGTAGATGAAGGTTCTGATGTATAATGTATGTAGTGATAACGTGTGAACTGTCGCAGTTTTAAAATGTCTGCATTTAGTAAAAAGTACTGTACACTCAAGACTGGCTCCATTCAAACCATTATAAAGGTTTAAAAAAGTATAAAACCTAAACTGCGATTTCTCAAACAGTACAAAATATAAATGAAAGCCTATAGGTGAACTGCTGTTTAAATGAACGGCAGTTGCACCCAGAACAGAAGTATACCAATCCAACAAATATTAGGCTATGTGACTTTTATGCCGGTGATAATTTTGTCATAGTGGAACAAAACACTTCATTGACATACTGGTATGTACATCACCTGGAAAATCTATATTTTTCTAAATTGCTAAAGACTTGACGTTCTGGAGATGCAAGCTGTCGACAACACACAGATTATATTTCATGTAGGACCCTTATAGCCTTTCTTGTGGCATGTAGTAGAAGTTCACCTACTCCAGAATCGAAACTAGGCGTTCACTCAGAAGCTTATCTTATGGTACAACACTGATCTTTACTAGTGTGTACAGTAGCCTAACATAAAATGAATGGCTTTCATTCTGAAATGGCATATAGAATTCACCTTTATTTTATTTTTCAATAAACAATTATTCTATCTGAAGAAAGGTTTCACCAGCCATTCTGTAAAAGTGGACAGTTTTTCCTGTTTTCTTAAGTGGTTAATGTCTCATTCTTAAACAAAACTCGTCTACCAAGTCAAGTCCACATCAGAAAAGTGATGTCAAGACTGATACTGGTCTCAAGTACTACAGCCCTGCCATGGTCCAGGTCAGAACTGGAAGAAACGAAACATGGATGGACAAGCCCGTCTTTATGTCACAAATCACCACACACCGCATTCACACACGTGTCGTCAGCGGCGGCACACACCCACACATACGCTGAGTGACGCCGTGAAATTTAGTGTCTGCATTTATCCCATCGAGGCATGTCCTTCGTCTGGGGGGCAGCCAGTGGGCAGCTTACGGTGTACAGCGCCCGGGGACCATCTTCAGTTCTTTGTCATCGCTGGCCAGGTGACGATCTTCTGCATGGTTTTGGTGGGGGTACATACCGATCTTGTATGGAGGAAGCCCCAGGGGAGCACGGGGAGAATATGCAAACTCCACACAGAGGGGCCCTTTTATCGAGATGGCCCACCTGGGCGGTGGGCGCTGGGGGCATGGGGGGACACACCCTCGGTGCCCAGGCGGGAATCGAACCCAGGACCTTCTAGCTTTGAGGCGACAGCACTAACACTGCGCCACCGTGCCCCCCCCCCCCAAGAAACGCGACTCCATGCAGCTTTTTGTGACCACACTGACTAGAAAACATCAGATCGTATCTAGAGACAAAAAAACAACTTTCAGCTGCAATGCGAGTGTAACTGAAATGTTTCCCCACTACAGGCAGGTATGAGTGTGGATTCACCAGTGGGTCGGTCAGGCACACAGCCAGAACAGAGCTGGCTGTGGCACTCCTGCCTGATGAGGTCACCATGACAATCAATCCTCTGACAGCAGACTGTTCAAAGCCAGGGACCACGTCTGTTGATGTGGAAGTCAAAGCCGTCATCCTGAACAGCTCAGAGACATTTGAGGTTGAATGGTCCTACCGGGGTCAACCGAAAGGTCAACTGGAGGAACCCACAGGTAAGAAGAAGGGATCTATTTATCGATCGTCTGTCTGTCTGTCTGTCTGTCTGTCTGTCTGCCTGCCTGTCTGTCTGTCTGTCTGTCTGCCTGTCTGTCTGTCTGTCTGTCTGTCTGCCTGCCTGTCTGTCTGTCTGTCTGTCTGCCTGTCTGTCTGCCTGCCTGTCTGCCTGTCTGTCTGTCTGCCTGCCCGTCTGTCTGTCTGCCTGTCTGCCTGTCTGTCTGCCTGTCTGTCTGCCTGCCTGTCTGTCTGTCTGTCTGTCTGTCTGTCTGCCTGTCTGCCTGTCTGTCTGCCTGTCTGCCTGTCTGTCTGTCGTAAATCCCATTCAGAAGAAAGAGGCCGCAGTACAAAACAAGCCAGCTTAATGTATATATTTTGACATTGCTCTGAGTAATAGATGTAAATGTGGAGTTTACCGGAACTCCAGGTCAGCTGTCGGTCACAGACAATTATACTAATTTACCTTTCAAATATTTCCCTATTGTCTAAACTTCAGACACTAAAGCTCTTGGTGCTCATTTCAGTTCCCACTGTATGTGGCAATTCTCACCAATATGGGACTTCAAGTAAGCTGAAACGAATGAACGAACAAACGAACAAACGATCAAACAAACTGTGTAGATGTGAACTGAATTGATCAAAATAACTGATAATATCCAACTTCTTTTTTAAGCTTCTGGGGATGAGCTCGTCTACGGTGTTCAAACTCATATCGAATGCAACACACCCACTGATGCGCAATATTTCAACATCACTTTTAAGAACATGAATGATCAACTAAAAAGTGGAAGAGTGGACATTCCAGTGATTTACGGTAACAAATTCCTATTCACAAATACAGCATTTTATGATTGATGGTGATTTTTTTTAAATAGATGAAAAATCTTTCAAGTATGATTTGATGTGGACATAAAGTAGTATTAAAGTGTTACTCAATGGTTGTATAATGTGACAAATCCCCCAGTCTGATTTTGGTCAGAATATTAGGCTACTTTTATATTTACAATTACTTGCATTGTCTTCTCTGGCGTCAACTCACAATTCAGTTTTTTTTGTAGTTGGTCAGGGATCTTGCAGCATGGACGAGGACTGGCCGCAAACCCCAAATGGAGACACGGTGATTAACCGAACATGTGAAGTGGGCAGGGTTGGCTATAGGTCACGGACATGCGAAGCTGGTGATTGGCTGCCTGTGTTCTCCGCCTGTGTCAACGAACAGCTGAACAAAATTTGGAACGCAGCAGAGGTGAGTGAGGCGTTACAATTCAACACTATTGTGCAGGAATATCACTATAATAACACATATCACTGTTTTTGAAAAACTGTGCTTTGTACATGTACATTGTTACAAATGACAATATGGAGAATCTTTATTATTACTTTTCTAGAACTTCAAGCAGGGACTTGGCGCTACCCAGGAAGTGGCTCTGGGTATATTTGCGGGGCTCATGAACAGCTCTAACCCGACTAGTACTACAGATACAGATGGCAATATGGCTGACTTGACCGCATCCATCGATGTTCTAAATATAATGGCCGATGCGTCAGCAAATATCGACTTGACTGAAGATGTCTTTCCTGTAAGCCTATGTGAAGTACTAATATACTTACTCTAATTACCAGACATGCAGCCTTGCTTTTATCTATAGTATTTCAAACTTCAGATTAAATACAGTATGTTGTTGTTTTTTTTTTTACTTATACAGCTAAAGCTGTCATAAAACTATATCTGCATTATTTTAGCATATTGCTCTCGTCTTGTGAAAACCTTTTGGTGATTTTCATGTTTCCGTTTCAGTTAAAGGATGAATTAACCTTTATTTTACCAGGTAGTCACTTGAGATCAATGGTCTCTTTTTTAAGCAAGACCAATGGTTGGCTGCTTGCCTGGGTTCCTTAAAAGTTTATGTTTTTGAGATACATTTACCTGACAGAATAGTGTAACTAACTGAACACTGACATTCTTCACTGTCCTTTTTAGGGGTTTCTTGGCGCAGCCAGCAACATGCTGAATCAGACATGGGGTGGCGTCAACACATCGGTGCAAGAGTCCATGTCATCAAATTACCTTTATTCTGTGGAGGGTCTAGTGAAGAATATCAATGTCAACAACACCGAACGATTCAACACTGAAAATCTAGACCTCCAAATCTGCAGAAAACCTGATTGTAATGCCTCCGTGTTTGACATTGATGTCAATATGAACAGGACCTCCGGAATCCTCAAAACTGTCGCAGTGAAAAATCTAATGGATAAATTAACAAACAAAGTCCACAACACAGAGAAATCCAGCCTCTTAATATCAGCCACACTGCAGGACAACAATGATTCATCCATCCAAATCACACTGGACTTCCCCAAGAACGAACCGGCTTATGACACATTTGTCTGCGTCTTCTGGGACCTCAAAAAGAAAGACTGGTCAGAGGAGGGTTGCAGGTTGAAACCTAGTGATGGTAATCGTACCCTTTGCCAGTGTAACCACCTGACCTCGTTCTCTGTCCTCATGTCCAAGTTTCCCGTCAACCTCCCGTTCCTAGACGAGATCACCTACGTGGGTCTGGGTATATCCATCTGCTCCTTGTTGCTCTTACTCATCATTGAGGCTCTGGTGTGGTCCGCTGTAGTCAAGAGCAACCTCTCGCACTTCCGCCACACCGCCCTGGTGAACATCTCCCTCTGCCTCTTCCTGGCTGACTGCAGTTTCTTGGCGTCCTCCTTTCCTGACAAGCTCAGCGACACCTTCTGCCTAGCCTTCACCGTGTGCAAACACTTCTTTTTCCTGGCCATGTTTGGCTGGATGCTGTCCCTGAGTGTCATGCTCGTCCACCAGCTCATCTTTGTCTTTAACCCGCTAAGGAAACGAGTCTTCATGTTATTTGCCAGCTTCATAGGCTATTTTGTCCCCATCCTCATAGTGGGAGCCAGCTATGTGTACTACAAATACACCAAACAGCCCTATCACAATGAGAAAACCTGCTGGCTCACCTACGAGGGGCTCTTGATGGGCTCCATGCATGCCTTCCTCCTCCCTGTGGGAACGGTCATCATGATCAACTTCTTCTCCATGGCCGTGGTCATGCTAACTCTGCTGAAGTCCTCCATCCCTGATGACAGCAAGGCAGATAGTAAGGCGGCGGCCAAAAGTATCCTCAAGGTGGTCGTCTTCCTAACGCCAGTCTTTGGAGTCACATGGATTCTGGGCTTCTTTCAACTCAGTCTGGACAGTGACAAGGGGATCATTGTTACTATTGTTCACTACAGTTTCACCATCCTCAATTCCTTCCAGGTATTTTTGAAACAGCTAAAAATCTGCAATGTCTGTGCAAACATAAATGTTTGGAAATTGTTATACTAAACTCGTCTTTATTTTCAGGGCCTCTTCATTTTTCTAACAGGGTGTTTTGCAGAGCAAAAGGTAGGATGGTCATGTATCTTTATCAATCATTAAATATCACTCTGTCACTGTTATATGTTGATTATATATCTTTAATTCTTCAATTTTACAGTCACCTTAAATATGAGGTATTTACCAAGTACTATGTACAATACTTAGAAATGGCAGATTTTTTTTTAATCGCTGGTATTATTGTAACCCTTTATAATAACTGCACACTATTAAGCATTAGTTAAGTATTAGTAAATACTTAATTCTAATATAATCTAACGATTGTATTTAATCTAATTTATAAATGCTATGTAAGGCCTAGTCATCACTTGAGATCACATGAAATACTGAATAACTACTAACGAGAGCCATAGAGATATAAGAGTTGAGTCATCTCCACTCACTCCAATGGATTTTTTTTTACCTCGCAATAGTTCCCAGAAGTAAGGTTCTGGATTAAGCATGCAGCGCTCAGGGCCGTAACCAGGGTTCCGAAATACGGGCGCCGCCGAAAAAAATTTGAGTTTTTTCCCCCCCTTTTTTTAGCCATATTTAGAGTAATATATCATTTTAAATCAACATTAGGATTATACTGTTGTGATGTCATTATTCAGTATATTCTCTTTCATGTCACCACCTGCTCAGCTCTCCTGTCAACATAATTGTAACTAACAAACACAAACTGTTTTAGCCAAATTCATATCAAAATTACACCTACAAACACAGGTACACAACCCAAGCCGTACACAACACACAAAGTCATCATCGATAATAAAAAAAACATACAGAGGGACATTTATTTATTCCTGATAGGAACGATTGAAAAATAAAATAAAATATATTATGTTGTTTTTAACTTTACACCACCTCTTTTTGTTACTTATTGGGTCATGAAACTGAAACCATGCATATAGCCACCTGCATACCTGACTTCGGGAGCTTGGCAATTGGCATCATGCATGATTACAATGAGATGCACCCACTTTAAACCTGAATAAAGTAATAAAACCACTAGTAAACCAGTAGGCGGCGCCTGGCCTGCTGTTCAGTGAGTGGCCTGGCCTGGCCTGGCCTGCAAAAAAAAAAAAAAAAAAAAAAAATTTTTTTTTTTTTGCAGGCTGAAATATTAGGGGAGGTCCGGACCTCCCCGTCCTCATAGCTAGTTACGGCCATGGCAGCGCTGTAGTGTTGCAGCAGAATGGACCGTTTTTGTTCTTTGAAAGGGTAGGATGTTTAAGGAATCAAATTGTATATTATCAGCATTATCTTATGCATTCAAACGTACTTCCTGGAACTATTCCCCACACACACTATGCTACGTGAGTCAGGTGACTATGAAACATTTGGGACTTCTAATATATAATCTATTTAACAATTGTATTTACGGTAATCTAATTTATAAATGCTTTGTAACCCATATATAGTCCTCATTTTAGATGATTTCACACAAAATACTTAAAATACGAACTACCCTAATTACATGGGGCATGTCTAGGGGGTGGCCAGGGTGGCACCTGGGGTGACCTAATCTACCGCCCGCCTGGTCCGCTTGGTGACTTTCTGGACGAGCTGGACACCCTCCTCTCCGTCTTTCCTGAGGATGGTACTCCACTCATCCTTCTGGGAGACTTCAACATCCAGCCAGTAACCTTACAATCTCTGCCTTTCCTTAACTTCTTCTCATCCTTTGACCTTTACCTCTCTCAATCTCCTCCTACTCACAAAGCAGGGAATGTGCTTGACCTGGTCTTCACCAGATCCTGCTCCACCTCTAATCTCACTGTGACTCCTCTTCCTGTATCCGACCACCACTTTATCACCTTCTCCCTTCCCATCCCCCTCCCCTCCTCCCACCCATCTCCCCCTCACTCTACCACCACCCGACGCAACCTAAAAACTCTCTCACCCGACTCCCTCTCTTCTACCGTCCTCCCCCTGCTTCCCCCTGCCGAGCAATTTGCTCTCCTGTCCACTGACAAGGGTTCCACCACTCTTCTCTCCTCTCTCTCCTCCGCTCTTGATTCTCTTTGCCCACTCACCACTAAGCCTGCCCGATCTTCTCCCCCTTCTCCTTGGCTGACTGAATCTCTGCGAACTTATCGAACTGAGCTTCGGGCAGCTGAGAGAAAATGGAGAAAATCACATCTCCCTGAAGATCTCTCTTCCTACCACCTTATCCACTCAAACTTCACTGATGCTGTCTCTAAAGCAAAAACCTCCTTCTTCATCTCTGAAATCCAGTCCTCTGCATCCAATCCCAGTAAACTGTTCTCCACCTTCTCCACGCTCCTCAACCCTCCCTCCCCTCCCCCTCCCTCCTCCCTCTCTGCTGATGATTTTGTAACCTTCTTTACTAAAAAGGTGGATGACATCAGCTCCTCCTTCCATCCTCCAGGCACCCTCACTAATGGCTCAATTCCACCACATTTAACAGCCCTGCACAGCTCGTCCCCACTCGGCTCTAATCGTTTCGGCTCGATGGACGTTTTGCTTCCACCGCAGATCATCTGCCCCCACCCACCCCCGCCCCCGCATATAGGGTTGCCAACAGTCCCGTATTAGCCGGGACATCCCGTATTTGGGTCAAAAGAGACGTGTCCCGTACGGGACGCCACTTGTCCCGTTTTTAAGGGAAGAGGCATATATATTGCGACCTGTCTGTCTGCTTGCCTGTGTGTTTGTGTGCTGCATGAGATAACCCGAAGGGCGCTAGGCCGACCCCCCCCCCCCCCCCCCCCCCCGTTGGTCCGACCGTCCCGTATTGCTGGGATGGAATGTTGGCAGCCCTACCCGCATAGTAGGCTATAACATAACATTACAATTAAATCCATCCACAGAACTTTTAAACTGAAATACTGGTGCCTCTAAATGACCTACAGTGTACATGGGCGAATCTGACAATCGGCCAGGAGAATGGATATCACTTTGTAGTTAGTCAAACTCAGGCATGCGCTGCGCTGCGCGCGGACGGAAGAGGCGCAACAGAGTGAAGCCTGCCCTGTACCCCGCGGCCTCTCACCAGGCAAGACCGCGGCTTCACCAAACACCCGCTGCGGCCTAGCGGAGCGCTGCAGCTCAACTAACGACAGGAGCTTGCTGAGCAGCTGACTTTTTTCACTCTGAAAACAATTGAAACCACCGCCACGACTTTATTTCACCAGAGGCGAAGGCAGCAACACAAAGACTGATGGAAATAACATAACAGAAGAGAATGTAAGCCCACTAAACTGGTATGCAGCGCATTGACAGTCAGTAGTTAGAGTAAACACGATTCTGCCTGGCCAATCAGTCGTCTACAATGTTTTCACGTCACCGTATGAACCCGGGTTCACAGAATAGAACCTCGACGAAGCAGGTACGAAAAGTAGCACGACTCGACCCCAATACAACCCGGGCTGGGACAGTTTAAACCGGTGGGATGAGACAATTTATCGAGTCGAGCGGAGCGGGATCGCGCTACTACCTGCGGTGGAAATGAGCCATAACACTCCCGACTCCAATCCTGCTCCTCGGCCCCCTGTCCCTGGATTTCCTTCCTTCTCTCCCCTCTCTCCTGATGAAGTGCTTAAACTCATCAGCTCGAACCGAGCCACTTACTGCCCCCTCGATCCTATCCCTTCCTCTCTCCTCCAAACCATCTCACCTAACATATCTCCCTTCCTCACTACCTTCATTAACTCCTCTCTGTCCTCTGGTTTGTGTCCCGCCTGCGCTAAAGACTGCAAGAGTCAAGCCTCTGCTTAAGAAACCCTCCCTTGACCCTACTGCTATTCACAACTACAGACCTGTCTCTCTTCCCTCATTCCTTTCCAAAACCCTCGAACGAGCAGCGTCCGAACAACTTTCTCTCTATCTCTCCCAAAATGACCTCCTGGACCCTCTGCAGTCCGGTTTCAAGGCCTCTCACTCCACTGAGACAGCTCTTCTTGCTGTCACAGAGGCCCTTCACACTGCTAAGGCGTCATCCCTCTCTTCTGTTCTTGTCCTCCTTGACCTGTCTGCTGCCTTCGATACAGTCAACCACCAAATCCTTCTTTCCACTCTGTCTGACCTCGGCATTTCAGGTTCTGCACTCTCCTGGTTTGCTTCCTACCTCTCGAACCGCTCATACCAGGTCTCATGGAGAGGGTCCCTCTCCAGATCCTGTCCTCTTACCACCGGTGTCCCCCAGGGCTCAGTCCTGGGCCCCTTACTTTTCCTTCTCTATATCAGATCTCTTGCCTATGTGATCTCTTCTCATGGCTTTTCTTATCACTGCTATGCTGATGACACCCAGCTTTTCCTTTCCTTCCCCCCCTCTGACACTCAAATCGAGGCTCGCATCTCTGCATGCCTCAAAGACATTGGCGACTGGATGTCTGCCCACCACCTCAAGCTCAACCTTGGTAAGACAGAGCTACTCTTCCTCCCAGGAAAAGACTGCCCTCTCGCAGATCTCTCCATCTCCATTGACAACACCACTGTACTTCCCTCCCAAACAGCTAAGAACCTTGGGGTGATCCTTGACAACCAGCTGTCTTGCTCTGCCAACATAGCTGCTACAGCACGCTCCTGTAGGTTCTCTCTCTACAACAGCCGCAAAATCCGTCCCTTTCTCACAAGAGAAGCGACTCAACTCCTGGTCCAGTCTCTTGTCTCCTCCCGCCTGGACTACTGCAACGTGCTCCTGGCCGGCCTACCTGCCACCGACATCCGACCGCTTCAGCTCATTCAGAACGCTGCAGCCCGTCTGGTATTCAACCAACCCAAATTCTCTCACGTCACTCCCCTCTTCCAGGAGCTCCACTGGCTTCCCATCTCGGCCCGCATCAAATTCAAGACACTGGTACTGGCCTACAGGGCAGTACACCAGTCAGCTCCCCTGTACCTGCAATCCATGGTCAGGTTCCAAACCTCTCAGCGCTCCCTTCGCTCCTCCACCAGTGCAGGTCGCCTCGCCCCTTCTTCGCTACGGGGGCTCAAAAGTCGCTCATCCCGATCTCGACTCTTCTCGTCCCTGGCACCTCAATGGTGGAACGAGCTTCCACCTTCGGTCAGGACAGCTGAATCACTGCCGATCTTTCGGAAAAGACTAAAGACACACCCTTTCAGGCTCCATCTGGGCCCTTCTTGATCTAACTTCGTTCTCTCTCTTTCAAAAAAAAAAAAAAAAGAACTAACCTTGTACCACTAACCTAAACTTGTACCACTGTTCCTTCAGAAGTTGTAGTTGTCATAGACTGTGCTCCATAGTTGATTGCTCTATTGCTGACAAAAAATGTGTTATTGTAAGTCGCTTTGGATAAAAGCGTCTGCCAAATGACGTAATGTAATGTAATGTAATGTGACCAGTCAGGTTTCAGGGGTGGCCAGGGCCACCACTGGCCACCCAGACACGCCCCATGTAATTATGGTAGTTAGTAGCAGAGTGATTTAAAGAGAGAGTGGCGCCAATGGAAGTCCCAAATGTTTCATAGTCACCTGACTCACGTAGCATAGTGTATGTGGGGAATAGTTCCAGGAAGTATGTTTGAATGCATAAGATAATGCTGATAATATACAATTTGATTCTTTACACATCCTACCCTTTCAAAGAACAAAAACGGTCCATTCTGCTGCAACACTACAGCACTGCATGCTTAATCCAGAACCTTACTTCTGGGAACTATTGCGAGGTAAAAAAAAAATCCATTGGAGTGAGTGGAGATGACTCAACTCTTATATCTCTATGGCTCTCGTTAGTAGTTATTCAGTATTTCATGTGATCTCATCTAAAGTGATGACTATGCCTTACAAAGCATTTATAAATTAGATTAAATACAATTGTTAAATACATTATAGATTAGCTTATTGATCAGGAATAAAACATTTAGAACAGTTTATGAATTGCTTACTAATGCTTAGTAATGTATGAACAATGCTTTATAAATGATGAATTAATTATTTACTAATACTTAACTAATGCTTAATAGTGTGCAGTTATCATAAAGTATATTATTAATCAATTCAGGTAACTCCACTGGACAAGTTTAGGATGGCAACAGACCAAATCTAATGGCATACCGGTAATTCCGATTCCAATTAAATTAGACTGTAACTTGCGATTCTTGCCATGTATTTGCCTAGTAAATAGGGTGACTGCAAAATGAAGGGTTACCAATTTATTGATCAGCTCCTTTGACTATAACCCAACCCATTTGTGCTATTAATAACAGGTTCGAGAGGAACTTTTCAAGTTAATAATGGCCAAGGTAAGTTTAGAATAAGGTCTGTCCACTTTTACATCATAAAATGAAGGAAACATGCATGCTTAATTTAGTTGATCTCTCCCCTCAGACACCATCAAAAGGAAAAAGTGAGAGCATGAAAAATTTGACTTCCACTTCCAACACAAAAGACAGATGAAGATTGAGGTCCGTATTATATTGGTATCATTAAACTCTTTTACTTGTGTCCATGAATTTATTGCGACTTCAATGCTACATCTTTACCATTTCAGTGAGCATTGAATTTCAAACCTTTATGACAGAAAATATATGTTATACATATTTTGTCATCTCTGTATTTCAGAATGTGATTACTGAGTAAACCAAAGGAGACTGCAATTCACCTGCCGGCAACGCCACAAGAGAAGACATCTGGCAATTTGCTTCGTATTGGACTAGTTCCTTGACAGCTCTGGTCAAGGCCAAGGTGAAAATAAATTAATGAGTTTTGTGAAATAGGAGACTGATGTTTTGAATATATTCATTCAAGTACTTGAAAAGTATAATCATTATCATCATCTGAAAATAAGTGAGCCTGGATAAAAGACTCCACTTCCTGACACAGAGCTGACTTCAAATCAATCTCAAAACCTGCCCTGGAAACTAAGTTCCTGTATAAAATTTGATGCCAGCTTCCTTCCTCTTCCTTTCTCTTTGATAGGCCCTGTGCAGATGCGCATTGCATGTTGTTGTTGTTGTTGTTGTTGTTGTTGTTGTTGTTATAATAATAATAATAATTATTATTATTATTATTATTGTTAATGATGATGTTTTTTTAATTGGCTTGTTCTACCATACAATTTTATTTCAATTACAAGTCCCCATATATATATATATATATATATATATATATATATATATATATATATATATATATATATATATATATATTAGGGATGTCACTATATATCGTCCCACGATATATCGCAATATCAAAATGTGACAATATGTATCGTTGAGATGAAATCTCATATCGCGAGAAAAAGAAGCTGAACATGGTGGCACTGATCTGCATCTGATTGCATGCTCGCTCTCCTTTTCATTGCTTTGTTTGAACAGACGAGGGACGTTACGGAGGATGAAAATGGTGAAATTACTCAAATTAGCGTGGAGGATGCCCCCTCAACTTACAAATCGACCGCATTTTTTTTTTGTTAAAATATCGTATCGTTATCGTGAACCCAATATCATGTATCGTATCGTGAACTGAGTGTATCGTGACACCCCTTATATATATATATATATATATATATAATTATGTCTGTCACCTGCTGATGGGTGCCGAGGGGTGCGCCGCGATTGGCGAGCCTACCGGCGCAGCCTGCGTGCAGCTCCTCGAAAATGTGACTCGACTCAGCTGACGCGAACAGCATGAGTATAATATAATATACAGTAGATGGGGAGATAACAGGAGAGAGTGAAACCAAGTATATGCACTACATTATCTCCTTGGGCTAACTTCTAGCCATTGAAATCCTAGTGAAATCACAAAATTTACTCATTTTGCTGGGGACTCCCCTGCGACCCCTCTTCAAGCTGATTCGAGTGTATAGGACCAGCTGCCGCCGGCAAGGCTCCAAGTTGAGGTGATCGTGGAAATATATTTCCAGCTTTAGTTCCAATTAGGTTAAATAAATATTTAGCAATTGTGAAACCTATCAAATGAAGTTTCGGATGTCAGTTCAGTGAGTTTGTACTGGAAGATTTTCAGGTAAGAATTAAGAGAGGTGAAGTCATGCTGTATGTGCCAATTTAAATTTTGTTACAAAAATCTTCGGCGATGGGGCAATCCCATAGCCTGACATCGCCAGACCATGGGTCTGGAAACTCTCACTTCAATTTAGATTTCCAGGGGGCGTTATCAACGGCGCAGACCAAAATGCCTCTAGACACAATTGGATAGACCTACAACCAATCACAGCAAAGAACGTGTGACATAGCTCACGTTTGAACAGCACTCCAAACTGTCTCTGGCGCTCCTCTGTCAGTCACTGTATCAAAACCCGCCCCATATTAATAAACCATTGTGATCGGCCCGTTTTCAAGTCAAGTCAGGTCAGGTCAGGTTCATGCATCTGCCAGAGCAAATCAAACATGAGCTCGCAGATTCATCAGGTTCCCAGGCTAGCAATCCCATACAGAGAGTAGATAAATGTCAGAGACGCCACTAAAATAGGTGCATATTTTCCATTATCAACATAAACCACCCACACGGTCAATGGTTTTGGATAGGACTGAAATCACCCTGTAACCACATTTAGTAACATTTTGCGAGTGAGAGAGATTTTGTTGTATAGCTACAAAACAGTCTAAGTTTCTGTAGCTCTGATGACATTTTAATAGTGTAGATTTTTACTTGGCGTTATTACTGGTATGTGAAGTTTTTCCATGTAAGCTGCAGTTACTGTGTGATTTGTTAATGGTTAGTCTTAAAGGGGCAGTTCACTTTATTTTTTAAAGTCTAGTAGTCCTATTTGTTAATTACCAATGATGATGTTGATTGGTTGAGTTCTTTCTCAGCACAATCCATCCTGTTCCTCATAGTAGCTCTGGGAAGTTGGGCAAAACCGAATGCAAGGTCAATGGGGTCACGCTCCTGTATGAATAAGATGACTGAGGCTCACTAAAATTTCATCCAGTCACACAAAGTACATTTCAGTCAGCTTCAGTCAGCTTGTACATACAAGAGCATGACCCCATTGGCCTTGCATTAGTTTTGTCCCAACTTTCCAGAGCTACTGTGAGGAACAGCATGGATTGTGCTGAGAAAGAACTCTACCAATCAACATCATCATTGGTAAGTAACAAATACTTTTCCACTTTTCAACCAGCTTTGTATCATTACAATGTGGGTACTGTAGTACAGTATATATGCAGATGAACAATGTTTACCTTCCCTCCATGTTTCCTGCACCGAGAGCTCCCCTTCATCTGCTGGCAGAGACTCTGCCCCTGCCAGCTGGTATGGCTCGTTAAGGCTCGTTAAAGCTCTCCATCTGAGTCCATTGTGGGCATACAACAATCTGTGAAACAATCTGTAGCTCGAATAACAGCCATGTGAGCCGGAGCAGCTTCAAGATCGGGGCTACTTCCTAGAACCAGTAGAGCAGATCCTGAAGCCACAGAGGCGCAGAGATAGAGAGAGCTTTTGTTTTTTATGCCGTTTTTCACACTATAGCCTACCATGATTTCAGATAGATAGAGAGCTGGCTGAAAAGCGGAAAAGTTCTCATTTAAACCGCTTTCTGACAAATAATGAATGCATCAAATGCATAAATATGACAGCCATGATGTGGTCCTCCTTACATGCCCAATAATGTAAAACACAAGCACTATTTCTTTATCAGCTTTACATTGTGGCATGGGTAATGTTATCAGTCCAAGGTGGTCACCATTTTATGCACTTGCTCCATCAACTCAAAGGGATACTTTGACATTTTGAATTTTAGTCTGCTTTTAGCAAACATCCATTACATTTGTAGGGATGAACAGGTGGGAAATTGCATCAGAGTCAACAAGGTAGCGATGGTAATGGCGCGATGATGGCAATACTGTATGTCATTTTAAGGGTAGAACAAACACAGAAATTGTTTTCAATGTGTTTTTAATCCATTATGCATTGAAACTAATTTATTGGAAGTTACATAGAACAAAATAGATTATTTAGGAATAGTCAGGCTTGGTTTAATAGTTTTGTTGAGTAGCAATTACAGTACTGTACATTTATACTATTTTACATCAGCCAAAGTGATTCACTTTACATTGGCCTGCCATTGCCTGTCTACTCTTTGTGCGTGTAACTACTATATTTGTCACAAAATATCTAAAGAAATAAAAGGAAATTAATATAACACTTGTTTTTAATTGTTCACGCTATGCACAATTGACAGATTTAAATTCAAACATATTTTCATAGCATGAATCCCTCCAATAGACTACATGGAGTATATAATTGCTCTTCACATACATATACACATAGCACAGAGGTTGAAGTATCCCATCAATGTTGTCAATATGGGTGTTGTAGTTCTGTTGGCTGTAGTGTTTCCTCAATAACCTTTAATTGCAGTGGTGATTGGGGGAGATTTTTGGTTTAGTTTCCATATCTGTACTACTTTTGATCCTGATTTCGGATGGCTGCTCTCATTTCCTCCTCTCTGATTGGCTTCTCATCTGTGATGTCATTACTGGGTGTGGCTGGTTTGACGGGCACCTCAGTCTTGATCAGGTGGGTCAAATCTAATGGAACAAAGGGAAAATGTTATATTTTGTCATGGCGGTCTCTGTGAATCAGACAGAAAATCCTATAAACCAGTGGTTCTCAACATGTGATGTGAGGACCACCAGGGGTTCTTGAGGGGGTTCCAGGGAGTCCCCAGCAAATTGATGAATTGTTAAACTGCACCATTATTTCATTTACAAGAAGTGAACACAATTAGAAAACATAGAAGAATGACTATTTTGATCATAGTGTCACTGTCATCTCTCTACCTACAATACAGAAAGTCAGGAAAATCTGGACAAAATGATATATATCATTGGGGCCCTAATATAGACTATATTAGGCATTATGAAAAGGTTTGAGAACCACTGATATAAACTACAAGCATGTATTTTGTTACACTTTAAGACAAAAGTAAATGTAGAAAAGGAGCACTGACAAACTTCATCCCAACTGTATATTGTGTGTATCAGTTTGGTGTAGCCAGGTAGAGCAGCTCATTTTCTCACTCTCACCATTGAAGTCAGCTGTAATGATGAGATCATCGTTCTTGAGGAAGCTCCTCTTTTGCAGCTTTTTGTGAGAAATGAAGGTGGGCCAGCCATAGCCACCTTCTGAGATGGGTGTTGGCCTTTCCCAAAAGGTATTGTTATCTGAGGGGGGGAAATAATCAAATAAAAAAACTTTTTTCACTTTCTATCTGCTGCATGCCACAACACAGACAGATGTATGTTATAACCACTACATGCTGATTTGATGTTTTTCTTTTCTTACATAAGAGCAATATTTTGGTCAACACATTTCCTCTTGCACCAAGCAGGTGTGACATGTAACTAGAGGCTAATTTTGATCAGTTTTTGCACCATGTGGCCAGAAAATATTTTCAAAGGGAGGAAGTTAAATAAACAAGGAGCTAACAGCCCAATTCATACTTGAGTCTACCAAAAGTGGTGTGTGTTGAAACCCTACCCCTTTCACAGGTACACCTCTAATTGACTCAAAGTATGTCAATTAACCTATGAGAAGCTTCTAAAGCCATGACATCATTTTATGGAATAATTTTCCAAGCTGTTTAAATGCAGAGTCAACTTAGTGTATGTACATAAACTGGAATTGTGATATAGTGAATATTATAAGTGAGGATTATAAGAGAAATAATCTGTCTGTAAACAATTGTTGGAAAAATTACTTGTGTCATGCACAAAGTAGTTAGCATGAAATCTGTGGAGTTAAACAAATCGTTTTAATGACTTCAACCTAAGGGTATGTACAGTAGACTTCTGACTTCAACTGTAGACATAACCACAGCATTCTTTACTGAACCCTTCTTAGAGGGTTCCAGATGTAACTACCTACTGTGAGTTCTAAGTACTGTAGAATCAATTAGTAAGGGCTCTCTTCAGAAAGGGTTCCACCTAGAGCCAAAAAAGGTTATCCTATGGACAAGTCAAAGAACCCCAGAACTAGCAGAATTATGCATAATTGGCCTAATGGGCTTACTTTGGCTGTGAATCCAGCCTTAATGTATGTCTTCTAACTTACAGTACAGTATACGTGTATTATGATGGATTTAAGAATTAGAAACAATGGACTGTCAATGCCATACCATAGGTCTCATTTAAATTCTGGTTAATGACAATCATTTTGCCCCAACTCTTGTATTAAAATTACTAGCCAGTAGTGAATGTCCTAATTCCTCAATGTCAATGAATAAGACTTGGCTCACCAGAGGTGAAACTAGCCGTAGCAGACATCCTTAGTTTAACATCGGGGTCCTGGTCCATGATGGTAAGGATCCCCTGCCTGTTTTTCACCGGCCACTCCAACACTGCATCATTTTCCCCAATGCAGAGGTATATTTCCAAGCCAACATAGTCTTGGTATTCACTCCAATATCCATTAGGGTAGATGTTGATACGGAAAGAGTAGCCCTCTGAGTTGTAGAAGCACTTGCTCTCAACCGGAGTGCCAGTAGGCGCGGTGGTGAGAAGGCCGGTGAAGTTGTGGATATGCCAGACGGCCCTGGGGCAAACTGTCTCACTAAGAGTGATGTCATCGATTAAGATAGCGCCTGAGGAGCTGGTTGATCCTCTGATGCCCTGGAAGAGATAGCGGAATTTCTCTGTAACCTTGAGGGTCACATGGGCTACTTGCCAGGCATCGACTCCATCACCTACAAAAGACGAAAAGTAGGTTATTCAGGGACTGAATTGACCCAGACATGACATTATTTATCAATGAAAAGGAACTATTTCATATTCAATAAAGTGGAGGTTTGATTGATGATATTGCAGTGCTAGGATTCATCTCTCGGATCATGAAATTAACCCAAAATAAGGTATCAAGGATGTGGAGGTAGTTTACAAACTGAATTATCCAAGTGATCCAGAGCAATAGAGAGTAACATTAGATTGTTATGAAGGACATAATGGATATCCAAATACAATACCTGTGATCGTGTGGATCTTCTGGAAACTGCTAACAGCCCCTGCCCCGTCATAAGTTCTGACCCATATCACCAGTCGGTCCCCTGCAGCTCCTCTCATCTTGTAGAAGAACTGCAGGCACTGCTCTTCTCTCTTGGGGTACAGGATCCGTGACTCCAGCACAGCGCTGTTTCCCACCTCACCCGAGGAAGTGTCAAACCTCATAAAGTAGCCAGCACCTAGAAAAAGACGGGGTGATGACTGCATTGTCATTTGATTTTTAAAGACGATTGGTGTGAGAATAAAATGTATCCATGTCTTTTTACAATGTGTTACTGTTATGTTATCCCCCCCATCCCCCCCCTCCCCTTTTCTCCCCAATTGTAGTTTGGCCAATTCCCTGTCTCGTTCGTTGCTCCACCCCTCTGGCAAACTGGGGAGAGTTGTAGACTAGCACATGCTTCCTCCGATACATGTGCAGTCTTCAGCCGCTTCTTTTCACCTGACAATGAGAAGTTTCACCGGCAGGAGGTAACATTTGAGAGGATCACGTTATTCACCCGAGTTCCCCTTCCCTCCCATACAGGCACCCCGACCGACCAGAGGAGGCGCTTGTGCAGCGACTAGAACACATACCCTTAATCCGGCTTCCCACCTGCACACACCACCAATTGTGCCTGCAGGGTGCTCGACCAAGCCAGAGGTAACACAGGGGCTCGAACCTACGACCCTCGTGTTGGTAGGCAGGGAATCATGTTGTTATGTTATATTATTTGTTTGTTTAAAGCAGCATGAATGGACTGGAACTAATAATACATAGAGACAGTTTTAACTGAAACAAACTAAAACTTTAATTCTAATACCCCGTTCAAGACAACTCGGAACACGGGAAAAAACGAGCTCTGACATGTAAAAAATGAATTGAACGGTTGTCAAGGTGGAACTTACAGGTCGGAATTTCCGGTATAATTTGTCCGAGTTGACGTCATCAAAGTGTGGGTTGACCTAATTTGAGGTGTAATTATGCAATATGTTTATATTGTTTATATTTCGCTCTGCTTATAGCAATATGTTGAATTCAACAGCTATTTCACCAATAAAATTAGCTAGCTTTGTATCTTTTTGTCACTCTGAGTTCAAAACGGCGTGAAAGTTCTGAGTTCCAAGTTGTCTTGAACCCAGTATAAAACTGTTTTATATGGATCTATACAAGATCAGGAAATCAGTGTTGGCAGGCAGGTATGATGTCCAATGTGTGGCCCTTCACTTACTGTAAGTCAGTATGGCCCTGTGGAAAAAGAAATTGCCCACCCCTGGGCTAAATGGTTGGGTTGGGTGTTGTTATACTATAATTTACATTTTACATTAGGTTATTTTTAGCAGATACTTTTATCCGAAGCAACTTACAATAGTATATTTTGGCAACAGTAGTGAAATCAATGGTGCACCAGTATTCGTCAGCTACGTTTTTTTAAAAGGAATAAGTAGCATTGTTGAATGTTGTTTTAAGAAGGAATAAGTAGCTTTTTTGTAAGAAGAAGAAGAAGAAGAAGAAGAAGAAGAAGAAGAAGAAGAAGAAGAAGAAGAAGAAGAAGACGAAAGACGAAGACAAAGACAAAGACAAAGACAAAGACGAAGCAGAAGAAGAAGAATGGTTAGTCCAAGAAGGGTCCAGACTACAGGTGTAGCCTGATGAGGTGTGTTTTTAGCCTCTGCCCGAAAGATGGGCAGTGATTCAGACGTCCTGACAGAACGGGGGAGCATCTTATCTACACAAGTATCTGGCGCAGAACCCTAAACCCTCCCACCTCTTTGAGCTATGGTGGCCTGTATTTGACACAAACAATAAAGTAATTTTCCACAATAACAAGTCAGCTAATTAGAGCTCCAACAGAAATTGTGAGGGTTAGGGTTACTTTGGGACAGTAAAAAGAAAAGCTGAAAAAAAGCTTTGCATATGACTTGAGCAGTGAAGTCATATTCATAGAATCCTTATGGCTCCTGATTGACATTTTCAGCAGCATTATAACCTCAATTCAAGTTTATTTATAGTATAATAAAAACAAGAGGTGTGTGTGTGTGTGTGTGGGGGGGGGGGGGGGTGATGGGGGGTAGGGGGGATTCTAGTATTTGCTCAGGACCTTTGCAGCGTCCTGCCAGGGTTTGGTCAGTATCAGCTGGAGTGCTCAGGGTCTGGACCCAGTCTGCATTGTCCATCTCATTCTGGATCATTCCACAGATGTTGATCAGCTCAAACGAACACTGGTCCAGCAGAGTAAGGGTGTTAGCTAGAACAACAATGAGACAGTGGTTGCACAAAGCTGAAATTAATTTTCTTTGTTGTCTTCACTGGCCATGTTTACATACACACACAAAATGTGATTGCAATGTGATTAAGCAATAACATGAGTAAGGTGGCATGTGGGACCCATGTAAAGTAATCACAGTCAATCATAGGTAGAGTACTGCAATTTTATTTGCAAAAATAGTTTAGTCAGAACATGTTCATGTACTCTATCTTAATCACATTTCTTAGTTTAAATCAACAATCATGTTACATGTAAACTGGATTATTAGGGAGGTGTGACTTCATAGAATCACATAAACATCTTAATTGCATTGATGAATTACTTGGACTATTGGCAATAGTTGCTTCATGGTGCACATTGTAAACAGAACCACTGTTATACGTAGTTTGCATCATCAATAGGCAGAGGGCGAGGAGTCACTCACCACAGTCGTACATGCGGTTGAGCCTGGTGAGGTCTTCAGCGCTGAAGTCCAGCCGCTGTCCGATGATCTCGTTAAAGTATGGTATAGTGGTGGTGATGGTGGGGATGCTCGCGTTGATGTTGAAGGAAAGGGGTCTGTAGTGCATGATGGACTCGTAGTCATACGGTGTGTTCAGATCAGTGATATTGTCATCCCCATACTTGTTGAAATTGTGTTCCTTTCCTATGAAGGTAGAGTGACACAAAGCACGCCAACCTTGTTTTCTGGGCATAATGAGGAGCCTATTCTAGTTGTATTTATATGGCCTTTTATCCCAGTCAAGTCTCAAAGGTCATATGTCATAAATAGCATACTGCATCATGCATAATGTATTTTACATACTACTGTAGTCTGTAGCCTATATACATCATCACATCATACAGTACTTATTAGTTACTAGTCAGCTTCAATAGTGGATGGATATGTAAGTGTATAGTCACAGTAGGCTATACCCACTACTTCACTACCCTTCATTGAGCAACATCAAAGGAATAGAAGTTATTTCACTCTCTCACACACACACACACACACACACACACACACACACACACACACACACACACATGCACGCACACACGCACACACACACACACACACACACACACACACACACACACACACACACACACACACACACACACACACACACACACGCTTCAATTATCTCTCAAGACAAAATCTTCATGCCCTCTCCGGTCTCTAGGTACAGTAATGGCAGCATTTACCAATACATACATCTAATTCCTGTGTATTTCCTGTGACAGACACACACACGCATGCACGTACGCACGCACGCACGCACGCACGCACGCAAACACACCCTAAGGCTGATTGCCCTAAGGCTGAGTGTCACAGAGTGATATGTGATTGACATGTGATTGTCAGGGACGCCCTTGTTTATTTATGATATTGTAATTTACGTCTTTGCCCAGAGAGTCAAACAGGAAGTGGGAGTGGCTTAGAGATTATAGCCGAGCCATGGGTTCTCTGGAGCCCCTGTTCTCTCGTAGTTTTCCCTCTGTTTTCACGTGTTAGTGTGTGTGTGTGAGACTTTTCTTTTCTAAGCGTCTTATGAGCTGAGGCTGCCTGAATCTAGCTTCCACACTACCGACTGGGCTGGCCATACAAGCCGGGCTTAGTGTCAACGCCCCATCCTGCTAGAAGGTAAGCTGCTCTCGACCATATTGGTGGCTTCTTGCTTGATGTTTCTGTGCAAAGACGTTCTGTGTTATTGTGGCAAGGTCTGTATTGACTAGACACGAGCTTGATCCTATTTTGAGAACCAGACTCTGTCACACTGAGGCTATAGTTCAGTGATGATGTCACTGATGATGTTATCAGTTATGATGTCATCAGTGATGTCATCAGTCTGAGGCTCACGAGAGAGATTGAGGGAGAGGGAGGTGAGGGAGAGAGAGACTGAGGGAGAGGGAGAGAGAGAAGAGGGAGACTGAGGGAGAGCAGGAGAGGGAGAGAGACTGAGGGAGAGGGAGAGAGAGGAGAGGGAGCGAGAGGGGGAGAGACTGAGTGAGAGAGGGAGATATTGTGCGCGCCAATAGGGCAGGCAAGGCCACGCAGCAGCTGATCTGCCGAGCTGCGTATGAGAGCTGCAGGACGGGCGAACCCGTGCAGCGGGCGAGCCTATAAAAGGGGCAAGTGGGCAATCTCTGTTTCAATTTTGTCCCGGAAGTGATGTCACTCAACTGGAAGTGATGTCATCAGTGATGTCATAAGAGCAAGTGGTCACACAGCTGACCACAGTGGTCGAGCTGCAAGGCGGGCGAGCCCACGCAGCGGCCGAGCTGCGTATGCAAGCTGCAGGGCCACTTGCAAATCAGTGGAACAATTTCTACTGCAGATTTGAAAGACAATGGAGCAAGCCCTCTCACACACACACACACACACACACACACACACACACACACACACACACACACACACACACACACACACACACACACACACACACACAGTCTGACACCGCAGTGTCCCTCAAATCCCCTAAATGCACAACACTATGCTTCTCTGTCAATACCTGCAATTCTATGTGCAATACAAAAGCTCATTACTCTGCTGCTACTATTAGGCACCTTTTCACTGTACATATTGTGTTACTCTGTTAACTCATTACTGCTGCCATACTATCATGCACCTTATCAATGTACATATTTTATTACTCTGTTACTCTACTTTATTATCTGCAAACATGTCGACATAAAGCTCATTTACTGCTGCTACCTTTTATGCACCCTGACTCCGTATATATTTTGTAAACTTAGGCCATCACCTAGCTGTCAAGACTGTTTATATCTGTCAATACAGTTTATATCTGTTAATACTGTCTATAATGTTGATATCTGAACCATTTTATAATATTTTATCTCTTTAAATTCTTTATATCTATTTGTTTGTCTCGTATATTTGTTCTTATCAACGTTACATCAGCACCAACCACACCAAGACAATTTCCTAGTATGTGAAAACATAGCCTGGGAAATAAAATAATTCTGATTCTGATTCTCAATTATTTGCAACAATTACAACTGTCACAACTGCAAGACTGTGATCATAGTAACAACATACAGTAAACGATTAAAAAATAAATAAAGCAAAACTCAATAGCAACCCACCAGGTGTAATCTGGTCCCACCAGATTTTCACATAGTCGTCTCGATCAGAGCGGGACTGTTCATGGTAAAAGCCCAGAGCGTGGAGCAGCTCGTGCTGCACGATGGCGTTAGAGTCACACCTAGCTCCAATGGACACGTTCTGGCCTTCTTTTAAGTCCCCAATAAATGACCAGCATCTGTTGGAAATGTTGAGATGATGAGGCTATAACATTATAGTTATTCAATTGAAAGCATCATCTGAAACCTTCATAAAATCCTCAATTTAGTCTGCTTTTACACAGCATTTTAAAGTATTACATGTTCATCATTTAGCTGGTATTCAGGGTGAATTAAATTGCATGAAAAGTAAAATATTGGAAATTAGGATATCAAATTAGTGGCTGTTGATTCAAGTCAAGTCAAGTCTATTTGTATAGCCCTAATTCACAAGGATGTCTCTGAGGGATTCTATGTTCAACTTGGTTTTCATAGCTTGTTTGTTTTTACAATAAGTGTCTCTGAAACAGGGCGAACAGAATGTAATTCAATTAACTTTCATAAACCTATATAGGAGTCACAGTTTATTACTAGTCTGATAATGCTTTAAAGATCATGGATCAGGTCATGAATATTTCCTCACATATAATAAGCATTTTCTAATCTCTAGGCCTTCAATTTGATTATTATTTGATAGCATGACCCATAAAGTTTCAGAGCAATAATGTTAGTCCATACTGCAGCTCACCCGGTTAGCTTAGTGAAGGAGATGTAGGTGCTCTCTCCCTCGTAGGGCTTGAAGTCCACACAGGATTTTAAACGGTATGATTCAAAAACCTGGTGGATCACACCTTTAGCATTCAGATCTAGAGTAATGGAAATTCATGTCTAAATCAATAAATGTTGTTAGCCATTACCCATTAAATATGTTATTAGGAGGGGGAAGTAATTCCATTGTGCATACTGTACCCAAAGAATCTGTTAAGATGTAGGGAATGGGAAACGTCCATCTTTTTGCTGGATCGAGGATTGCATTTCTCCTGGGCTGCAAGAGACATTTAAAGCATTCAGAACTCAGAAAGTGTGCACCTTTCTACAGAAGGATATATACTTACATCACCAGCGATGTCTCCCTCAAACAGGTGTGTTAACTCTGAAATATGACCCAAACAAATCTGTCACAAACAACTTATTTTGCTTTGTTTGGATGATTTCATGGTAGTTTGAATTTAGCAGGTGATAGTTCTGCTCATCAAAGCGATGATTATATGATGGTATTGTACATATGTACTGTAAAGAAGATATAAAATGTACCTCTATTGATGACAAGTATGTCATCTCTCAGTTCACCTGCACCTGCATTACCATCTGGAAGTCCCACAGAATAAGATATTTTAATATCACCCAAATAGTTTAAGTAATAGAAATAAAGAGCTTATATTATGTGTATGTGGTCAATAAAGGAACAGGAACCAACCGAAAAGTGGATCAGCTTGCACCTAGCACACAAAAAGAGACCTTCAAAGCATCTACACGTACACATTTTGAAGAGAAATTGATTGCAGTGAATGTGACTCAATTCAATTTCAAATACTTGAAAAACAACATTTACCTTGAAAACCACAAAAATCCAAATCAAAGCTGCAATCCTCTTGGCACCGTTTCCAGAGTCCATGCTTTCATCCAGACAGAAAGGTGCTTCTCTGACACAGGGGTCAACTTGACAGGCAGAGCTGCAGTGGAACTTTGATCGGAGTATGCAGCATTTAATGAGTAACAGGCATTTACACGCACATCCTCGCTATACCTTTATCACCAACAAGCAGAGATATGACAGCTGTAAGCCATTTGGCCTTCATCATCCCTTTATCTTCTTCATCGACCGTTTAATGCCAGTGTCAGCAACAGATTAAAATATTGGTTATGATTTTAAAGATAATAAAATAAGTATTATAGCCATGTTTATTAGCAGGTCTGGCTAATATTTTCCAATATACAATAATATAGCAAATAGCCTACTTATCATTTATTGGATATAATCATAGTGGTCTTCAAGTCTTTCAAAACGCTACTTGCCAAACAATGGTTTAAAAAGGGGATAACATGTGAATATTCTCCACCAGAGCATATATGTATACGCTACTGGCTAGTAGGGCATTCACCAACTAGTCAACTAGTAAAACCACTAGTCAACACTGTGCATACTAGTCGACTAGTCGTGATTCTTGGTTTTCCCTCAAAGGGATACTTTGACATTTTGAATTTTAATCTGCTTTTACCAAACATCCATTACATTTGTAGGGATGAACAGGTGGGAAATTGCATCTGAGTCAACAAGGTAGCGATGTAATGGCGGGATGATGGCAATGTTAATACTGTATGTCATTTTAAGGGTAAAACAAACACAGACATTGTTTTCAATGTACATGAAAAGTGCCTCATAAGTGAAAAACAAAAGACTGAAATTGAAACTATCAAGGTATAGCTTTAAGGAGATGTTTTTAATCCATATGCATTGAAACTAATTTATTGGAAGTTACATAGAACAAAATAGATTATTTAGAAATAGTCAGACTTGGTTTATTAGTTTTGTTGAGTAGCAATTACTGTAAATGTATACTATTTTACATGAACCAAAGTGATTCACTTTACATTGGTCTGCCATTGCCTGTATACTCTTTGTGCATGTAACTACTATATTTGTCACAAAATATCACTTGTTTTTAATTGTTCACACTATGCACAATTGAGATATTTAAATTCAAACATATTTTCATAGCATGAATCCCTCCAATAGACTACATGGAGTATATGATTGCTCTTCACATACAAATATACACATAGCACAGAGGTTGAAGTATCCTATCAATGTTGTCAATATGGGTGTTGTAGTTCTGTTGGCTGTAGTGTTTCCTCAATAACATTTCATTGCAGTGGTGATTGGGGGACATTTTTGGTTTAGTTTCCATATCTGTACTACTTTTGATCCTGATTTTCGACGGCTGCTCTCATTTCCTCCTCTCTGATTGGCTTCTCATCTGTGATGTCATTACTGGGTGCAGCTGGTTTGACGGGCACCTCAGTCTTGATCAGGTGGTTCAAATCTAATGGAACAAAGGGAAAATGTTATATTTTGTCATGGCGGTCTCTGTGAATCAGACAGCAAATCCTATAAACCAGTGGTTCTCAACGTGGGATAAGGGGCAAATTGTCAATGATGAATTGTTAAACTACACCATTATTTAATTTACAAGAAGTGAACACAATTAGAGAATGTAGGAGAATAACTATTTTGATCATAGTGTCACTGCATCTCTCTACCTACAATACAGACAGTCATGGAATTCTGGACAAAATCATATCTATCAATAAGAAAATATTCTCAGATGGGCGTCTGGGGCCTCAATGTGGACTATATTAAGCATTAGGGGCTCTTGATATGAAAAAGTTTGAGAACCACTGATATAAACTACAAGCATGTATTTGTTACACTTTAAGTCAAAAGTAAATGTAGAAAAGGAGCGCTGACAAACTTCATCCCAACTGTATATTGTGAGGCCAGGCTGTGTGTATCAGTCTGATGTAGCCAGGTAGAGCAGCTCATTTTCTCTCACTCACTATTGAAGTCAGCTGTAATGATGAGATCATTATTCTTGAGGAAGCTCCTCCTTTGCAGCTGCTTGTGAGAAATGAAGGTGTGCCAGCCATGGCCAACATTCTGGTAGCACTGGCAGCTGTCATCCCACACCGCTCCTGAGGTGGTGGCTGTTGGCCTTTGCCAGTTGCGAGCGGTACCTGTAGGGGGGTGGGTTTGGGATCAAGTAAAAAACGTTTTGCACTTTCTATCTGCTGCATGCCACAACACAGACACGTGCGTTAACCACTACATGTGGCGATTTGATGTTTTTCTTTTCAAGCAGGTAAGAGCAATATTTTGGTCAACACATTTCGTCTTGCACCAAGGAGGTGGTATCAGTCGGCTTGCACCATAGTTTATTCCAGTAGCTACAACAGTTTCATGGTCAAAATACATGAAACCGGAATTGTCTGACTTTTTTATTTCATATAATAATATTGGATATTTGAATGATAGGCCTATATTGCCTGCCAGGGCTGGACTGGGACCAAAAAAGCTACCTGCCACACAGGGACGTGCACAGAACATTAGAGGGGCAGGGGCTCAAATTCATAAAAGGGCACTTTTTTTGAAATTTGAGGCAATTTGAAGGCCAATTTAGGGGTATAACTAATTTTAAATATTCCGATTTTAACCAGATTTAGAGGAATATCTCATTTTAGGATGAGACTTGTCACGGAAAAATAACTCCATAACTGAATAATATTAGTATATAAAAGTTGCATGCTGTTGCAATACTGTTGTGAAATCATTTAAGCATCAATATTTATTTGCTCCTTTTCTCCCTTTAGGTTGTTGTACTACAACAGATAGCAACACAGGCAGAAACATTGAACGATACTGAGTGAGGCTTGTAATATACCATGCATTTTAACCATAATTCTAAAAAGCAAGACAGAAGATTTAGATAAGGTGTATTAGAATTTTTTTTATTTTTTGCTGATTCAACAACACAACATCCCTTTCCAATAGTGTAAAGTAAAAAATATTTTCAAGAGCAACAATTCTGCATTTGTTCCCTATTTTTTGGTTATTTATTTATTGGGTGGTTTATTTATTTATGTATTTATTTATTCATTCATTTTTGGGTTGGTGCCTTCAGGGGCGGTTTAGAAAAACACTGCTCCATGCAGAGGCCTATTACAAATGGTGCATTCAAGGCCAAGAGAGCTCGGAAAAGGCATTTCTCTTTGAATGCTGCCTTCAGTGACGGCATGGAAAGGGCAATTTCCATACAAAGCACCATTAGAAATGCATTCATGGTCAGGGAAGGGCACTTTTTCATGTGTCTGAGCTGTTTGTTTTGTTCATGTGTTGTTGGAATGAAAATGAAAAATGTATTATAATTTAAAAAAAAAAAAAAAAAAGGCACTTTTTACAGACTGAAAAAAAGGCAGGGGCTCAAGCCCCCTTTCATGTCTATGTGTGCACGTGCCTGCTGCCACAGACGGGCCCACAATTTCGAATCGGCCCAATTTTTCGAGCTCGCGCTCGCTTCGCTCGCACTCGCATGGGTTGGGGATTTACTTATAAAGCCACATGTTATGACCCGGTCTAGGGGTTTTAGGCGTAATGATGTTGCAGCATTCAATAAACGTGCCCAGTGAGAACTCAACGTTTACTTATTAAATAGACATAAGTACAGTACTAAACATAACAACACTGATTTTTTTTTTTACGCAAATACAAGTGTATTGATTGTTGTCATGTTGGCGTCCCTCCCTACCACTAGGAATCAGTATTGTTATAGGTGAAACTATAAAACTAAACTAAAACTTAGATACTCAAAACCAAAAAATATAGAGTAGATTACTTTGGACATAATATAGCCACACAAACATTTCCCATATGTCTGATGTATCTTTCCCCATAGTCTGTTACAACTTTACCCCGCTCGCTGGGCGCTTCTGGCTCATACTGAGCGCATTAGCGCCCGGCGAATGTAACGCATTTCCCATTTTACACTGTGCCATTTTCACGTCTAGGTCTAAATGCTGGCTCCTACCTGAGTCTTCACGTGAAGTGAAGACGCTATCCGATGTAAAACATCCTCTTCTTTTAATTACACCTAAGCCCTTTTCCCACATGCGTACCGGAAAATTACCTGTAAGTCAATATCGGACATTTCCCTGAATTTCCCTTCACACCTTAGTGCACCTTAGTGCGCGCATGTGCGTGTTCTGCCTTGGGCATGAGCACGCTGCACAGGCGCTTTGAACCCTCGGTCTTGCAGCTGCTGGGCTATCTTCACGAGCGAGCCCTTTAAGGGAGCAGTTCGTGGGGCGATGCCCAGGGCCGCAGCTAAGCTCTTGGGAGCTGACCAAGGTCCGCTCTCAAAAAGTGTGAAAGCTAGCTTGCATAAGTGCAGATAGCATTAGTACTGTTTAGCACAGAACGATAGTATTGTTGCAGATAGCTGGCGTGCACCCGTGCAGTTAGTATCTGTGTGCTAAGTACATTGGGCGCGAGCTACCTCCGTGTAGAGCGCGCACGTTTACTCCGGCTGGAGTAACGTTAGAATGGTCTACAATAGACGTACCGCCCCTTGCTGGCGCTATGCGTCCAGCAGGGGTTACAGCTCGCCAAGGTCTGGGCTCAGTGCCAGCCTTTGGCTTATAGCTCTAAGGACAAGCCCACCGCCCTTGGTGCCCAGGGCCGGGGTGGTTGGGAGCTCTCCATGGGTCGCATTCCCTTTGTTTGGGTTGTCCCCTGTAAGCGCAGGGAGCCTGACAGGGGGCACAGCGCACCTTGGTCCATGGCCTCGGTTGGCAGCGCTCAGGTCAAGCGCACCGGTTGGCTCACCAAGGCTGGGCTCTGTTCCAGCCTGCGGCTTGTAGCTTTAGGCCCACCGTCCTCGGTGCCCAAGGCCCGAGTTCGGTCGGGAGCTCCCCCAGGGTCTCATACCCGTCGTCAAGGCTCGCCTTGGTCCATGGCTACGGCCTGGCCTCGGCTAGAGGCTCCTAGGACAAGCCCACCATCAATGGCGCCGTCGGGAGCTCTCCTGGGGACCGCACTGCCGGACAAGTCCGCGTGCGGCCGGACTCGAAAGAGAACGTTACCTCCGCAGTCCCCCCCCCCCCCAGCCTGCGAAAGTCGCACGGCGGGGGGGTTACTTCAATACAACGCACCCATGGGGCGCGTCAGTAGGCGGAGCTTGCGTAAGAAATTCTTTGTTCCCCATCCCCATTAAACGGCGCACCCTCCAGAAGGGATACGCTCTACAGTTGCCAGGCCCCCACCCACGTTCGACGGGACCCCCGATACGGCCGTGGAGGGGGAGTCCATGGACATACTCCACAAGGAGGTTATTCGTTCCTCGCCAAAGGGGCGATTCGCTCGGTTCCCAAGGCAGAGGTGTGCTTGGGTTTCTACCACAGGTACTTGTCGTGCCCAAGAAGGACGGCTCGATGCGTCCAGAATTGGACCTTCGGCGTCTCAACAAAGCGCTGAGGAAGTTCCCGTTCCGAATGCTCTCTTTCCCCGCCTGCTCAACGCGTTGAGACAGGGGGATTTCTTTACTTCCGTGGATCTGAAAGATGCGTTCTTCCATGTCCACGTGGTCAGGAGACACAGGTAATACCTGAGGTTCTCCTTCCTGGGGAAGGCTTACGAGTTCTGTGTCTTGCCATCCGGCATGTCTTTGAGCCCGCGAACCTTCACGGTGTGCGTGGAGACAGCCTTGGCTCCCCTCCGCGCGGCGGACCCCCGTTACCTCTCGAGAGGTACTCGGTTGGGCCCTGTCCCGCTCAGGATGGTGATTCGCACCGACGCCTCCCTCTGGGGATGGGGTGCGATTTGCGGGCATTTTTCGGCGAACGGCCGGTGAGAGGCTCAGGAGCTTCGCCACATAAACATGCTAGAGCTGAAGGCGATTCGCCTGGCTCTGCTTCAGGACAAGCCCACCATCAATGGCGCCATGGGCCCATTGTTGGTTGGGAGCTCTGCCGGACAAGTCCGCGTGCGGTCGGACTAGAAAGAGAACGTTGCCTCCGCAGTCCCCCCAGCCTGCGGAGGTAACACTTCCAGCGGCTCACACATGGGCACCATGTTCTGATTCGCTCGGACAATATGGAAGCGATCACCCACCTGAACAAACAGGGCGGTGTGCGGTCGGGGGCGCTGAACCAGTTAGCGGCGGGGATTCACCTGTGGGCGTATCCCCGTCTCCTTTCAGTGTCGGCGGTTTATCTGCCGGGACGGCTGAATTACGGCGCCGAGCTGCTGTCTCGAGGCTATCCCCGTCATACGAAGTGGTGCCTCCACCCTCAGGTGGTGGAACAGATTTGGGCCAGGTTTGGTCGTGCCCGCGTCGATCTCTTCGCATCGCGGCGCGCGGCGCACTGCCCACTGTGGTTCTCGATCCAGGAGGACAGCCCCCCGTTGGGACACGACGCACTAGCAAACGCGTGGCCACGGGAGGGGCTCTATGCGTTTCCACCGATCCCCCGGATCCGTCAGGCTCGTTCTAGTGGCCCCGTTCTGGCCCAGGCAGACATGGTTTGCGGACCTGGTCTCCCTGGCACAAGGTCCGCCCTGGGCGTTGCCGGTACGGGCCGATCTCCTATCCCAGGCGGAGGGGGAGGTGTTCCACCCCTCCCCAGGCAGGTGGAAGCTAGCAGTCTGGCTCCTGAACGGGACCAGTTGCTAGCCCAGGGCTTGCCTGATAATGTGGTATGCACTATTCAGAGTGCTAGGGCTGCTTCGACCCGCACTCAGTACACGTACAAGTGGCGGGTCTTTTCGCGTTGGTGCACAAGTAAGGGCGTGGATCCAGTGAACTGCAGTGTGTGACCAGTTCTCTGTTTCCTTCAGAGCCTGCTTGACGTGGGTCAGTCCCCGCAGTCGCTTAAGGTGTACGTAGCCGCGATTTCTGCTTGCCACATGGGAGTTGAAGGGAGCCCCGTGGGGGCGTGCCCTTTGGTCTCGCGCTTCATGAAGGGGGCGCGTAAACTGCGCCCGCCGTCGCGGTGCGTTTTTCCCAAATGGGACCTGGTTACGGTGATGGACGGGCTAACGGGTCATCCGTTTGAGCCCTTGGACTCCGCCGATTTAAAGGTTCTGTCTTTAAAGACCGCGCTGCTGCTGGCCTTGTCGTCAGGAAAGAGAGTTGGTGACCTGATTGCCCTCTCGGTGAAGCAGGCCTGTATGGTTTTTGGGAATGATGGGCGCAGGGTTACGTTGCGACCTAACCCGGCTTACCAACCTAAGAATATTAATGCCAGCTTTAGGTCTATGGTCATAGACTTATCAGCATTCTGTCCCCCGCCGTTCAGTTCGGGTGAGGAGAGACGCTTGCACATGCTGTGCCCAGTAAGGGCGCTCTCGGCCTATGTGGCCAGGACGCATTCATTACGCACTACAAACCAGTTGTTGGTCTGCTTTGGGCAGAAGGCCCAGGGTGGGCCCCTTTCCAAGGATCGCTTATCACACTGGATAGTGGAAGCGATCGCTTGGCATACTCTGCCGTGGGTAAGATACCCCCGGAGGGTATCAAGGCGCATTCTACGCGGGGTGTTGCGACATCCTCTGCGTTGTTGCGTGGTGTTTCGGTGAAGGACATGTGTGCCGCGGCCTCATGGTCCTCTCATCACACATTTGTTAGGTACTACAGTCTTGACGTGTCCGGTTCGCGGTTCGCGCACGCGGTACTGTCAGTGGCAAGAAAGTAGTATCGTTGCCGCTCTAATATGTCAGACGGTCAGGCATGAACGTTGCCATACGGCCGTGGTTCACCGATGCCTTTCGGGTCGCCCTGTGGGGTGCTCCCGGCAGCAAGGGCGGTTGAATTTGGCACTAGAGTGAGAGCTTGAGTTCGAAACGAAGTAAAACGTTAGGGTTGTACTACAACCCGGGTTTTACGAGTGAGAACGAGAGCTCTCACTACCCAGCCTTGCTGCGTCGATGCGTCGTTGGTTGCGTCGGATCTCAGCTGGCTGGAAGGATGAGTGGCGTACCCGGGGCTGACGGGGCGTGACGTAATCACGTGGAACCACGTCAGCCCCAGGGGGGCACCACGCCACCTACTGGTGGGTGGTCGGTTTCAATGAAAAGTAATTTTTCGGAGCAAAATGACAGTCTTCCATAGGGCTGCGTGCGCAGCGAATAAGGCACTAGAGTGAGAGCTCTCGTTCTCACTCGTAAAACCCGGGTTGTAGTACAACCCTAACCTAAGTGATTTCAACCTAAGTGTATGTACAGTACACTTCTGACTTCAACTGTAGACATAACTGCAGGATTCTTTAATGCACCCTTCTTAGAGGGTTCCAGATGTAACTACCTACTGTGAGTTCTAAGTACTGTAGAGCCAATTAGTAAGGTCTCTCTTCAGAAAGGGTACCACCTAGACCCAAAAAGGGTTCTCCTATGGACAAGTCAAAGAACCCTAGAACTAGCAGAATTGTGCATAATTGGCCTAATGGGCTTACTTTGGCTGTGAATCCAGCCTTAATGTATGCCCTCTTCATCAGTAACTTACAGTACTGGTACATGTGTATTATGATGGATTTAAGAATTAGAAACAATATACTGTCAATGCCATACCATTTCTGTTAGGTTTAATTTAAATTCTGGTTAATGACAATAATTTTGGACCAACTCTTGTCTTAAAATTACCAGCCAGTAGGAAATGTCCTAATTCCTCAATGTCAATGAATAAGACTTGGCTCACCAGAGATGAAACTATCTGTAGCAGACATCCTCAGTTTAACATCGGGGTCCTGGTCCATGATGGTAATGGTCCCCTGCCTGTTTTTCGCCGGCCACTCCAACATTGCATCATTTTCCCCACTGCAGAGGTATATGTACAAGCTAACATAGTCTTGGTGTTCACTCATTTGTCCATTAGGGTAGATCATGATACCGAAAGAGTAGCCCTCTGAGTTGTAGAAGCACTTGCTCTTAACCAAAGTGCCAGTAGGCGTAGTGGCGTTAAGGCGCGGGAAGTTGTGGATTTGCCAGACGGCACGGGAGCAAACAGTCTCACTAAGAGTGATGTCATCGATTAAGATAGCACCTGAGGAGATGGTTGATCCTCTGATGCCCTGAAAGAGATAGCGGAATTTCTCTGTAACCTTGAGGGTCACATGGGCTACTTCCCAGGCATCGACTCCATCGGCATCGACTCCATCACCTACAAAAGATGAATAGTAGGTGATTCAGGGACTGAATTTACCCAGATATTACCTTATTTATCAATGAAAAGGAACTCTTTCATATTCAATCAAAGGTCTGATTCATGATATTGCAGTGCTTTTGGATTCATCTCTCGGATCATGAAATTAACCCAAAATAAGGTATCAAGGATGTGGAGGTAGTTTACAAACTGAATTATCCAAGTGATCCAGAGCAATAGGCTCTTTTCACACCCCCATGATCCAGAAGTTGATCCAGTAACATTAGAGTGTTATGAAGGACATATGGATATTCAAATAAAATACCTGTGATCGTGTGGATCTTCTGCAAACTGCTAACAGCCCCTGCCCCATCATAAGTTCTGACCCATATCACCAGTCGGTCCCCTGCAGCTCCTGTCATCTTGTAGAAGAACTGCAGGCACTGCTCTTCTCTCTTGGGGTACAGGATCCGTGACTCCAGCACAGCGCCGTTTCCCACCTCACCCGAGGAAGTGTCAAACCTCATAAAGTAGCCAGCACCTAGAAAGAGACGGGGTGATGACTGTGTAACCCTCGGTAGATTTACAGGCATAATTGCAGACGCTCCCTAAACGTTTTTTTCTTTGTTAGTAATTGGGAGACACTCCCTAGAATCACCACACGGAGGTGTGGTGTGAGACGTTCTTTCTCTTCCGCCTGACCACACACTGCCAACACAGCAGAGTGGGCTCCGTCTAAAGAAAGGCAAATAAAAGAGATTAATAAGAATTGAAGCAAGATAACTAAACAGTTTTGACAAGATAACTTGAGGAAAGTTGATGGGATCAACGTGGGAAACCATATGATTTCGACTGACTGTTTTATTTTTGTTTGCTGATCGTCCTGGTGAGTCGACATGAGTTGCCTCGAGTTGATTTCCTGCTAGCATGATTTCACATGCGTGAAATGATTGCAAAAGAGATGTATTCTGATGTAAAACCAGCCAGGATATTGAAATATTGCACTTTATGTTAATATGTTTATGGTGGAAGCCACAGTGGTTACCGAAGTGTTTACAGTTGGCTAATTAACCGTCTAGTAGTGTAAACAACACTGTCGGCTTGTTCATAGCTGCTCACTGAGTAAAGCTACGTTATGTGGTGCATTGTGTGTACCAGTTGACCAAACTTTGTTGCTGCTGTAGAGCATTGTGGTTGAAGCATGTTTAGATAACAGCTTGTGAATGAGTTCATGTGTAATGAAAACTAATTTGTTTAAAGAAGAAATGCAAAACCAGTTGGGAATTGTAACCATTGCTGTGATATCTGTGTTAAATCTAGTTGACAGTATAAAAAAAAGAACTAGACCATTGATGACTGTCTTGCACACTTGTGTGCAGGCTGGTTTTTTCTGTGGATTCTCTCCTGGAAGGATTCTGTTAGAGGGCTCCGCCGTTCCATTCATCTGGACCAAGATCGCTGTCCTTGCTGTCCTCACAGTTGTGAACATCGCCAGTGGATTCATAGTAACCTACCATTCCAACGGGAGGGGTAGGACCTACCTGGAGCATTGAACTATTTATTTTACTGAGATCTCAGGGTTTCTTATTTTCTTTTCTTTTTCTACTGGTTTATTTGTTGGATCCAACCGTACCGATTGTGAACTAATCTGATTCAGAGACTGAACCAAGTCCATTGTCTTGAACAACAGTGTTTATTTTGAATGAATCACAATCGATGAATACAGTTTATTTTTTCTATTATTACTATAAATTGGTGTCCTGTGTCTCATTGTGGGGTGAAGGTCTTAAGTGTCTTTAACAATTATAAGGGCATCCACTACCGCCAAACTCGTCCCAGAACTTATAGACTACTGAGAACAAGGTAAACAGTAGGCACATTGCCTCCTCTCCTAGTAGAAGGTTACAAAATTGGCGCCCAACGTGGGGCTTTGGCTCGTTGGTAGCTATTTGACCTTCCATCCCACAATAGACAATTTCAACTCGATATGGATATCTGCAACCGTTTTAATGTAGACGGTCAACGTTCCCTGTATGTAACGGGTGTGGATGATGTTTACGAAGATGCTGATATAGCTAGTGTATTTAAGGCTAATGGGGAAATTTCCAACATAGTCAGAGTTCCAGATGAACCCAAGCAGCCAGAGGGTAGGGTCCTGGTAGAGTATAAATATGATCAAGCGATTTCCAAAATTGACCCCACTATCCTAGGAAACATCCCAAGCCCTCATGTTCCCAGTGAAATGTGGTGTGTGAGGACCATACGTGACATCTGTCAAGAAGAATTTGGTAGAGAGTTAGCTCGTAAATATCTGAGTGAACTGAGTTCTGTTGCAGGGCCAGGGAGTAGTAGAGCAGGCTTTTTGAGCATACTTCAGAGTGAGCTGCAACATAGCCAAGAATCTGTGCGCCAAGTGCAGATCAGTGATTCACAACTGCAGCCAGCTCAAAGTAGTGACCTGCCAGAGACTGGAATTGATGGCCACAGTGAACAGAACCATACTCAGTATGCCCATAGTGCCCATTCACCCCCCGCTCAGGTCCCCGCAGGCCATACTCACATTGATGAGAGCATTTTCAATCCCCCACATATCCAGAAAGTAGTTGTCGAGCACATCATTCGTAATGAGTCAACTCCTGTACAGTCCACCCAAACCCGAATCCGTACATTTTCAGGCCGGCTACCGAGGCCTAATGGTGAGGTTGACTACGAGACCTGGCGCACCCAAGTTGACCTCCTCCTCAGTGACTCTTCCTTAGCTGATGCTCAAAAGGTGAGAAAGGTCCTAGAAAGCTTATTAAGTCCAGCCACAGATGTAGTAAAAGCCCTTGGCATATCCTCACCACCAAGTGCCTATGTTATTCAGCTTGATTCAGCATTTGGGGTTGTTGAGGATGGAGAGGAGTTATTTGCTGCGTTTCTGAGCTCAAACCAAAACACTGGAGAAAAACCCTCTGCATATCTTAACAGATTACATGTTCTTCTCACCAGAGTGATTTCGAGAGGGGGAGCCTCCCCTGAAAATTCAAATGAGCAGCTACTCAGACAGTTTTGTCGGGGCTGTTGGGACCAGAGTCTCATAATTGGCCTACAGCTAGAGCATAAAAAGAACCGCCCACCCTCATTTCCTGACCTACTCCTCATGGTTAGAACAGAAGAGGACCGTCGCTCCGCAAAGTTAGACAGGATGAAAAAACATTTAGGAACAACTAAAGCAGCTGCACACGCCCATTCCGTTTTTGGCATGTCTACTTGTGATGATGTACCTGACCCCGCACCTAAATCCAAACAGGATGACACTGCTAAGCTTGAAAAGAAAATAGCTGAGTTGACTAAACAAGTAGAACGATTAGCGCAAAATCAAAACGCGTCCAGAGAAAGCGGGAGCACTGAGAAAAGTGACTGTCTGGCAATTAGCAGCACAAGTGCGTGGAAAGCACCCAAGGTCCCTGGGATGCCGAGAGCCTGGTTCTGCTTCAAATGCGGTGAAGACAATCACATTGCCGCTCACTGTTCAAATGATGCAAATCCTACACTTGTCCGCAAGAAAAATGCAGAACTCAAAGAGAAGCAGGAGAGGTTTCAGAGTAGGCAGGATGTCTCACAGCTGACTTTAAACTTGTAGCAGCTCCTGCTGAGGGACGTCCAGGAGCTGGAAGTGAGGATTGTTTCAGTCCCAAAAGAACAGTAACTTGTTTCAAAGCACAAAAGAGAATCACGACACAAGAAACGACTAGTACACATAGACCCATACCTCCTGGACTTATAGGCCCTCGCTGTTCAGCTGACGTCTTCCTTGAAGGTGTGCCATGTGAGTCCATTCTGGACACTGGCTCGCAAGTCACGACCATTTCTGAGTCTTTTCATAAAAAGTATCTATCTTCTCTTCCCATTCAGCCGATTCATACACTTCTTGAAGTGGAGGGTGCCGGGGGGCAGAATGTTCCTTATCTCGGCTATATAGAAACCCGCATCTCTTTCCCCCACGGCGTCACTGGCGAGACAGAAGAGCTGTCTACTTTAGCACTTGTAGTCCCCGAATGCCACTTTAACAGCAGAATTCCTCTGTTGATTGGTACTAATGTTCTAGGCAGGCTTTATGATCAATGTAGTGAACGAGATGGTCTCGAGTTCACGCACAGGCTTGCCTCCAGTGATGGTTATGCACAGCTCTTTCAGCATATTGCCCGGACCCTCGAGACTAGTTGTCGGACGTGCCCCGTCAAATTACATGGCCGCACCCCCATCACTATCCCGGCCCAACAAAAATTCTGCATTCTTGGTGATGTCAGAGTGGGGAAGAACATTCATGAAACCAGCTTTGTGCTTGAGTCACACACAGACCACACATTGCCTGGTGGTGTGCTTCTTGAGACTGCTTTGATAACCATCCCTTGTAAAGCTAGCAGCAAAGTCCCTGTTGTCTTGCGTAACATGACTGACCAGAGTGTTACACTACGGCCGAAATGTGTTGTTGCCCAAATAAGCGTCGCTCATTCCATCACACCACTCAAATCTGAGCAAAATGGTTCTTGCCACGCTAAGCCACACAGTGACGGGCTCAAGTTCAATCTTGATGACTCACCAATCACAGAGCAATGGAAGAAACATATCACTGATAGGCTCAACTCTATTCCAGAGGTGTTTGCGAGTGATGATCTGTCGTACGGCTGTACTACTACTGTAAAACACCACATCAGACTACAGGATGAGACACCCTTTAAAGAGAGGCCGCGGCCTATCTCTCCCTGTGACAGAGAGGCTGTCAAACAACATCTCAGAGAACTGCTTGATGCTGGAATCATTAGAGAATCCGAAAGCCCTTTTGCATCCGCCATTGTGTTGGTAAAAAAGAAAAATGGAGCAATCAGGCTTTGCATTGATTACAGAAAGTTAAACGCACGCACCATTAAAGATGCATACGCCCTCCCACACATCGAGGAGACGTTGACAGCACTGAATGGTGCAAAGTGGTTCTCTGTAATGGACCTCAAATCTGGATATTATCAGGTTGAGATGGCCGAAGAGGACAAGCCCAAAACTGCGTTTGTATGTCCTCTGGGCTTCTTTGAATTCAACCGGATGCCACAAGGTGTCACTAACGCACCAAGCACTTTCCAACGGCTGATGGAAAGGTGCGTTGGTGACCTGCACCTTAGTGAAGTACTCGTATTCTTAGACGATTTAATTGTCTTTTCCGAGACTCTAGAAGAACATGAGATCAGACTCATGAAAGTCCTGAACCGTCTCAAAGAATTTGGATTAAAGTTGTCTCCTGAAAAATGTCATTTTTTCAAGACCTCAGTTAAGTACCTTGGTCATGTGGTGGACGCTCAAGGAGTTCACACTGACCCGGACAAAACCTCTGCTCTGAGAGACTGGCCACGCCCTTCAAACAGGGAAGAGCTGAAGTGTTTTTTAGGCTTTGCTGGATACTATCGGCGTTTTGTCGAGGGGTACTCTCAGATAGCTAAACCACTTAACAGCCTGACAGCTGGTTATTGTCCACCAAAAAAGAGAGGAAAGGTGTACAAAAGGAAAAAAAGCCACACACACCATGTTGTGAGCCCCACTTTACCTTTTGGTGAAGAGTGGACTGCTGAATGCGAGACTGCGTTCCAAACTCTAATCGAAAAGTTGACCTCTGCACCTATCCTTGCCTTTGCAAACCCCCAACTACCATACGTTCTGCACACTGATGCCTCTCGCGAGGGGCTGGGGGCCGCAATATATCAGGAGCATGAGGGGAAACTTCGAGTTATCGCATACGCCAGCAGGGGGCTTTCTAAGAGCGAAAGGAATTACCCCACGCACAAGCTGGAATTTCTAGCCATGAAATGGGCAGTGTGCGAAAAATTCCATGACTACTTGTATGGCACTGACTTTACAGTCCTGACCGACAACAATCCCCTCACATATGTGTTAACCTCTGCAAAGTTAGATGCTGCAGGACACCGCTGGTTAGCTGCTCTGTCTACTTATCAGTTCAACATCAAGTACAGAGCAGGGCAAGCCAACGGTGATGCAGATGGTCTGTCCCGTCGACCTCAAGACCCACCCTATGAGGATGACGCATTTGTTAAAGAGAGGGAGAGAATCAATGACTTGAAGAGACGGATCATGGATGCAGGAGACAAGACACTTCCTTGCGAAGCATTCTCTGCTTTGTGTCAACGTCACCTAGTGACATTCAAAGGTGCAGACTACCAAGATCTTGAATCGCCTGTTATTGCAGAGTCACTTGCTGTTGATGCTTCAGCAATACCAGATGTCTTCGGACAAGACACATTGCCATCAATGACACACACTGACTGGTACAAAGCTCAACGAGATGATCCGTCCATCAGTCGGGTCATCAACCATTTTGAGAATAGTTTAAAACCCAGTTTCAGACAGACAAATCTTGAATCTCCTGAGGTCAGACTTCTTCTCAGAGAGTGGAAAAGACTTGAACTTAGGGAGGGAGTATTGTACAGGAGATGGACTGATCGTGACAATCTTATCTATCAACTGATCTTACCCGAACAGTTCAGAGAGAAAGCACTACATGGTGTACACAATGATGTTGGCCATCTTGGCTCTGAACGGGCATTACACCTTGCACGTGCCAGGTTCTACTGGCCAAGAATGGCCAGAGACATTGAGGAAAAATGTCAGAAATGTGAGCGCTGTTTCAGAAGGAAGGCTGTGCCCCAACGGGCTGCACCTCTGCAAAACATTTCTGCAACTTACCCACTTGAACTTGTCTGTGTGGATTATTTATCCCTGGAGCCAGACAGCCGCGACACGAGAAACATACTAGTCATCACTGACCACTTTACTAAGTTTGCTGTGGCAGTGACGACTAGAGACCAAAAAGCAAAGACCATTGCAAAAGCTCTATGGGAGCACTTTATCCTCCACTATGGGTTCCCCAGTCGTCTCCTTAGTGATCAAGGTAGAGACTTTGAATCAAAAAACATCAGAGAACTCTGCTCACTCATAGGAGCTGAAAAAATCCGAACCACTCCGTATCATCCTCGCGGAAACCCAGTGGAAAGATTTAATAGGACTCTCCTTGGTATGCTAGGAACGTTAGAAGAGAAGGACAAGCACCACTGGAGGGATTTTGTCAAACCTCTGACCCATGCATATAATTGCACCAGAAACAATACAACTGGCTACTCACCGTATGAGTTAATGTTCGGCAGGCAGCCTAAACTCCCTATCGATTTTGTTCTGGGCATCGACCCTGATAGCACAGGCACTCAGAAAACCCACTCAGAGTATGTCAAAAACCTCCGTCAACGGCTGCAGGAGAGCTACTCATTAGCTACCGCAAGTTCTAAAAAAATGGGAGAAAAGAACAAAGCCAGATTTGATAAGAAAATCAGGGCAGCAGAACTCTTTGCAGGGGATAGGGTGCTAGTGCGCAATGTAAATATCCGGGGAAAGCATAAGCTCGCAGACAGGTGGGAACATAAGATCCATGTGGTGGTAAAACGGATTGGAGACAGTCCAGTCTATGTGGTGAAACCTGCAGCAGGTGAAGGGCCACAACGTACGCTACATCGCGATCTTCTCTTGCCGTGCGGTTTCTTACCTGTTAGAGACAACAATGAGCAGTATCCCCATACTGAAACACACCGGAAAATGAAACTGAGAGATAAAAAGGACAGGGACGTACCTGTAGATCAAACGGAACAGGATGATGCAGTATCCAGTAGTGATGATGAACTATGTCCAGCTGTACAGGTGCCAGACATTATCACTAGAGGTCCTTTCATACGTGAGAGAGCAGACTCCCTTGAACCTCAACAACCTCAGAGCTCTCGATGTGTCCCGGAGCAAAATCTTTGTGAACCCCAATCTGAAATCCCTCATTTTAGTTCAGAGATAAGCAGTACTGATTTCCATTCTGCTACATGCCATGATTCCCCAGATCATGTTGTAGTTGACATCCCTGAACCTGAGATGGCAGCTGTCTTACCTGTAGTTGAAGACACTGATAATGTGACAGCAGACACAGAGTTATCAGATTTGAGGCGTTCAATCGATGTGACAGCAGAAACAGAATTATCAGAGTTGAGGCGTTCAATGAGGGAAAGACGCCAACCCCGCAAGTTCACTTATGATGAGTTAGGGGAGCCTTTGATTTTGGCCATTAGTTTATTTTTTGAAAACTTAGGAACTGCAATTTCTCATTTCTCTCAGGTCCCTATTAGGCCTGGCACGCATGCAGAGACTCATGCGGTTTAGAGGGGGAGTGTGTAACCCTCGGTAGATTTACAGGCATAATTGCAGACGCTCCCTAAACGTTTTTTTCTTTGTTAGTAATTGGGAGACACTCCCTAGAATCACCACACGGAGGTGTGGTGTGAGACGTTCTTTCTCTTCCGCCTGACCACACACTGCCAACACAGCAGAGTGGGCTCCGTCTAAAGAAAGGCAAATAAAAGAGATTAATAAGAATTGAAGCAAGATAACTAAACAGTTTTGACAAGATAACTTGAGGAAAGTTGATGGGATCAACGTGGGAAACCATATGATTTCGACTGACTGTTTTATTTTTGTTTGCTGATCGTCCTGGTGAGTCGACATGAGTTGCCTCGAGTTGATTTCCTGCTAGCATGATTTCACATGCGTGAAATGATTGCAAAAGAGATGTATTCTGATGTAAAACCAGCCAGGATATTGAAATATTGCACTTTATGTTAATATGTTTATGGTGGAAGCCACAGTGGTTACCGAAGTGTTTACAGTTGGCTAATTAACCGTCTAGTAGTGTAAACAACACTGTCGGCTTGTTCATAGCTGCTCACTGAGTAAAGCTACGTTATGTGGTGCATTGTGTGTACCAGTTGACCAAACTTTGTTGCTGCTGTAGAGCATTGTGGTTGAAGCATGTTTAGATAACAGCTTGTGAATGAGTTCATGTGTAATGAAAACTAATTTGTTTAAAGAAGAAATGCAAAACCAGTTGGGAATTGTAACCATTGCTGTGATATCTGTGTTAAATCTAGTTGACAGTATAAAAAAAAGAACTAGACCATTGATGACTGTCTTGCACACTTGTGTGCAGGCTGGTTTTTTCTGTGGATTCTCTCCTGGAAGGATTCTGTTAGAGGGCTCCGCCGTTCCATTCATCTGGACCAAGATCGCTGTCCTTGCTGTCCTCACAGTTGTGAACATCGCCAGTGGATTCATAGTAACCTACCATTCCAACGGGAGGGGTAGGACCTACCTGGAGCATTGAACTATTTATTTTACTGAGATCTCAGGGTTTCTTATTTTCTTTTCTTTTTCTACTGGTTTATTTGTTGGATCCAACCGTACCGATTGTGAACTAATCTGATTCAGAGACTGAACCAAGTCCATTGTCTTGAACAACAGTGTTTATTTTGAATGAATCACAATCGATGAATACAGTTTATTTTTTCTATTATTACTATAAATTGGTGTCCTGTGTCTCATTGTGGGGTGAAGGTCTTAAGTGTCTTTAACAATTATAAGGGCATCCACTACCGCCAAACTCGTCCCAGAACTTATAGACTACTGAGAACAAGGTAAACAGTAGGCACATTGCCTCCTCTCCTAGTAGAAGGTTACAACTGCATTGTCATTTGATTTTTAAAGACGATTGGTGTGAGAATAAAATGTATCCATGTCTTTTTACAATGTGTTACTGTTATGTTATGTCCCCCATCCCCCCTGCTTTTCTCCCCAATTGTAGTTTGGCCAATTCCCTGTCTCGTCCATTGCTCCACCCCTCTGGCAATCTGGGGAGAGTTGTAGACTAGCACATGCTTCCTCCGATACATGTGCAGTCATCAGCCGCTTCTTTTCACCTGACAACGAGAAGTTTCACCGGCAGGAGGTAACACTTGGGAGGATAACTTTATTCCTCCAGTTCCCCTTCCCTCCCATACAGGCACCCCGACCGACCAGAGGAAGCGCGAGTACAGTGACCAGAACACATACCCTTAATCCGGCTTCCCACCTGCAGACACCACCAATAAAGTTGCAAGTTGTCTTGAACCCAGTATAAAACTGTTTTATATATGGATCAATACAAGATAGGCTAAATGTTTGGTTGGGTGTTGTTTTATACTATAATTTACATTAGGTCATTTAGCAGATGCTTTTATTCAATGCAACCTACAATAGTATATTTTGGAAAACAGTAGTGAAATCAATGGTGCATCACAGTCTTTGCAGGCTACGCTTTTTTAAAGGAATAAGTAGCATTTGTTGAAAGTTGTTTAAGAAGGAATAAGTAGCTTTTTTGTAAGAAGGAGAAGGAGAAGGGGGGGGGGGTTAGTCAGACTCCAGGTGTAGCCTGAAGAGGTGTTTTTTAGTCAGACTCCAGTTGTAGCCTGAAGAGGTGTTTTTAGCCTCTGCCAAAAGATGGGGCAGTGACGTCCTGACAGAACGGGGGAGCATCTTATCTACACAAGTCTCTGGCACAGAACCCTAAACCCTCCCACCTCTTTGAGCTATGGTGGCCTGTATTTGACACAAACAAAGGCTGGGATTCCCAAAAGCTTCTTAGCGCTAAGAAGCTAATTTAACCCTTCTTAAGGCCCCCTTAAGAAGCAAACGCGTTTCCCAATTGCTTTTTTACGAAGGCATGCGTTTCCCAAAAGCTTCTTAGCGCTAAGAAGCTTCTTTGACCCGTCTTAAGGCTCCCGTAAGAAGCCAACGAAGCCAAGGCGTTTCCCAATTGCTTCTTAGCCGAAAATGATCTTCCGTTAAGAAGGCTGCGTTTCCCAAAAGCTTCTTAGCGCTAAGATGATCTTTCGTTAAGGTTTTGTAATTGTAAGAAGGGTCTGGGGCATTCTTAACACCTTCTTAATGATGAAACACTGGCAGATCCAGCCGCATCAGGCAAAAGGAGATACAGTACTTGTGTCCAGTGTTCCTCTTGTGTTTTTCCCTTTTTCCTTTCTTTCATGCACCCTTTAGTGTTTAAAATTGGGGAACACTTGAAAATCTCCCCAGTATGTATGGTTACTTGTGTTTTAAATGTTTTACCGTAGGCTATATTCCTCTAATCAGAATGGATTCCTTTTATAATAAGAATGTTGTGGATTTATATAGCACCTTTCACAGAACCCAAGGTCGCTTAAATTCTGTAGTGTTTCTCGCAATTTTGTTGTATGCTGTGTATATAAAGCAATTTGAACTGCAGTCCATGTCTGAAATAAATAATGTTTAATAGAAGAAGTTCTTGTTTAACATGACCACGATTAGGTTATTCTACAACAGTGTTTCTCAACCACTGGGTCGTGGCCCACTGGTGGGCTCAGAGTGCCATCTAGTGGGCCGCAGAGGACCTCTCACATCGAGATGGTGGACAGCTCCAGTTGAGATGCTTCTTAAGAGCCTTTTTTTTTCTTCTTCTCTACTGTTAAGAAGGCGTTTGGGAAACACTTCTTTGGAGCCTTCTTAACTCCTTAAAGGAACACTCCGTCCATTTTCAACCAGCTTTGTATCATTAGAACATCAGTAGTATATCAGAAAACTGTAAACGGTTTTGAAGTCTGTCATTTAATTTGACAGTTATTGAGTGTTAAAGTGTGGACCAGTGACATCACTGGTCCACACTAACTCAAATTAATAACTCATTAACTCAAATCAACTCTCAATAACTGTCAAACTATTCATCATTCATCTAGTTTGACAGTTATTGAGAGTTGATTTGAGTTAATGAGTTATTAATTTGAGTTAGTGTGGACCAGTGATGTCACTTTAACACTCAATAACTGTCAAATGAAATGACAGACTTCAAAACCGTTTACAGTTTTCTGATATACTACTGATGTTCTAATGACACAAAGCTGGTTGAAAATGGGCGGAGTGTTCCTTTAAGAAGCTTCTTAACTCTTAAGAAGCTTCTTTGTTGGGAAACTCAGCCAAAGACATTTTCCACAATAACAAGTCAGCTAATTAGAGCTTCAACAGAAACCTCTACTGAGGATGCAATATATCACCATGCAACACACAGTAATAATAATAATATTGCTTTGTTAAACTCCATCATTATGAGGGTTAGGGTTACTTTGGGACAGTAAAAAAGAAAGGATAAAAAGATAGAAAATAATGATAAAATGATGATATACTGTATGATGTATCATAAAAACAAGAGTTAGAGATATGTGTGTGTGTGTGTGTGTGGGGGGGGGGGGGCTGTTCCAGTATTTGCTCAGGACCTTTGCAGCGTCCTGCCAGGGTTTGGTCAGTATCAGCTGGAGTGCTCAGGGTCTGGACCCAGTCTGCATTGTCCATCTCATTCTGGATCATTCCACAGATGTTGATCAGCTCAAAGGAACACTGGTCCAGCAGAGTAAGGGTGTTAGCTAGAACAACAATGAGACAGTGATCGCACAAAGCTGAAATTAATTTCCTCCTTTGCCATTTTCTTTGTTGTCTTCACTGGCCATGTTTACATACACACACAAAATGTGATTGTAATGTGATTAAGCAATAACATGAGTAAGGTGGGACCCATGTAAAGTAAAGCAGTCAATCATAGGTAGAGTACTGCAATTTTATTTACAAAAATAGTTTAGTCACAGTTAGTTAGTTATGGTTTAACTGTTAGAACATGTACATGTACTGTACTCTATTTTAATCACATTTCTTTAAATCAACAATCATGTTACATGTAAACCGGATTATTAGGGAGTTGTGACTTCATAGAATCACATAAACATCTTAATTGCATTGCTGAATTACTTGGACTATTGACAATAGTTGCTTCATGGTGCACATTGTAAACAGAACCACTGTTATAGTTTGCATCATCAATTTAAAGCAATAGGCAGAGGGCGAGGAGTCACTCACTCACCACAGTCGTACATGCGGTTGAGCCTGGTGAGGTCTTCAGCGCTGAAGTCCAGCTGCTGGCCGATGATCTCGTTAAAGTACGGTATGGTGGTGGTGATGGTGGGGATGCTCGGGTTGATGTTTAAGGAAAGGGGTCCATAGTGCATGATGGACTCGTAGTCATACGGTGTGTTCAGATCAGTGATGAAGTCATCCTTGTACTTATTGAAATTGTGTTCCTTTCCTATGAAGGGAGACACAAGCACGCCAACCTTGTTTTCTGTGCATAATGAGTAGCCTATTCTAGTTGTATTTATATGGCCTTTTATCCCAGTCAAAGGTCATATATACATGTCATAAATAGCATACTGCATTATGCATAATGTATTTTACATACTACTGTAGCCTATGTACTGTACATCATCACATCATACAGTACTTACTAGTCAGCTTCAATAGCATGGATGGATATGTAAGTGTATAGTCACAGTAGGCTATACCCACTACTTCACTACCCTTCATCTAGCAACATCAAACAGAAGTTATAAAGGCATCCAGAGCTTATCTTTTGTTCACGGGATTTATTCTGAAGGTCATCATTCAAATTATCTCTATTATCCAGAGGGTCCATTGTGTCAAGTGTTGTATTTCACTGTCAATCAAGTCTGTAAATGATCTACTATCCTTAATTTCCTTTGTATTATCAATCATTTGCAACAATTACAACTGTCACAACTCTGCAAGACTGTGATCATGGTAACAACATAAGGTAAATGATTAAAAAATAAATCAAGCAAAACTCAATAGCAACCCACCAGGTGTAATCCGGTCCCACCAGATCTTCACATAGTCGTCTCGATCAGAACGGGAGTATTCATGGTAAAAGCCCAGAGCGTGGAGCAGCTCGTGCTGCACGATGGCGTTAGAGTCACACCTAGCTCCAATGGAAATGTTCTGGCCTTCTTTTAAGTCCCCAATAAATGACCAGCATCTGTTGGAAATGTGGAGATGACGAGGCTATAACATTATAGTCAATTCCATTGAAAGCATCATCTGAAACCTTCATAAAATCTAGCTGGTATTCCGGTGAGTTAAATTGCATGAAAAGCAAAATATTGGAAATTAGGATATCAAATAATTGGCTGTTGATTCAAGTCAAGTCTATTTGTATAGCCCTAATTCACAAGCATGTCGGAGGGATTCTATGTTCAACTTGGTTTTCATAGCTTGTTTGTTTTTACAATAACTGGTGTCTCTGTACAGAAACAGGGCAAACAGAATGTAATTCAATTAACTTTCATAAACCTATATAAGAGTCACAGTTTATTACCAGTCTGATAATGCATTAAACATCATGGATCAGGTCATGAACATTTCCTCACGTATAATAAGCATTTTCTAACCTCTAGGCCTTCAATTTGATTATTTGATAGCATGACCCATAAAGTTTCAGAGCAATAATGTTAGTCCATACTGCAGCTCACCCGGTTAGCTTAGTGAAGGAGATGTAGGTGCTCTCTCCCTCGTAGGGCTTGAAGTCCACACAGGATTTTAAACGGAATGATTCAAAAACCTGGTGGATCACACCTTTAGCATTCAGATCTAGAGTAATGGAAATTCATGTCTAAATCAATAAATGCTGTTACCCATTAAATATGTTATTAGGAGGGGGAAGTAATTCCATTGTGCATACTTTACCCAAAGAATCTGTTAAGATGTAGGGAATGGGAAACGTCCATCTTTTTGCTGGATCGAGGATTGCATTTCTCCTGGGCTGCAAGAGACATTTAAAGCATTCAGAACTCAGAAAGTGTGCACCTTTCTACAGAAGGATATATACTTACATCACCAGCGATGTCTCCCTCAAACAGGTGTGTTAACTCTGAAATATGACCAAAAAAGATCTGTCACAAACAATTTATTTTGCTTTGTTTGGGTGATTTCATGGTAGTTTGAATTTAGCAGGTGACAGTTCTGCTCATCAAAGCGATGATGATTGTATGATATTGTACATATGTACTGTAAATAACATAAAATGTACCTCTATTGATGACAAGTATGTCATCTCTCAGTTCACCTGCATCTGCATTACCATCTGGAAGTCAGAATAAGATATTTTAATATCACCAAAATAGTTTAAGTAATAGAAATAAATAGCTTATATTATGTGCATGTGGTCAATAAAGGAACAGGAACCAACCGAAAAGTGGAACAGCTTGCACCTAGCACACAAAAAGAGACCTTCAAACTTAAGCATCTACACCATACACATTTGGAAGAGAAATTGATAGCAGTGAATGTGACTCAATTCAATTTCAAATACTTTAAGGTACATCATTTACCTTGAAAACCACAAAAAACCAAATCAAAGCTGCAATCCTCTTCGCACCGTTTCCAGAGCCCATGCTTTCATCCAGACAGAAAGGTGCTTCTCTGACACAAGTGTCAACTTGCCCATACCTCTATACTGTAGTTGCAGTGGAACTTTGATCTGACACAGGTGTAAATTACACATAGTGAAACTGAAATAACCATCACAAGTGAAATTAACATGGTAGCATAGCCATACTTAAAGGCCGGCTTTACCGTGGGGAATATGAAACGCGTCACCTGGCCCAATTTTTTTTTTTTTTTTTTTTTTTTTTTCATTTTTTTTTTCTCTGGCTGTGAACAAGCAATTTCAAAAATTTCAACGGATTCGAAATTTAAGATTTTTTAAGAATTAATATATATTCATATTCCCTACGGTAAAGCCGGCCTTTAACCAAATCATGTGAACAGAGCTAAGTCTGTAACCACAAAAACACACATCCCCACATAAAGTGGGCCTGTATGCATAGACATACACTAAAACTGCCCAGAATGACAGTAGTGCAGTAATAGAAAATATACAGAGCAATACAACAAACATAGCAGATAAACAGAACCACTCACAAATGCATTGTGCTGCTAATTCAACTGAGTTCCAAAATCGTACAAGTTCCTGAGGAAGATATCTGCATATGTGAAAGGAAATATATATATGTAAATATATGTACGTACAATAAGGAGGAAAAGACTCAATAGTGTAGCCCAACACCACCATCAGGCTAGTGGGCCGTCATAAAATGTGGGAAAGCTAGAGAGGCGCCTCTATTTGTCTTGAACTCGGTGCAAAATTAGCAATCAAGGACTACGAGTATGAAGTTAAAATGAGAACGAGAGAGACCATTCAGATGCAACACACAGAAATGCAGTTATACATAAGAAAGGACGAATGTCCATATCCTCGTTGAGGCCCCTGGGTGACAGAGTATCCAGAGTGTAGATCCAAAAGAGTTCACGTCAAGAAGATTGTTGGGAGTATGCAGCATTTAATGAGTAACAGGCTTTTACACACACATCCACGATACAGTAGCCTGGTAAACCAGCTGGTCACGTGAACTCACATTTCATTTTGTTCTTCGTTCGGCTGGTTTATCAGGCTATCGCTACAGTAGGCCTGCCTTTATCACTAACAAGCAGATATATGACAGCTGTAAGCCATTTGGCCTTACAGACACCTGACCTTCATCATCCCTTTATCTTCTTCATCGACCGTTTAATGCCAGTGTCAGCAACAGATTAAAATATTGGTTATGATTTTAAAGATAATAAAATAGGTACCGTATTATAGCCTTGTTTATTAGCAGGTCTGACTAATATTTTCCAATATACAATTATAGTAGCAAATACCCTACTTATCATTTATTGGATATAATCATAGTAGTCTTTCAAGTTTTTCAAAACTCTACGTTGCCAAACAGTATGTAAGGTCAAGTGGGCAATCTCTGTCCCGCTGTCTGTTCTCTGTTTCAATAACCTCGCGTCACCAGGGATCATACTTGACAATGTTAAGAGATTGCTGAAGGCGAATGTATTAGTATTTCGCTTGCACCTGTGTTTACCCTTTTCGACACAAAATGGCCCCCGTGAGAAGGGTCTATTGTGTCTGGGTAAGAAGAGGAAGAATATTCCCTAAACTGTGAGAGGCAGCAATGTGCCGCAAGAAGAAGAAGAAGAAGAAGGAGGAGGAGGAGGAGGAGGAGGAGGAGGAGGAGAAGAAGAAGAAGAAGAAGAAGAAGAAGAAGAAGAAGAAGAAGAAGAAGAAGAAGAAGAAGAAGGAGGAGGAGGAGGAGGAGGAGGAGGAGGAGGAGGAGGAGGAGGAGGAGAAGAAGAAGAAGAAGAAGAAGAAGGAGGAGGAGGAGGAGGAGGAGGAGGAGGAGGAGGAGGAGGAGGAGGAGGAGGAGGAGGAGGAGGAGAAGAAGAAGAAGAAGAAGAAGAAGAAGAAGAAGAAGAAGAAGAAGAAGAAGAAGAAGAAGAAGAAGAAGAATTTCCATGTCATTAGCCTACTGGGCAACAGAGTGGCCTAGTTTTTACACAGACCATCCTTCAACTATGATCCAGTGTGGGCAAGCATCCACCTTACTGAAGAAGAGTCCTAATTGAGCTTTGAAGATTTGGCATAGTTATAGGCAAACATTTCTATATGTACTGTACTGAATGTGTGTACTTAGGTATGTTTAAAATTATGTTTGGAAAGGTTATGGACATTGATTTATGTTGGGGAGTTTTTGGCATTGGTCCAGACCTGTGAAGGCCCTACTACTGGGCAAGCAATTTAAAACCAGTCACATGACATTTTTTAAGTGGTGCAGTCGATTCTATAAGTGACTGTGTGTCCACCTGTTTGAGCATGAGATGTGCGCACAAGATTTAGCCTAGACCCCCCCCCCCCCCCCCCCCGCCACACACACACACACACACACACACACACGGCTCAAACACATGCACGCATCCCTGCACACACACACACACACACACGCGCGCGCGCGTGCACTGCACACACATGCGATTGCGCACGCCAGCACAGTGCCAGAGAGGAGTGAGGGAGGTGGAGAGAAGGGCTTGACCTGCGCAAACCTGCACCGCTTACTTCAACACCTGGGTGTGATTTTTTATTATTATTATTATCATGCAAGCACTTCCGATGCATTTCAAAATGACAAAATACTTCTCAGGTTTGTGTCAATTTATAGCTTTAATTAAGAAATACATTTTGATTTTGTCCTAAATGATCAAGCACATTGAGTCTTAGTCATTTGAGCATTTTAGAATTATTTATACATCTCATTCATAAACAGATATCAAATATACTGTCTCTATATTTTAGAACATTACATAATACAGTTTTATCATCATAGCACAGCAGATATCACCGATCCATTCTCCAGTGTTTGCTCTTCTCATCACAGTCAAGCATCTTGTGTCTGATTAATTCAAATGGAAAAGACAAGCACAAGAAATTATTCTGCAAAAGAAAAAAGAACAGATCATGAGCACAAATACAAGTCTGTTGTAAAGTTTACCATGCAAAAATAACTATATCTTACCTCTGCTTTATCGTGCTACAAAGCCTGGGTGGCCTTACTCATTTGGTTGAATAGGAACCTCTGTTTTGATCAGGGATGTTATATCTATAAACAAAACAAACATATTCGCTCATCATGTCTGCTTGCTGGCATGGATTCGAGAAGAGATGAACAGGTCTTGGGTTTAGCATCGTCATCTTGCTCAAAAACATACTCAAACATATTCCTCAACATTTCTCTACAACCAGGGGGGTATTCCATCAAGCTGGCTATGCCTGGCTCATTTAAGTTCCATCAACGTCGTCTGGCTTACATGAAATTCTGAATTCCAGCTCAGTAACCATGGTAACGTAATGCTGCCGAACTAGCCTGGCTTATCTCAATAAGCCTGGCTCATTTTCTGTCCCATCATCCTGGCTTATATGAATCCCTACTCAGTAATCATGGTAACTTATGACACGGCTGATTTCACTTGGGCTGATTTTCATTCAGATTTTCTAGTCAGCCTGTCTTTACTTAGCTGCGTTGATGGAATACCCCCATGCAGGTATATTGCCACTGCCCCAATTACACACAATGCATGTATGGGCCAGATGGTCTGACAATACTATTTCTAAAAACTGAGCAATAATATAATTAATTTCCCCTGTTCAGTGAGCAGTCGAAAGTTTTGTTTGCAGTGTACCAATGCTGTGACCTATTCTTTAGTGTACAGTATCATGTAATGTAAAATATATTTCCCTGATCTACTGTAATAATTAAAATGCAGAGTACATTTTCCTTGTTATCGTGTATCAATTACAGTAAGTGCTCTCTACAAACAGGTGTATTGTGTCACAATTAAACACAACAAAAAGGCATATATGAGCCACATGGTCTAAAAATAAAAAATATATACCGGTATATAATAATTGTGTTATTAGCTAATAGATGTAGTGGGATCTAATCATTATATATGAGAGCTGGAAAAGCAGATATCACAGCAAAATTCATGGGTGTTTTGGTAACAAGTTAGGAGTTGCTGTCTGTCTATCTCTCTCTCTCACACACACACACACACACACACACACACACACACACACACACCCACACACACACACGGTCACTAACCTTCAAAGTCGACGAAGATAATGAGGTCATCGTTTTTAAGGTAATTACGTCGCCTGAGGTCGAAGTGCTTGATGAAGCTGTCCCTGCCCCATGATTCCCCTCTGTAACAGTTACAAGAAGGGTCGAATGTCCCCACCTTGGCAGGGTTGTCCCACACCAACTTTCCATCTGCTGCTACAAGACACAAACAAGAGAGGTGATGTGAGAAGTGACCCTACTGTTTGAGAGATAGCATATTCATAACATCCACCACAGACTTGTTATTATTAAGGGACTGTCCGATATCTAGGTGGGGGTGAAAAATGGGGGAGGGAATTTAGATGTTATTTTGAGTAGCTATTGGGGAGGGCAAGGTAGGCTATTTTATTTTGAGAAGGGGGGCATTAAGCTTTTGTATTGTAGAGGGAGAGCAAAGCAAACTAAGTGCAGGTGTCAAAAGCAGGTAAACCCCTGTGGGATTAGTAAGAAAGTTGCTAAGAGGAGAGAGCGACGAGTTCTTGCAGAAGTGGTTTAAATGTACAGCGGGTAATTAGCCACTGCAATGAAAAATATAGCAAAATATAGCCCGATTAAGAACAGCAACTGAAACAAATTTTATTTTGGATTTTATTGGATATTTTGGATTTTATTGGATATTCAACTGACAGAATGTCTGTTGAATATCCAACCTATATGGCCACATATCAATGCTAACTCCAGTCCAAACCAAAACCTACATGTCAGATTGCGGTGAGTGATCTTTGAGTGTGGTACGGTAAATTAATGTACCCCTTGACTAGAACGTAGCCAAAATATTATGATAATAAACACTTTCAAAGCCGCGCCGTAACAAGATTATATATACTAGAAATATCGCGAGCTCATTTCTACCGCACTTGGGCTGCTCAACTACGAAGCGCATGCGCAGTTGAGCAAATGTGCGCCACGCGTGTTATCCAACCGTATTATAGAAGTGAGAAATAACGTGCCTCGCATGTACTGCATACTAGAAATCTACATTTCTCTCTCTGGAGAGGATGTGCCAGGGGCGGACGTTTTGTGACCAATCCCATGCCAACTCAAGTGTCGGGCTCGAGCCAGTGATCTCACTCTGTATGTGAGCAATTGTGATGTCACCAGTGATGTCATCGTGATTCCACTCAAGCAATTGTGATATTATCAGTGATGTCACTCAAGCAAAACCGGGCCGCCATATAGTAAGTAATAACCATACACTGTATTATTCTATTGCATCATATTGTGTAAGACTGCACTGGGCACACGAGAGCACTTACTGGTCTGCATATCAGTTGTGAGGCTGCGGGCGGAGGACATCCTCAGCTTAATGTCTGGGTCTTGGTCCATTACCACCATGGTGGCCTGTCTGTTTACTGCTGGCCACTGCATCATCACATCATTCTGTCCACTGAGCAAGTGGAAGTACAGCCCGGTGTACTGCCCTGTGTAGTCGCGCCAACCCGAGACGGGCGCGATGCGGACGCCGTAGGCGTAGCCTTCGGGGCTGTAGAAACGGGGGCTGTCGATGATCGTACTGGTGGTTGCAGTGTCCATGATCTTAGAGAAGTTCTGGATCCTCCACACGGCGTTGGGGCAGCGCGTCTCTGTCAGGCTGATGTCGTCGAATAAGATGGCGCCGGAGGATGCAGAGGGGTCACCGCGCACGCCCTGGAAAGCGTAGCGGAATTTCACCCCCACCTCTATAGGGACATGAGCGATCTTCCATGTGTGGTCAGAATCCGCTGGGGAACAAAGGGAAAAGAACAAAGTAACATTTGACGGGTCTTAAATGTGTGTATGTATATCTCAAATCCGGGAACAAGACCACACGCCTCAAAGCACACATTCAATTTCCTGCTCCACCCTACTCATATACATACACCTCTCCTCTCCAACATGTCTCAGTTATCTCATCCCACCCTCCCAACCCCTTGCTCTTCTCCTTCAGTACAGGAACCAGGGGGTTGTGATGGAGTCAAGAAGAGTCAGCGAGACAGCACCCCCACCCTGAGTCTCCATTCCCTGGTCCCCAGGGACAACCATCGTCCCAGACTCATTCGACCCCCCTCGATGATCCCCTAGTCTCTAACACCGATTCATCCCTCCTCCTCAATCACCCTTAGCATCCCACTACCCTCGACCCCTAACATCCTTCCACCCGTGATCCTTTCATCCCTCATTGCTTTTTACCCCCTTTTCTGTCAATAAATCATCTAAATACATTTGATTGATGGTAAATACATTTGATTGATGGTAAATACATTTGATTGATGGTATAGTGAAGTTAAAGTATTGGGACAGTGAGGTAAAGTTACTATAAAGTTTCTAGCTGTTTTAGCTATTTGACTTCTCTGTTGTTGTTTTTTATAGTTTGATTTGCACATACATTTTTTAAATGTATGTAATTGTAAACAAATGTACAAATCCGTATTTGCCAAGAATAGAACATGTATATTTAGGCAAGTTGCCGTAAGGCGCCTTTCCCAGGAGGTTGCTGTAAATAAGGTGTTCTTTGTCAACTTGCCCAGTTAATAAATACCATAAAAGGTGTGCATTTTCCTCATTTGGCGAACGGTGCCTGTGCCATCATCCACCTTAACCCAGATGACTAGCCTGTCCTTGGGCCCTCCAGTCATCTTGTAGAAGAACTGCAGACACTGGAGCTTCCTCTTGGGGTAGAGGGTCCGCGACTCCAGCAGAGCTGACTCCTGAGCATTCCCAATACCGGTGTTGAAGTACATGAAGTAACCAGCATCTGAAAATGCACAAACCAAACCTTTTTATGTCTATATGTCTATATGTCTATATGCAGGGCTGGCCAATAATATGATAATATGCACTGATGACAAAATATCACAGCATACCCCATATTTGAAGACAAATAAAATAAATGCATGGTCAGATGTGTCAGCTGTGTATTCTTCTGGCACATTGTGGATGACCTAAACATACTGTAATCTTAATGCAACTCAGACCTCTACATTGTCCCAGGAGTGTGTGATCCTCTTCCCCCACGGTGCTCTTGGTGTGGATCCAGTCAGCATCGTCGGTGGAGCTCTGGATCATGCCGCAGATGCTGGCGTACTCAAAGGAACACTGGTCCAGCAGGGTGAGAGGGCCGGCTGCGAGGAGGAGGAGGATGATGAGCATGATGCACAGTTGGCACCGTTGACAGAGAGACAGGAAAGATGGGAGAGAGAGAGAGAAGAACGACATGCAACAAGGTTCCTGGGCCATATTCAAATTTGATATTGAAATTCTTTCTTAATTGTAAAATAAAAAAAATAAAAACAAAGAAGTGTGAACTATTTTTATATGATGATTTTCTTCTATGTGTGTGTTGAATCCTACTTCCTAGAAACTAAATCTCAACATTTTATGCTAATTCATGCATATAGAGTGGCGGGGGTGGGGCTGGGGGGGCAATTATTTTTCCTGCGTTTTTTTTTTTTTCCCCGATGTATGTTTTTTCTTTCTTGTTCTTTCTTTCTTTTCTTGTGTCTGAGCTTGTTTGTCTTGTTTGTATATTGTTGTATAAAAAATCAAAATAAAATATTGAAACAAAAATATATATCCTGGGGGGCCACATGAGAAACCCAAATTGTTGCTGGGGGCCAAAACAAATATGCCGTAACCTCTAATTTTATCACTAGATTAAATAATAGAAAACATACTGTGCACTTATTCTTCAGCACTTTGTATTGAAGATCACTTCAAACAGTCATTTTAGCATCTCATTAGAATTTTTGAGCTTCATAATTAAAGCGGTGTGGTTTGTCTTAGACCTCCCGGGCCAGGCAGAACCATCATGAGGGCCCGGGCCAGGCAGAACCATCATGAGGTAGACCTCCCGGGCCAGGCAGAACCATCATGAGGGCCGGCAGAACCATCATGAGGGCCGGTTCTGGCCCCTGAGCCGCATAATGCCCAGGTGTGATATAGAGTATGTCACAGTTGACATAATATTACTTTCTGCACATCATCACTGTTGGGTGAAAAACTTTAACCTAAAAAAATGTCAGCCTTTCAGGATCTTAAGAAAAGTAGCCTTAGCTTGATGCCAATGCATTTGTGATATTATCCAATTTCAAAAGGCCAAGAGGTCAGAGCATTTCTCGAACCCTGTTCAATTTGAGAGAAAACGTGAATATCACTGGAGTTAAAGAGCATGGTGCAGGTTGGAGACCACCCCCCCCCCCCCACCCCCCATTCAACCTGTGTTTCGACTAGTTTTTGTAACCAGCAGGGGGCACTGGTCCATTTCATGGAACTAACACTTGGGATGTCACAGGGATGCAAACTAGTCACTTTTAGGTGACTGTCACCTTTTTTCACTCTCTGTGACTTTGCATCCCTGTGTCAGCCCCAGCAGAACATTCTCCTCTTGTGATGTCACTCCAGTTGTTATGTCACACGACCACCTTTTCCTCCATATTTATACCCTGGGGGCCTGTGGGGGGGGGGGGAGTATTGTGATGATTATATCATGATTATATCACTGTAATCATGAGCCCAAAATGTAAATTCATATTTTTTTTACCTGCACCATGCTCTTTAAGTGGTTTTCACAGTGTTATCACATTCTGAGATTATAATAAAACTCAGAAGTGGTCTATTCTGGGGACAGATTTCTAAATCGGTATGAAGCTCATGCTCCGAGTCCTTCAGACGTGATCTCTGGCCAGGAAACCAGCCCAATGGTATTTGATGTGAAGCATGGGTAAAACAGGAAATGTGCCATCACAACCTATACTTACAGCAGTTGTACATCCGGTTAAGCCTGAGGGTGTCCATCTTACTGAAGTCGAGATACTGGCCAATGATGTTGTAGAACTCAGGGATTTTGGTGGTGATGGTGGGGATGGATTCATTCTTGTTGAAGGCGAAGGGCCGGTAATGCATGACAGACTCATAGTCGTATGCTGTGTTTTGATCTGTGATGAAGTCGTCGTTGTATTTGTTGAAGTTATGCTCAAGTCCTGAGGAAAATGTTCAAGACAGAGTGCTCATGGTTATTCTGTCTCAATAACATTCATTTTTAGTTACAGTATTGTTTCATAGCATTTAAAAAAAAAAAAAAAAAAAAAAAGCCAAATTATTTTATATATTTGTATAAAGACTAGAAATACCAGCTCGCGGTTGTATGCCTCTGCCAACAAGTCGCAGTCTACATCCATGTCTGTCCAAACTCATACAAGCACAAGTACCTTGAAGGCCACGGCATAGTGATGTGGCCATTCAGCCTTATGGCACTTTAATCAATGTTTGGGGGTACCTCAACAACACGGCTAATCATTTTCAACATGGAAAATGATCCTACCCCTACCCATAAACCACCCACCAGCCACTCCCCTACCCACCCCTCGAACCCTGACTCTCTAATACCTTCGTATCCCTAGCTACGGACCATTTCTCCTAGCCCCACCCCTTACTGATCACACCCCCTCCCACCACCTACATCCCCCTAGCCATTCCCTCTACCGACCCCTCGAACCCACGACTCTCTACGACCTTCCTATGGCCCCTTTTACCAAGCCCTGCCACCCTTCCTTGATGGAACGGACAGACATGCGGTCACAGTGAAGTTTTACCTTTCACTACCAAAATCTAATCAGTTCATCCTTGAGTCTAAGTGGATCTAAGAAATTCCCTCAAGGCGTTCCTGAGATATCACGTTAACGAGCATGAAATGGGCGGTCGTGAGGTCACAATGACCTTGACCTTTGACCTCTGAACACCAAAATGTAATCAGTTCATCCTTGAATCCAAGTGGACGTTTGAGCCAAATTTGAAGAAATTCCGTCAAGGCGTTCCTGAGATATCGCGTTAGCGAACATCGGACGGATGTGCGTACATTCGGCAACCTGGAAGCATAATGGCTCCGGCCACCTCTGTCGCCAAGCGGAGGCATAAAAATGATGGATCATTGAGTTACTGCACATACCTGGTGTAACCTGATCCAGGTGGATGTTTACGTACTCACATACCTGGGGCCTGTACTACAAAGCAAGATTAGTGGTTTAGCGAGGTAACTTCAGGTTTAAACCTGGTTTAGCCGTACTACAAAGCAAGTTCACTTCTTACCGACATATATTTCCATAGCAACTTATGCTTCACACTTAACCTGGTCCACAGCAGGTTAAGTTGCAAGGATAAGATTAGACCTTAGATACACCGCCCACGAACCAATCGAATCAGCAGTTTGGAAAAATGGCCAACCCCTTTCTGGACTAGTTTCCCATCAAGGAAGGAGCACGAATTGTAATTTTGAATTAATCAAGGACTAAAGCCTTGCACTTGTTGCAGGCTACATTTTAATTAAGCCCTACTTACCACTTTGGAATATGTTTTTATATATTAATTTTTGTGCTCTCAAGTAGCCTAGATATGTTGTTTGACCCCGCTGATCGATTGCAGCTGAATAGTGAGTGGAGAAATATCACTAAACCGGCATAAAAAGGTTACATAAACGTCTCCAAATCGCACGGTGCCGTGTGCACAACGGAGCTGAGACTGACGTTGGGTTGGAATTGAAATGGTCATAGCCTACATGCTAGAATAGCCTACTACATCTAAGCAATTTAATATGGGATCACCTGCACACAGGCGATCCCATATTAAGATGATTCATATCTAGGCTACTCCTGCATTTTGCAGCTGCGTGTTGCTTTTGGCCTGTATGATGTGATTGAACTTCATATTTCCAGCATCATTATATGAAATATGGAGATATGCGACTCTGCTGACAATAGCCTATAGCCTATATGTGACCACGAAATAGGCTATTTTTTATAAATGAAATCTATGCCCGCACGTATACCGTGTCAATTCAGTTCAGAAGCATTTATTTTATTTTATTATCATTCTTTTTTTTATTGATTAGCCTATAGGAATTATTCAATGAGTGCGACTAAACACATCATGAGATCATTTATTCATTGAGCCTAAATGGTCTATAGCCTACATACGGATTTTGGACTGAGATAGATTACACATTGCTTCCACAAAAGACTGTAGATAGAGAGCTGTCGATAGCCTACGAAACCGCTCTTCAAAGAAATTACTGGTGTGGATAAAAGTGGTCACTTTAGACAGTCATTTCGGGAACAGACTAATAATATCCAACGCAGATTTTTATTTGCGGATTCATTCAATGAGGAAATCGGCGTGTCTGGCGCTTTGGTGGCGAAATCAAGCAAGCTGAATAACTTATGCATTTAGACAATCTGCAATTGTTTGCCAGCCCTCCTTTCGCCGCTTATTATGTGCAACAGTGTTGCCCTTTGTTTTTATTAGATGTTTAAAAACCTCATATTTCGTGAATATGAGTGTTTGCTCCTCAAGCGAGAAATATGTGGCTCTGCTGCTGCTGCTGCTGCTGCCAGTCAGACGCAGCCGATGACGTGTTTGGCGTCTCCATGTTGTGATTGGTCAGACGTCGGAGAGAACGCCCTTTTTATGTGCACGAGCTTGTGTGCACGGGCATTTTCATGTGCACGAGCTGGAGGCTCGATTAGAAAAACCTGGTTCCACTAAACTAGTGGCAAACGAGGTTCGTAGTACAAGTTAACTACAATCGAGCTGATCTGGTTTAGACAAACCAGATCAAGGGACAGATCCTGGATCTTCTTATACAACATTCTTAGTACAGGCCCCTGGTGTAACCTGATCCAGGTGGATGTTTACGTAGTCACATACCAGTAGCCTGTACTACGAAGCTAGTTTAATGCCTTATCCGAGTAAGTTTGAGTTTAAACCTGGTTTAGCCGTACTACAAAGCAAGTTAACTTTCAATCACCATGGCAACTGACGCTGCAAAGCTAACCTGGTCGCGACCAGGTTAGCTTCAGAGGATAAGATCAAAATCCATGAGAGACCCATATAATCGGCTCTCTGGAGTCACTCACCATTCATAAGATCGCCATATGAAAAATAGATTGCAGTCAACTGAGAATAGAACAAGCAAAACATTTGTGGCTCTGTAGGCTACAGTACATAATTAAATTAAGCCTACTTACCACTTTATGTCTTAACAGCTCAACGATGCGTGGAGAAATCACTATTAATCACCGCGGCGCATATCATGAACGGACCCTCAAATGGAGTGAGGGTGATATTCTCCTACATGCCAGAAAAGCCTATACATATAATATACTGTAGATATGGGATAAATATGGGATAGCCCCAATACTAAATATGCAGGCTATTCTTGCATCTTTCAGCTGGAACTGTGTCCTGTAGGCTGTATGCCAATATATGAGCAAAAATAGGCTAGTTTTTATCAATGATAACTATGCCCGCATCGTCTCAATTCAGTTCAGCAGTTTTCTCTTTTATAGTAGGCTATTAGGCTTTATACTAGGCTATTTTATATATGAATTATTCGATCAGTGCAACCACACACATGAGTGATAGAGATCATTATTCATTGAGCATGCGTTTCTAAATCTATGGTCTAAATAGGCTTACAGATTGTGGAAATGTATAGACTGAGATTACACATTTACATTTGTTGCTGCTGTATCAATGCAGCTGTATCAGACAGAAATCGCTGATCAAAGTAAATCAAATGACTGATGTGAATACAAGCTGCTGCTTTAGACAGCCCTTCAGCAGACTATCCAACGCGGATTTTCATTCTGACATTAAATCGCGGATACATTAAATATCCGCTAAAACTCTGATCATGCACTGCGCTTTCATTGAACGAGGAAATGGGTGTGGAAATGGGTGTGGGCGTGCCGTGGATCAACTCAGCTGTTCATAATGTGATTGGCTAGCGCACCTCTTTCGCGTGGACGCGCGCCTGTGCACGAGCGAAAAACGTGCGCGTGCACAGGCAGATCCCAGCTTCAGTTATCGACTAGAAAACCAGCGTCGTAGTATCCTTAAACTAGATAGCTTTGATCCTGTTCAGTCAAACCAGATCAAAGTGACAGATCGCGGGTCTGTTAAGACAGCTTCGTAGTACAGGGTACTGGTGTAACCTGATCCAGGTGGATGTTTACGTAGTCACATACCTGGTGTAACCTGATCCAGGTGGATGTTTACGTAGTCACATACCTGGTGTAACCTGATCCAGGTGGATGTTTACGTAGTCACATACCTGGTGTAACCTGATCCAGGTGGATGTTTACGTAGTCACATACCTGGTGTAACCTGATCCAGGTGGATGTTTACGTAGTCACATACCTGGTGTAACCTGATCCAGGTGGATGTTTACGTAGTCGTCCCTGTCAGTGCGGGACTGTTCGTGGTAAAAGCCCAGTGCGTGAAGTAGCTCATGCTCAATCACAGCCTTGTGGTCACAGCCTGACCCCAAAGACAGAATCTGACCCGTCTGCTGGTCACCGACCCTGGAATAGCACCTGAGACGGACCCGATGGAAGCAGTTGATTAAAGATGTGATCAGAACAATGTAAACAAAGGGGTACGGGGGTCAGTAAAAGAGCTGTCTTCAAAAATATTTTTCAAAAACGAATGTCCAGAAAAAATTAAGTAAACTGGAAAATAAACATTCTTAGATACACAATAGATACAAGAGTCATTGTAGATAAAGTGTGAAATCCAACTAAAGGCATAGTTTGAAACTATGTTGTTGATTCATATTGAGATGATTAATTAATGTTTTTGGATGATTTGGCTAAAATATGTAATGTTGTGCACAGTGATACGTAGACATATCACATAAAGTAATTTGCATAGCAACAGATTAGTCCTTCTCAGCACAAAACACAATAAAAGCAAGTGTCAAGACCAGTGCCATACCCCCCTCTCTTTTCAAATTTGATGTAGGTCTTCTCTCCCTCATAAGGCTTGAAGTCAATGCAGGACTTCAGTCGGTACATCTCAAACGCCTGGTGGACGCAGCCCTTGGCATTCAGATCTGAGGAGCGAGACAAACAACCACAACAGTATAAGGGCCGGTACACATGCCGCTTATGTTGCGCGCTCGAATCCATTCACGGCAATAGAGGCGTGCGGCAGATGCGCGCAAACGCGAGGTCGACGCAGTCTTTTTTCGACTGCGACCAATAAGGCGCACTGAAATAAAAACATCTCAACTTTTTGGAATGCCGCAAGCACCCCTCGTGAGCGTTAGCACTGTTTTCTGTTTCTGAGAGCTTCATGTGAATGGGCCCTAACTGGGGGTTAGGGTGCCATAGAGACAACTGATCTCCACTTGCTTACTCAATGTAAGCTGCTCTGGATATATAAGCATCTATAAAATGTTGATCATGTAAATGTAAACTATCAAATGGCTTAATACAAACATCTAAGGCACACTGTATCGTAACCCTGGGCCAGTGTTTTATGTACATATTGTTGGAGAAAAATATAAGTTCCATGGGCATTTCCTAATCAATAAGCTAATAGTTGCATACGCATAATTAATGCTATAAGCTAACATGACATGACATCTCACACATATAGATTCACCCGTGGCATTGAGGACTACTCTCTTTTGCTGAGACCTTGGGCAGTGCATCGTGTCCAATAACAACTGATAACTCGCTGTCAGACTGAGACGCACACACATTTCCAAGAGATCATCCCATTCCTCTCCCCCCTCTTTCCTCAGCCTCTCTGAGTATAAAGCAAACTGTCAGTCATCACTGAATATTGGGACTCTGTATGACATATCAGATGTATACGTTGAGATTCAGTCTCTTCTATAACACAGTGTATAGGAGAATGTATGGTAATAAATATACTTTTATAAGACATCTTTCTGGCTCCTGGCTTCAGTTTATTTGGTTTATATTAGCTGTTACGTATATTACATTAGCGGATGAGGAGTGGTAATTCCATTCTGTAACACATATGATGGTGAGTTTCTACAGTAAATACAGCATGTTATTCAGAGTGTAGTCACTACCCAATTGGGGGGGGGGGGGAGACTCACCCAGGTCATCACCCAGAATGTAGGGAATGGGAAACTTCCATCTGTAGACTTTGTCGACCAGGGCATTGCGTCCTTCCTGTAATGCAGTAAGGGGAAATGATCTTGATGGAGGCTAATATGACCCACAATCAAAAGCTGATAATCTTGTTACAAGACAAATTGTCAGTTATCTGAAATCCATATGGGATTGTAGATAGGCAACAGCCAAATGAACCTAGACATGTCGTAAACTATGGCAATGAAACAAAGTTGCCATGAAGACAATGAAGGAACAATCTATGAAGATTAAAAGAGAGCATGAAGATAGCATTTCTCTGAAAACAAGCAGCAAACATAATCTCCATCATAGTGCAACTCACTGGGAGTAAAATGTCTCCTTCAATCAGGTTGGCATCTGAACCTGTTTGCAAAGAACAAATTCTAACTGTTATTTGAAGAATAACTGAATGTCTTATCAGGTCCTAGTACAGGGGTTTTCAAAGTGGGAGGCGGGCCTCCCCAGGGGGGCTCCAAGCAGTTTCAGGGGAGGCTCAGTGAATGAAAGTGAAAAAATATTACATTAGTGAGGGGTCACATAGAATAGCCTAAATGTGTGTGATTTGGTTAAAGGGATAGTTGTAGTTTTGAGGAACCTTTTTTATGTATTTGGGGTAGTCTGTAGTATGTCAAACAGCAATATCAGGCTATCTTGGCACAATTGTTGAGTGTGTATGGGATCAAATAACATAATCATGATCCCATCGGCATCCAGGAATTGAGCAGGGGGGTGGGGGGGGGGAAGGTGTACCTTTCTCCAAGCTTTGTCTAGGGGGAGACACACAGTCTCAGACTTTGAAAACGCCTGGCATACAGTAAATACAACATTATTAAAGCATTAAAACACTAAAATATTGTAGCTCACCCAGGTTTTGCAGGGGGTTCTCATCCTCCCGATTCTCATATATCTCTGCAATGAAAAAACACACATGGCTCAGCTTCATTTTACAGCAGACCAACAACTGTTATTTATTTTTGGAACGACAATTATTTGACATACCATGTACTTCATGGGACACAGGTATCTGGATAAAACAAAAAAACAGTGCTAACTTATAGAATTTTTCTACAGAACTTCCATGGGTACAATTAACAAACAGCCTACATAGGAATAGGAGGTGTGCTAATCTAATGTATCTGATAATGTATCACTTATATAATGTATCAAATTAATGAATAAACTAGTGCCAAACATGGGTAAATGGTAAATGGTAAATGGACTGCATTTATATAGCGCTTTTATCCAAAGCGCTTTACAATGTGCCTACATTCACCCATTCACACACCGAAGGCGGCCAGCTGCCACGCAGGGTGCTGGCACAGCCATCGGGAGCAATTCGGGCTTCAGTGTCTTGCCCAAGGATACTTCGACATGCGGACTGGAGGAGCCGGGGATCGAACCACCGACCTTCTGATTAGTGGACGACCCGCTCTACCTCCTGAGCCACAGCCGCCCCTGGGCAGAGTTAATGGGTGAGTGGGGGTGCAAGGCGCCCCAGTAAAAAAACTACTCATATATCATCTTTGCAACAAAAAAAACGCCTTCAAAACCCACCTTTTCACTGTTGATTTTGACCTATAATCTTTTTCTCTCTCTCATCTATTTTAATATTTTCTCTCTTTATTAAAGTTGCTTTATGCTGTGTTTGTAAAGTGTCTTTGAGCACGGTCAAAAGCAACAGTGAACAGTGAAGCGCTATATAATATAAATGTACGTTACATGTAAATGTAGTGTACATCATTACATTACTAAACATACAATAATGAGTATTAATGTTCTGTAATTCTACTCATATTCTGATATTTCTTATATTTCCATTCTTATACTTTAATTAAACAATAATTACAATAATTACTCCTCTCTGATTAATAACACTAACAATAATAATAATATAACAATAATAATGCTTTTATTATTATTAGTAGTAGTAGTAGTAGTAGCAGCAGCAGCAGCTTATTATTATTATTATTAATACTTTATTATTCAGAGACTAATTGTTGTAATTATTGTACAATAATAATTCCTCTAAATCTGGTTTAAAAAAAACAGACAGAATTTTTCTAGCCAAAGTTGCCCTGTCTGGTGGCCCCCCCAAGGATAAAAGTCAAACTCCACCTATGGTGCCAAATTTAATTTACTGCAGAAATTAAATACTCACAGTGTATGAAGTGGCCAGAGCCACTAGTCCAGACCATAACAGTAGCCTCTGCATCATCAACCTGTTGAACGTTGCCACGAAAATGTTCCTTCTTTGGTTTAAGTGTGCACATAGACAAGATGGGAACTTTAGCCCTTGATAAAGTTTATGCCAGCTATAAAGTGTAACTGAGGGACCTTGACATGACAATGTTACTGATAGGTGAGCTGGTTTATGAGGAGAGTTTGTACATGTGGACCAGGTTAAGTGTTTATGAGCAATAATACACCAAATTTGAGAAGAGTCCTGCCATAAAGGAGAGACACAAGACACAGAGAGTCTAATAACAGTGTGGCTTCCACGCTGTTCTTGGATGCAATGTGGATGCAGGGGAATGTGGTTGTGGCTCGTTGTTTGCGCGTGTTGGAGGAATTGCTGTTCACGTTGTCAGTAGAGCCGCAGTAGCCAGGGGATCGGCGCTCTCACCGGGGAGGACAGAGCACCCTTTGCCCAGCCGATCTCGCTGCTTCCCGGCCAGGGGCTGTGGAGGGTAGCGACATCGTGGGTGCCGATTTTTCTGGGATGCTTGTTGTGTGCGAGCCAATTGCACATTCCTTTGCATCTACATTAAACTAAGATACTTTTTTTTTGCATGGTTAATTGCACGTAACATTCCTGGTGGGCTTAGAATCGAGTGCTGTTTGATACCCGGTGGTGCATCGGGCACGTGACATCATGCACATAGCAGCATGAGCTGTGATTGGTCTACATTTGTGGGGACAGACAGACAGACAGACCCTGTTCTAGACGGGTCGGCTTGTGGCCACGCCCTAAAAAGGGAGCAATCACTCCTCTAGAAAGTGGTCGGTTTGAACAGTAGACCAGCTGGGAAATTCTGGGCAGGGGATGTGAATAAGAGAGACTCACCTCTCCCTCAACAACAGCTACTGTCAAGGTGTCCATGAGCAAGGCACATCGTCCTCAACTGGTCCATTAGCACTGCTCACTGGCCAGTTGTAGAGGACTGTGGCTATACTGGGCACATCTGTAAATGAGAGGCAGGGCGATACTCAAAACAAGCAGCAAAAAAAAGGTCTGTATTGATTAAGCAACACTATCACATCACGAGAATATAGCAGTGATAGGTCTTTCCAGTGAATATTTGTGAACTAATACAAACAACTGCTGTACTTTTACTGCCACCTTCTGGTGAGAGGTGAGCAAGTCCTAGCTAAATGCAATACAAGCTCTATAGTCTAGGGAAAATAAGGTTTGACCTTAAACTAATTGCAACAGAATTTATTTTCATATTTTTATGTTTATATTGATGACCGAAACACTATATTAAAAATCCCAGAAAATCCCATTGGTGGAAATATGTTAAAATTACATTTTTTCAAAATGGCTGCCATTATTAAAATGTTGGCCATATCTTGACTCCAACTAGACCTAGAATTACAAATTTGGTGTCTATTTCCACATTTTTGGGGGCAAGGAATCCACAGAAATGGTTGTTGAGTCTCTAAGTAGAACAGATTTTTATTTTCTCATGTAAGTATGTAGACAGGTCAACATGTCATACAACATGTCATTTCTCACAATGTTAGCTACAACTTCGTATTTGTTAATCATACACATTTTGGGTGATACCCATTACCCTTGAGCATATTGAAGTGCTTGCCATTGAAAAAAAAAGTTTGTTGTTTCATATTTCCAATTAAAAATGTGTTACGGTAATGAATTTATTCCCTCACAGTGTCTCTAAAAGTGTCTGGAAATACATAAAAAATGAGCACATCTATCTATCTAAGGGAGCTAGGGCTCTGTTTGTCTGTTTGTCTGTCCGTCCCACTGATGACATCATCTCGAGCAATTGTGATGCCATCAGTGATGTCAGTCGAGCAATTGTGATGTCATCAGTGATGTCATAAATCCTTCCTGGCTCACCCTACTGTATATAAGTGGAAGCAGTGTGTCCGCAAGCATCCAGTCCCATAAAACACCACCAGCAAGCATCCAGTCTGTCCATAAGACGAAAAAGCAGCTCCTGCTGGTACATCAGTTGTGTGACCCCACAGACCTGCAGCGTAGGACCGAAGAGATACAAACTCCCCAGGTGGCTATTAATCGCTCAGCCTCCCTCTCCATCTAACATCAACTCCATCAGTACCTCATCCACTCTACAACAGTGAGGCAACAGGCAAGTAACTACCGGTACTACTTTTGTTTGTGAATATACTGATTCCTACTTGTATTGTTGTGAGATGCCTCGCAACAAAAAACGGAATCAGATGATGAAAAAGCTACATGCTGCAAAGAAATCTGAACCTGCTTTGAATCCCTTAGTTTTAGCTATGCAATGTTCTAAGCAGACTGGATGGCATGCAGCAGAAGCAGATGATAGAACGCTCATCCATAAGAGACTTGAGACTTGACTTGGACTTGTGACCAAAGACGTGAGACTTGACTTGGAGTATAGCTAAAAGACTTCAGCCTTGACTTGGGGACTCTAGCTCAAAGCCTTGAGACTTGCCCGGCCACGACCCATTGCTGCGCAGCAGTTATAATTGTTTATTTATGTTTGTTTATTGTTTATTTGCACAAAGAAAATTAATAACAACAGATAGTACCTTAGAAAGTATCTTAATTAGCTATTATTAAGCTATACCTATTAGTAAGCTATTAGCTAACTAGTAAGTGCTTATTAAGCTAGCCTACTTTGAATGGTAACACACAAAGACTGTCATTGGTAACAGACGATAAATGGCGGTCAACTTATCCATAACCTTCGGATATGGAGAATACTTAGCCTACCTGTCCACGCGTCTGCATGTTTGAGCTACAACTTGCGCTGTGCCTTGCCAAAATCAAATTGCCTCCAATGCGAAGCAGCTGCTTATGCGAGCTGCAGGGCTAGCTCAGCGAGCTGCAAGGCAGGCGAACTCGCATAGGGTGCAAGATGCCTAGTGGATTATAATTTCAATTTGAATGGTGAAATTAGATCCTACTTGATATCTTTGAGTTTTGCTATGAGTTGTACCATGTTCATGAGAATCACACACCTGTGGCATTCTCAATCCTCCCATAGGACATGGATGAAAGGCCAGGGGGTCTCTGATTTCGGATATTGATGTGTCCAACTGCTGCTATGTCACAGCTATCAGAGGTACTGGTTTGGCTCTCTGGTGTAACTCCAGCTATAATGCCCATAACATGGAATGTGTTGTGGCCATCAATGGTTCTGATGTTATGGTCCAATAAGTGGGCGGGCGGTGTGTGTGCCATGATTGTGATGTCACGATTGTCATGTATCAGTGATGTCATCAGTGATGTCACTTGAGCAATTGTGATGTCATCAGTGATGTCACTTGAGTAATTGTGATGTCATCAGTGATGTCAATCGAGCAATTGTGATGTCATCAGTGATGTCACTTGAGTAATTGTGATGTCATCAGTGATGTCACTTGAGCAATTGTGATGTCATCAGTGATGTCACTTGAGCAATTGTGATGTCATCAGTGATGTCACTCGAGCAATTGTGATGTCATCAGTGATGTCACTCGAGCAATTGTGATGTCATCAGTGATGTAATAAATCCTTCTGTGGTGTTTTATGGCAGTTGGCATCCTTTATGTTGCATTACCGCCTGGCTGAGGCTTTATAAGTGGTTGGAGTATAAGTAGGGAGAAGAGCACAAGTGGTATGCTACATCATCTCCAGAGTAAGTGTTTATTGTTTATTTATGTTTGTTTATTGTTTATTTGCACAAAGAAAATGAATAACAGATAGTACAAGTATCTTAATAAGCTATTATTAAGCTATACCTATTATAGCTAACTAGTAAGTGCTTAATAAGCTAGCCTACTTTGAATGGTAACAGACAATGACTGTCATTGGTAACAGACAATAAATGGCGGTCAACTTACCCATAACCTTCGGATATGGAGACTTAGCCTACCTGTCCACTCGTCTGCATGTTTGAGCTACAACTTGCGCTGTGCCTTGCCAAAATCAAATTGCCTCCAATGCGAAGCAGCTGCTTATGCGAGCTGCAGGGCTAGCTCAGCGAGCTGCAAGGCAGGCGAACTCGCATAGGGTGCAAGATGCCTAGTGGATTATAATTTCAATTTGAATGGTGAAATTAGATCCTACTTGATATCTTTGAGTTTTGCTATGAGTTGTACCATGTTCATGAGAATCACACACCTGTGGCATTCTCAATCCTCCCATAGGACATGGATGAAAGGCCAGGGGGTCTCTGATTTCGGATATTGATGTGTCCAACTGCTGCTATGTCACAGCTATCAGAGGTACTGGTTTGGCTCTCTGGTGTAACTCCAGCTATAATGCCCATAACATGGAATGTGTTGTGGCCATCAATGGTTCTGATGTTATGGTCCAATAAGTGGGCGGGCGGTGTGTGTGCCATGATTGTGATGTCACGATTGTCATGTATCAGTGATGTCATCAGTGATGTCACTTGAGCAATTGTGATGTCATCAGTGATGTCACTTGAGTAATTGTGATGTCATCAGTGATGTCACTCGAGCAATTGTGATGTCATCAGTGATGTCACTTGAGTAATTGTGATGTCATCAGTGATGTCACTTGAGCAATTGTGATGTCATCAGTGATGTCACTTGAGCAATTGTGATGTCATCAGTGATGTCACTCGAGCAATTGTGATGTCATCAGTGATGTCACTCGAGCAATTGTGATGTCATCAGTGATGTAATAAATCCTTCTGTGGTGTTTTATGGCAGTTGGCATCCTTTATGTTGCATTACCGCCTGGCTGAGGCTTTATAAGTGGTTGGAGTATAAGTAGGGAGAAGAGCACAAGTGGTATGCTACATCATCTCCAGAGTAAGTGTTTATTGTTTATTTATGTTTGTTTATTGTTTATTTGCACAAAGAAAATGAATAACAGATAGTACAAGTATCTTAATAAGCTATTATTAAGCTATACCTATTATAGCTAACTAGTAAGTGCTTAATAAGCTAGCCTACTTTGAATGGTAACAGACAATGACTGTCATTGGTAACAGACAATAAATGGCGGTCAACTTACCCATAACCTTCGGATATGGAGACTTAGCCTACCTGTCCACTCGTCTGCATGTTTGAGCTACAACTTGCGCTGTGCCTTGCCGAAATCAAATTGCCTCCAATGCGAGACTCGTGAATGACATGACTATGAAGTTATGGTTTGCGATGGCTGTCTGAGGGAACAAGATGTGCATGAAAACTCACCCTTTTCCACTAACTATTAGAACATATTAGCCACACTTACATTTTTTATGTTTTGTTTTGTTATGTTACAGTATGTTTGGTAGAGCTTTTCCCTAGCCCCACCCCTTTCCTGACCACACCCCCTCCCACCTCCCACATACACTCCCCCCCGATACACCTGTCCATGCCCCCTACCCACCTCTCGAATCCAGACTCTCTACGACCTTCCTATCCCTAGCAACGGACTCTTTTCCCTAGCCCCACCCCCTCCATTGAGCCGACCTGGATCAGATCCGCTCCAAAATGTAATGGGTTCTTCCTTGGCCCATGCTACACCCGTCCACCAAGTTTCATGAAAATCGGCCCAGTAGTTTTGCCGTAATCCTCCTGCTAACAGACAAACGGTCAGACAAACAGCACCGAAAACATCACCTCCTTTGTGGAGACAATGCCAATTTTGAGAATGTTCCACTACTGGGATTTTCTGGGATTTTCAGTATGTTAAATTGGAAGGTTTCAAGAGCTGAATACAACACAAATAATTTGTGTTGCAATTTGTTTAAGGTTGGGTCATTTTTTCTCACAGATTCCCTAGACTCAGTACTACTTCTACTCTTACCAACATTGGTATAGCAAGGCCAAAAGGATGAAAAGGTGGAAAAATACTTCTAGATTTCCAACAGATTGACTGAGATGCTTCCACTGTTGTGAATATCTGTCCCAAAGAAAGAAATATAGCCTACTGGATAAAAAACTGATCAGGATACATAGCCTACAGGTCCATTGGGAGCGAACGTCCAAAAGATTTTAGAAGATGCAACCGATATGTATCACATATACTGTCATGAATCTGGTCTATGTAGCATTGGCGTGAACCAAAAAAGAAAAAGAAAGCTTTAATCAGTCTTTAAAAATATTCAGATGTTTTTATTTGAAATATAAATACTTGTGGTCAACTGGCATAAGCCTAGTATCAAGTTTTTGTGAATTCTCAATTATGGACAGATGAACACCGATACCAAAATAGATTTTTTTTAAACAATCCAGACACATTGGAAAGAGGGTGGTCAGTAGCCTACTAGAAACAATGGAACACTAGGCATCGAGCGCGTGTGCGTTTACATCCATCAGTCTTATGACATCACTGATGACATCAGCATTGTCGTATGACATCATCAGTGACTTATGACATCACTGATGACATCAGTGATGTCACAATGCACAATTGCTCAAGTGACATCACTGATTAGTGGGACAAAAATGGAAACAGAGAGAGAACAGAGAAACATTGCCCACATGCCCATTATTTTATAATAAGGAAGGATAATATAGCTTTACAGATCAGCTGGAATATCTGTATTTTCTGAATTCTCCTCTTCTCGTCTGTTTGAATAAGGGAGCAAACTACGAAAAAACATCTCACCTGCCCTGTGCCAATACTTCATCGTTGTCACCATTCATTGTCATCATCACAGCCCATCTGCTTTTTCTCTTCTGTCAGGCCCTTCGTATGCTGCAGTTGTGGTTGAAGACGAAATAAGGGGAGAAGAGGGCAGCAGCAGTGAACTCGTCGGGTGAGGTAGGTTTGAGCCGGGTTGCTTCCAGCAGAGCTTCATGTCTAACGTTAGCTAGCTAGCTACGGCTACGCTAGCAACTCAAACGTCAGCTAGCTAAGGTAGCTTAGCAGCATATTCTTGAAATTCGAAGAGATATCTAGCTTTTCATAACTAACTATTTTCCATAACTATTTGTAGGATTCGTTTTGTACAAATGAAAATGAAGACTTCAGGTGGAACGTTGATATAGGCCCTTTGCACGCATGTGCAGCACGACGAGGTGGCCGAGTGGTTAAGGCGATGGACTGCTAATCCATTGTGCTCTGCACGCGTGGGTTCGAATCCCATCCTCGTCGAATTATTTTTCTTTTGACACAAATTTACCTTATTATGACATAAAATACACCGTTGGGATAAATACTCATTTGTGCATTTAGTTGTTGTGTTGCTGCTAATTTGCCCAGCATTCCTCTTCACAAATGTGTGAAGCATCTCAATTTGATACACACACTTATGTTTTTAAATATCCTTTTACACAGAAATTGAAGACATCTGCGTTAATTCAATTTCTGTAAATACCACCACGACCAATCTGATGATTAAGTGGTCATGTTGTGTAACTTATGTTGTGTGTAAAGGAAATAATAATAAACCAGAATAAACATGTCAAATATCTGTATGAAATATAACACATGTAGAAAATATAGACTGCATTGCTTTCTCAAATATGCATTTACACTGTACAGGGTAATACAACTTGCAAACAGCAGATAAATAATGCGTCTACTGTAGGCATATCTGAGGCTGAAACAACATACAGTAGATGGAATTAATGTCCATCCGCGGTGCAACATCGCCCTCTAGTAGCCAGCAGGATACATGGACAGCATCATCTATGGCTGAACTAGCTGCTGCTGTTCGCTTTTCTGTCGGCAAACCAGCATAAACCATTGAACCAAACATAATATTGTAACAGTTGTAACAGTACGCCCAAGACACGATGCCTATTTTACAGCTGATAGTAATGTTACTATTGTTAACGTTGTAAACAATTAGTGGCAGAAACCATAAACATGAGCTCCCCGAAATCGCCTAAAACACATAGGCCTACTCTTCATTGGCGAATTCAATTGCAAATATCATAAAACTTCCTCAAACACGTTACTCACTTGCTCTAGACGCACTGGAGACCGATGACAGTTAAACAGACACACTAAAGTCCTTAATAATCCAGGGAAGCCTCTGACGCGTGGCAGACTTCAGACTACGTTTGAGGGAGTAACCGTGGGCAAACCTAGCTCTGTTCTGATTGGCCAAAAGTCCGTGTAATTGGTGATTTAGATTTCAGGTGGGGAGAGAGAGTGAGGGGGACGGTGAGAGTGTCACTGCTACCCTAGGGAGGGCCTTTTTGACACCTACAATGAAGGCATTCTGTATAATGAATGAAAGATGTGTGAATCTTGTTCTTGGTGATTGGGATTCGAACCCACGCGTGCAAATGGATTAGCAGTCCATTGTGGTCTTGCACTCCTGGGTTCAAATCCCATCCTCATCGAAAAAGGTTTTTATCACTATTACTTGTCACATAATATGACAAAGTTAGACTACAAATTCTTAGTAATAGTATAAGTCGTTAGTTGTGTGTGGAGCTGTTCGTCTTGCTGTTTATTTGCCTATAGCGTTCCTCTTCACAGACGTGTCAGCAAACGGTGAATCATCTCAATTTGATACTAAAGATACACACAAATCAGATGACATTCTTTATTGCTTGCCCTCACAGTGAAATGGCATAGCTAAGTAAGATTTGCCTTAAAATCAAACTGCATACATGTAGGCCAGGGATACTCAACTTGCTTTGCCCGGGGGCCACTTTCGTAAAATTATAGGAGGCCACTAGGCCAGGGGCCAGGTAATAAACAATTAATGTACATTTTTCTGTAGCGGATTGTAGTTTAGTCTGACAATTTTGTGCACACAGTTAGTTTAAGTTAGTTAGGTTAAGTTAGTTAAGTACATACAGTAGTGCCTGTTTGGTGAGCAGACAGCGGCATTTGACAATTTAGCTGGAGCTCAGTCAAACTTTATTTCATGTTAGTTTTCATTGGGAATTAGAAAATGGTCGGGGGGCCACTCTGCAACCTATCGCGGGCCGCATCTGGCCCCCGGGCCGCAAGTTGACTACCACTGATGTAGGCTATAGCATCCCATAGCCACGACAATCAGTCCTACCATCCTGCATTATTTCTTGTACACAGTGTAGTGGCTACTTGCCCACTTGTTGCTGTGTCAGAAATGGTACTGTAGGCCTACAATGAAGACATTCAGTATAATGAATGAGATTTAAGTCTTGCAAATGAAATCCCAGCCTCTTGCTTCTTTATTTCAAGTGGTCGTCATCTTCTTGATAGGCTCTGTTGTGAGATCCTGCATTTCTGTCGTCACGTGTCCTATGAGAATGCGGAGGGCTTCTTAGTGCCTCTGTAGCTCCATACTGACGCCTCTCCAGTCTGGGAGAGAGGTGGGTTCTCTCTGGGCCACCTTCGAAGAGGCCCTCTCCAGTGCCTTGACTGCCTGTTGTCTATCAGTGAGGTGGAGAGAGATATTTTATCCATTGGGTGAAAAAGGCTTGTTAGTGCTGAGGTCTCTTCTGCATACTGAGTTAATTGTGGGGAATTATGTGTTGAAACACCAGGGATTCTGGGCTTGTACAGCCCTGTACCTAAAGTATATGCTCTTGTGAACAGAATGGATTAATTCAATAATGTGGATTCAAAATGAGGGTAACGCTTTAGAATACAGCCCGCAAATTACCTTGTAAATACAGGGTAAGTACGGGGTACAGGGTACTTACAGGGTAAATACAGGGTACATACAGGGTAAGTACGGGTACTTACAGGGTAAGTACGGGGTACTTACAGGGTAAATACAGGGTACGTACAGGGTAAGTACGGGGTACTTACACAGTAAGTACAGGGTACAGGATGTGAATTTACCCTGTAAGTACAGGGCTGCTTTAGGCTACTTTACCTTGTGATCATGGTGATGCTGATCTATGGCGTATTGGTATTTAGCAGCATTCAGTCCAAGCAGACCAGCCAGTTTTTCTCCAAGGAAATCGCAAGCTGAATGTGGAAACCAAGATTTGGTGACTCAGACAGTGAGAGTTTCCTGCATAGCTTGGATATATTTTTAAATGATAATGGCACACGTGACAATACTTACTATGCAGTGCCATCCTCCCGACTAGAACAGCCACATTCTTGAATGAGAATCTGGCCTGAGAAGATTGAGAGACAGAGAGACAGAGACAACACAGAGAAATGTGACTGCTATGAGGTCATGTTGAAAAAACGAATCTCTCCCTTAAACGGTTTCACACCTTCGCTGCTGGTTCCCTGAAGGCTTGTCCATTTGATGAATCTACTTCTTCCTCTTCGCTATCCTCCTCATCCTTCTCTTCCTCCTCCAGAGTTTCACCACTGGAGAAGTGGATGACCCTCCTCTGTCTGGACAGGGAAGCACCCCCAAACGCTGTTTCCTTGATGTCTTCACCCTGACAACAGAGACAACATGGCTTTACATAATCTTTACTTTAGCTTCTATTTTGTTTGTTATCTGACCCGACCCCTTGGGTTAATAGCACATTCTCATTATTCAACATGTCATAGGCTAGTGTATACATATGTGAAGTATGCATGTGTGTCAAGTCAGTTAAGTAGTAGCACTACTTCAGGATAGTGAGAGCATGGCAGAACAATTATTTACCAAGGGAGAGTCACAAAATACAGTTGCATACAGTTGTATCAGTAAGCTATGTCTTGCTTAACCTTCGAAGTATTTACAACACTTACTTCCTGGTGACTGTCGCCCATTCTTCAGTGCTTCTTTCCCACTCCAGCACAACAAGACAATTGATTCTGTTTCATTTCAGAGAGAGAGAGAGATGTCCAACCACGTTCACTCTTCTTTGACGGAACAAAACAACCTAAATACAGGATATAGGATCAGTCTTTATCCTGCAATAGTGGTGAAACCTGAGACGTCAGAGTCAACCTTAACACAAGCAGGGGTTGGAGCGCTGTCATTGCAATGCAGTCAGTTTCATTCTCGGGCTTGAGGGGTTGGGTTTGTTGCAGCGTGTGGAATGTCAAGGTGTATTGCCAACTTTTATGCAGACTGCACTCTATTCTAATGTAATATTATGGATGCCAGCATGGTGCTCATAAGTATAAAACATGCACCTTAGAAACACACAACTTAGAATACTCTGGTTCCATGGATAGTTTTAATACCATTCGAAATACATTTTACATGAAGGACATTAGATGAATGAGCTACAGGAGTGTACATTGTAATTATGATTTGGCACACCCTACTGATAAACCGGTGCCTTGAAAAGGAAAAAATATATATATATAGCATTGGTCCGAATTGTGGAATATTTGTCAATTAAACCCACAGTTCCAAGTACAGTATATTGAACCAACATGTTAGTCAAAATCAAACTTGACAAGAAGGAGATAAGTGTCTTTAACCAGTACTTTTGACGTGCTGCTTCCACCCCATGGATGGATCCCCATGCACTGGAGAACCTGCACAACTGAATATAAAGTGCAAAGGCATTGCGATGTGCTATGTAGAAATTATACAGTAACAAGTGAGAAAATTAGTTGGTCTGCTTTTTCAGAATTGTAGGCTACTGTCTCAGTTGTAGAGGCTAAATGCTGCTTCAAAGCGAATACACGAATGCATGTGGCGAGTAGGCTACATTACAGGTTACACATAGCTCTGACCGATTGACAGTTACGCTTCTGAGATTACTTCATTTTTGAAGTGGAAGAGGTTTGACAATTTGAGTAACTACTGCATCCTCTCTGACAACATCTGGAGCAGCTCTTGGTCAACACGGACCTCATTTGAGAAATAGACAATTCATGTGCTTTCCCCACCTCAATACAGGCGTTGTTCTGTTTCTGTGCCCATGTGATCTGGTAATGCCTCCCCCGCCCAGTCTTAAATCAAGAGGATAACACACTCAACAGACATCTAATCTCATCCACTAACACTTGGCAGCTGGAAAGCTTACAAGAGAGAGCGTCATGTATGTATCCCATTTCAAGAAGACAATGGAGGAAAAAGCACTTCAGCATTATCGAAAACATTGAATTGTTATGTTTCACATAGGTTTGTATGGTAACGGGTGTTAAAAGTTCTCAACTAAAATATCATTAAAACAAAATAAATTAAGATCTAATATTAACAGGGATGTTTTACAAAATCCCCAGATAGCCACCATCATGTGAAAGTATGATTCAATAATAGGCTATAGTTTTCCTAAAATAGTAAAAGTAGAAAACAGCTACCTCATGTACAAAAAGAACTACAATGGATGCGTCATGCAGTCTTAAAAAAACAAAAACATTGATCATAAAATGCTACTGATAAAAACAAACCCAATGCATCAGTAATAATAACCCATGCAGTCTTGTTCATTTTCTGCTGCCTGTTGATTTACAGTTCTAATGTTAATATAACTTCATGAACAGCTTCTTTTCTGACGCAGTCCTCAACAAAACTTCACTCTGAAATGGTTTCAAATCAATCAAAGGTTAAGGTTTGTCAAAAGCAAATATAAAGGGTGATTCAGGGGATTTACTGCCAAGCTATAACGGGAGTTGCCGACTTTGATGAACACCATGACGGCACCGGTAATTACCACCCACTTAAATCGGTTTTCTATAAGCTCTCTGTCTATGGATAGCTCAAGTCCTGTGTATTGGTAAATACTTAATTTAAGAATGTTTTCCCTTCACTTCCGATGTGACTCAAGCACCTGAAAAGTCAAATCTTGTGCATCTAAAATAATTGCATTGATCTTTCGTCCAGGACTGTATTCTGAGGCTATTTTCCAGTATGTTCACTGGACCAGTTTCCATTCTTTGGGGGCATCTAAATGCAGGCCAGAGCACTCCAGTGCCAGAGGTTGGAAATCCTGAGACTCAGTCATCGCATCCTGTAAGGGCCCACAGTAAGGAGGTTTACCTGCAGCCAAAGGCACCATTGATATGACTAATTTACCTTTATGAGCTATATTTATCATTATTCTCATTTAAATTACCTCATATAAAGACCTAACTGAGCTACCTACTGTATAATAACCCCTCTGATTGACTTCAAATGACCAACAATGCTCTAAACGAAACTTTAAAATCTTTTGCATTACTTAACTCACTAACTTAAGTTTTTAGACAGATCAGTTTCCGAGTAAACGCCACCAATGTCATCAATGCGAGCTGTTTTAGATTAATTTGTCACATCTTTCTTACTTTCTAAGATCATAAATTGGTGCCGGCTTAGATGTAATGTATTATATAATTGACAGCTTTGTATTGTATAATTGACAGCTGACAGGCGATATGATATTGTCATACCCAAATACACTTTTTCTTTTCGTTCTTTCTTTTTTCAGCATAAATGTAAGACACCATGAATTAACAATACAAAAAAAAAATACATGTTTTCCTATGGAGGGGTTCTTTTGAAAGGGAATGGATGCCATCACTATAATAGGCCGTACTGAAGCATGAGATGGGAAAATGTCATCCACTGAAAGTTTAGGAGATGACACAGCCTGTGTCCTTTTGAGGCTTCAAATCTGGCTCCTTCACTGGTTTCACTTCCTCCTCATGTTTGGGTTTGGCCTGCAATCAAACCACCACAAGAAGGGAATTAAACAAATATTTAGCAACTTGCAAATCAACCTCAGAATCACATGAAAACTATTAATCAATCATAACAACTCAAATGGAAACTTTTTTTTTGTAGCATTGCTGAAGACTTTTATATCCATGTGCTTTCAGGGGGGGGAAATAAAATAAACTTAAAGGAGAATTTCGGTTTTTTACACCACGGTCCTCATTTCCAGTTTAGAATATGATGTTTTACTCACCGAAATAGTTTTGCGTCATTCGGATGCCCAGGGAAGATTTTGAGCTCCGAGTACACTCTTCAAACAGGCTAGAACCGCTAGAACGGGAGTCCACGGGGCATTCTGCACGGCAGTGCACGCGCTCTCTAAATGACACTTTTTCTGTCAGATCACGGTTCATTATGGTTGTAAATATAATTATTTAGGTAACAGCTAGAAGCTAGGCTAACAACAACACCGGAGTCAGCGTTGATCTGACCCGGATGGGGTTACAGTGCCCATCTCCCCCCTCTGTGAAACCACTTCTTCAGAGAAACCACAGAAGGGGGACGATACGCACTGTAACCCCATCCGGGTCAGATCAACGCTGACTCCGGTGTTGTTGTTAGCCTAGCTTCTAGCTGTTACCTAAATAATTATATTTACAACCATAATGAACCGTGATCTGACAGAAAAAGTGTCATTTAGAGAGCGCGTGCACTGCCGTGCAGAATGCCCCGTGGGCTCCCGTTCTAGCGGTTCTAGCCTGTTTGAAGAGTGTACTCGGAGCTCAAAATCTTCCCTGGGCATCCGAATGACGCGGAACTATTTCGGTGAGTAAAACATCATATTCTAAACTGGAAATGAGGACCGTGGTGTAAAAAAACGAAATTCTCCTTTAAGTAAAGTGAAGTAGGCTGAACTTATATAGACAATACCAACTGACAAAGTCACTTTTGTTTGGCATAAAGGTTCTGTTCCACCTGTATACATCTCATCATTCAGCATGGCTTCAGGTGAAACGTTCAGGTGAGTTGCAGTACCTTGTCATTTTTGGCCCCCTTGGTCAGGTCAAAGGTGGCATAGACTTCAGGCGTGCACTGCTCACTCAGGGCCGGCAGCTCAAAGGATACTGGCTCAGCCAGACCATAGCTTGCCTTCAGCTCCAGCTGGGGCGGCTCCGCTGGGACCTTGTGAAAGTATCTGCAGGATATGCCCCAAATTGCAATTAAAGTGAGAAACATAAAAAAAAAAAAAAAAAAAAAAAAAACATTTGTATGTGTGAGTTCTGATCATGCCAATCTGTGCTTCTGGGGGCATTTTCATGCAAATGTTGAGGTTTTGCAGTTGCGTCCAAATCTCCTAGCAACTACAAATAATGGCAAATATATTACAACTGGAGGAGATATGTGGGAAAAAATAGCATTTTAAGTAAAAGTAAGTGGACTGTCAGGTACAATAGATTTGTCCCCAGCATGAGATGTGTCAGCTCAGTTAGTCTGAACAAGTACTGTAGTTGGTTTTAGAGCATTGTCACCTGGCAAGCCAGCAAGATAATTTATTAAAGCAACTGTTGTAAATGTTGGCACAAAACCCGACACTATTAGCACTAGATACATAACATTATCCATAGTGCAAATCAGATGTGCTACTAACAAGACAGCCCATCCGACACTATGATTTTCCATCTAACAAGGTGACATTACTTAAAACACAAAACCTGATCAGATGTAACCATGTTGGAAAGATCAGATCCCAGTCAAAAACAGCACAGAAATAACCATTCCATACGTCTGGCTACATGATAAGTTTAGAAATGCACCCAGCTTTGGGCAGACATTTTGTCACAAGGTGAGCACCTCCAATATGGCCACCAGAGGGCACAATATGTCATCTGAAAGCCACTATAGACATTCTACATTATATGTCTTTTCTCCCCAATTAGGCACAAATACATGCTTCTAATCTAAATGAATGTGACTGTATATGGATTTACTTGCATATCTGCATCTGTGCAAGTATAATACACCGGTATGTGTGTTTCCACTAACATATGACTGTGTGTGTTTGTGTGTAACAAAAGATGAGTGTGTCCACGTATGGACAATTGTTTGTGCATGCTTAGGGATGTATGTACCCAAGTGTGTTTGTGTGCGTGCGTGTGTCACTGTGCGTGTGTCACTATGTGTGACTGTGGGTGTGTGTGTGTGTGTGTGTGTCTGTGTCTGTATGACTCACATGAAGCCGTTCTCTCTCTGGCACTTCTCCAGGGTGTTTTTGATGAGGCCGCCCAGCTTGAGGAAGAACAGCTGCTCTGAAGGTTTGGCTGTGCTGCCCGGCCCTTTTGTCTGACGATACTCTTTACACAGGGCCTCGGCGCGCGAGTAACCTAAACACAGATGCTATCAGATGAATAGTAACCTAAACACAGATGCTATCAGATTAATAGTAACCTTAACACAGATGCTATCAGATTAATAGTAACCTTAACACAGATGCTATCAGATTAATACAAAATCCTCAAGCCAGAAAGCTATGGTGAGGACAAGCAACAGCAAAAAAAAGTAAGGTACAACAACTTGGACCTGTAGTTTATTTTATTTTTCTTGCAACTGGGAATAAAAACAACTGTCAAGTTCAAGAAATACGTACACTTTTCCGCTTCCTGGAGAGATCTTATAGCCTCGCCGCACTTGTCACTCGCCAGCAGCGTCTGTCCATGATAGCAGTATGCCTTCAAGCAGAATTACAGAGTGTGATCAGGAGATTTAGTGTTTGCTCGGGCTGGGTATCGTTTAAAAGATTATACCAGTACCAATACTGTACGAGTACCCCTAAAGCGATACCAATTCCAATAGAGTGCTTCATTCGATAATCCCCCCCCCCCCCCCCACTTCAATCGATATCCATTATGTGAATTTGAATGTCTTGGTGGCATCTTGGCATGCTGAAGTGCCAACATCGGGAGACTGTATAGGTTATTATAATGCTTGCGGTGATTGGCTGAGAGCAAAACATCTAGATCCGTGTACAAAAAGGATCGAATCCAGGTATCGTTGTTTGACTAGAGATGTTTCAATACTACTTGGGACAGGGTTATTTCGGTCAACACCTTAAAGTTATCGAGTATTGATACCCAGCCCTAGTGGTTTGCTGAAGAACCACAGCCGTAAGCCTGACTCGTCTCTCTTGTGAGGGAGAGTCAAACTCCACACAGCGATATCAAGCAGTTTGATGTTGTCTTGTTGCAGGTAGGAGATGCAGCCTTGTGACTGGAAGGTTGGGAAAATCGAAGCAGGGGAAGTGAATGTGAAATACTCTTCCCTCCCTTGACGGCTACTCTCAACTACAGTCAAGTTGATCTTAAGCAAGGCACTTACAGTACATCTCAAATGTTCCCATTTGTGAGTGTGTGGATCTGTGACCGAGGGTGCTGCTGAAAAAGCTCTGGTCCACAAGGAAGACTGTGAACTACATCGATATGCAAGGACTTACATAGGCCATGTAAAAGTGCTGCTTCAGCTGAAGATACTTCCTCCACTTGCTACTGCACTCTGGCTCCAAAGTGTTCAGCGTATGGTCTGGAAGACACAAATATTCACCTTCAATGGCCTATTATGACAATGTAATGGAAACTTCCTCATCATTACGCTGTCTTGGTGCCTGATCTGTTACACTGTATGCGATTCATGTTTTACACGAGAAAACAAGAAGGACAAATGATTTCCTACAGGTAACAGGCACTGTAACTGTTGTAAACTAATCAGTTGTTTAGTAGAACTTTTCAAAGTGCAAAAACACTGACCAGCTTTTTGATAGAAGTTTGCCGTCTCAAAGGCCAAAGCTGCGATGAGTGTGGCATTATGCTTCAGTTCAATCGCTCTGGCAATTGTCACTGTAAAAAGGAGAAAGAGAGAAAGCCAGGACACCTAAAATATGGATATAATAATGCATTACCACTGATAGGATATGTATCATTCACATCTGAGCACCTGGTGTGCACCAGTATGGTCACATGTCAATCTGAACTTAATTAACTATGCTTGAAGGGAAAACTGCTCTTAGGCTAACTCTCCTATTCTGCCCACCTTAATCCCCAAGTTAAACACATTTTGTTACAGAAAAGAATAATGCATGAGTAAATGTATTACTACATACTGCAAAATTACAATTACAATTTTGATCATATTATTTCAAATTAGGATCATATAAAAGTTCAAATGTATTGTCCCTCAAGCGGGAATTTGTCTTGCCCTCAGTACTGCTGCTGTTAAAGGAAACATCAAAACAGGCTTTAAGAAACAGAGAAATGTTACAATATAAGACAACAAACTAATAACATCAGTGTAAAATATACAGACAGTACAATGTGCAGCCAGTCATCCACAGTAAGGTATTACTATGGGCATGAAGACTCTGATGAAGACGCATCCTGTGTCGAAACGTTAGTTCAATAAAAGTTTCTATTTACACTTGATCCGTGTGCTACAGTACTTTTGGATTTTATCCAAAGCCTCTTTTCCGTATTACTATGGGCATTTAAGGCCTGCGGCTTAGCCACCATTGGGTCAGAATGAAAGCCAGACTCAATATTATGGTTACCTACAAAATGATCCAAGTCAAGGCTCACTTTTACCACAGCTACTCATGTTTGTGCCTTAAATACAATGCGTAGGTCAGCCATACGCTGGCTTCGGCTAAGAATTTGCTCCAAATTTCTAATGCTAAATGGCTAGTGGAATGTTCAAGTCTCAAAGTGCAGCTACCTTCTTGTGCCTCTGCTTGGCACTGGATGATATATGCATCAATCACTCTGGGCTCCAGGTCTCGGCCCTTCTCAGCTGGGGTGATGAGGCGAGGGATGTGGACCTCCTGTAGGAAACACAGCAGAGACTCAGCTTCCATTTAAACAAGTAGATGTTAAGGTGTGCTCAGGGGTGTGGACCTCCTGTAGGAAACACAGCAGAGACTCAGCTTCCATTTAAACAAGCAGATGTTAAGGTGTGCTCAGGGGTGTGGACCTCCTGTAGGAAACACAGCAGAGACTCAGCTTCCATTTAAACAAGTAGATGTTAAGGTGTGCTCAGGGGTGTGGACCTCCTGTAGGAAACACAGCAGAGACTCAGCTTCCATTTGTCGAAATGGGTACGGTGCGCCCACATCCCCTCGAACCCCACAGTGACTTTGGGTCATATATCCTACAAGCCAACGTGCACATTCAGCGGAGGAGTGATGTCATCTGGGACACCATGGCTTGGTGTTGCTCAGAGAGCAGTAGCCGAATGGCATGAAGAAAAGAAGAAGTTAGAGGTTATTGCATTATGATGTTATAATTCAGTAATTATAAGGTTTATGATCAGGTTTTGTTTATGTGTTTAATAGAGTACAAGTGGTAATCGATGTGTTCTAAATGTGTCTGGTGGATACGTTTGAAACTAAGGTTACAGTACAGTAGAATTAAAACATGAGTTTCACAACACAGGGCCATGGGTAACCATGCTGTGTGTGGCAATGTGCACGCATCCGGCACGCATCCATGCATGCTACAGTGGTTGTCTGAAGATGTGTGGAAATGTCCCCATGGAAAGATAAGGGCATCACAGACCTGTTATTGCTCAATCTCGTGTGGCTGAACGCCACTTGTCCCTCTAAGAAGTTGGACGCCGACCGCACGGGGCCGCGTAACTAGTTAGCATGCCGGACTCTCGTTCGTTATCGGAATTAACCAGACAAATCGCTCCACCAACTAAGAACGGCCATGCACCACCACCCACAGAATCGAGAAAGAGCTATCAATCTGTCAATCCTTTCCGTGGGCGCACCGTACCCATTTCGACACATTTAAACAAGTAGATGTTAAGGTGTGCTCAGGGGTGTGGACCTCCTGTAGGAAACACAGCAGAGACTCAGCTTCCATTTAAACAAGTAGATGTTAAGGTGTGCTCAGGGGTGTGGACCTCCTGTAGGAAACACAGCAGAGACTCAGCTTCCATTTAAACAAGTAGATGTTAAGGTGTGCTCAGGGGTGTGGACCTCCTGTAGGAAACACAGCAGAGACTCAGCTTCCATTTAAACAAGTAGATGTTAAGGTGTGCTCAGGGGTGTGGACCTCCTGTAGGAAACACAGCAGAGACTCAGCTTCCATTTAAACAAGTAGATGTTAAGGTGTGCTCAGGGGTGTGGACCTCCTGTAGGAAACACAGCAGAGACTCAGCTTCCATTTAAACAAGTAGATGTTAAGGTGTGCTCAGGGGTGTGGACCTCCTGTAGGAAACACAGCAGAGACTCAGCTTCCATTTAAACAAGTAGATGTTAAGGTGTGCTCAGGGGTGTGGACCTCCTGTAGGAAACACAGCAGAGACTCAGCTTCCATTTAAACAAGTAGATGTTAAGGTGTGCTCAGGGGTGTGGACCTCCTGTAGGAAACACAGCAGAGACTCAGCTTCCATTTAAACAAGTAGATGTTAAGGTGTGCTCAGGGGTGTGGACCTCCTGTAGGAAACACAGCAGAGACTCAGCTTCCATTTAAACAAGTAGATGTTAAGGTGTGCTCAGGGGTGTGGACCTCCTGTAGGAAACACAGCAGAGACTCAGCTTCCATTTAAACAAGTAGATGTTAAGGTGTGCTCAGGGGTGTGGACCTCCTGTAGGAAACACAGCAGAGACTCAGCTTCCATTTAAACAAGTAGATGTTAAGGTGTGCTCAGGGGTGTGGACCTCCTGTAGGAAACACAGCAGAGACTCAGCTTCCATTTAAACAAGTAGATGTTAAGGTGTGCTCAGGGGTGTGGACCTCCTGTAGGAAACACAGCAGAGACTCAGCTTCCATTTAAACAAGTAGATGTTAAGGTGTGCTCAGGGGTGTGGACCTCCTGTAGGAAACACAGCAGAGACTCAGCTTCCATTTAAACAAGTAGATGTTAAGGTGTGCTCAGGGGTGTGGCGATCCCGTGGGCGCTGTGCCGTAGTTCCCTAAACATTAGAGGAGAGCATCATTATCTATGACCTCATCATGACTATTGGGTAGTCCTCAGCAAAACTATTCAAGTTGTGATGAGATTCATGAGTCACAACTACAGTTAGGCCAAGGTTCAAGTGTGCAAGAGGTGAAATAAGAGAACAGAATGGGCTCTTGTTCCAGGGTCATTTGGAAAAACATTATTATTTTTAAATGGCACATTGCTGATGAGGTCGCTACTTGGAGGACAGTTCAATTCACTGCCCTTAATTTATTTTAAGAAAGGAAACACAATGTAAATGTTAAATATTGTTCCACAGCTCAGTAAAACCATACATTAAGAGAGCCATGTAGAATATACAGATAATAGTAAAGGTCCAAGTGTTAATGTTAAGGAACTGCCACCACTGGTTTCCTTGAATTCCGTCAGCAGTTGTAATAAAAATGACTGGCCTGATTACTCAGCCGAAATAGATATAGGACAATCACTGTGAAATGAGATCCCATAACAGATACAGATAGAAAATATCCATGTACAGGACACCAATACTGATACTGGGAGTGAATTCTTAGGGGGAACACATCTGTACTGCAGAGCTTCCTCACCTTGAGGTTTTTGAATAACCCAGCAGCAACCTTCAGGCTCCGGTGAACTTCTTTCGCCTCCGGCTCTGTTACGCTATGAAATAGGTCAACGTAGGATTAGATCATCAGTAACAGTACAGCACAAATTGTTTACAGTAAAAATGCAGTATACAATTATTATGACCTAGCAAGAATCTATACCACAAATGCCAAAACCTGTAATTGATTAGCATGAATGAATGCAAATATACACAACTAAAGCACATAAGAGAAACGTACTTTTCCTTCCCTGCTAGCCTTGAGGCAAACTTGGTGTACCAGACGGCCACGTTGAAGGCCATGGAGACCAGTTCAAACACTGCATCCTGCTGGGCACTGGAAGGAAAGCAGGAGAGAGAGGCAGAGAGATAATAAACATTGGTACAAGCACATTGCTCAACAATACCAGGATGGAAAATTTGCACCTGGTTCATTTTGGCTGTGACTGACAATTTTGTCTCCCCTACAATCTACAAACCACTTTTGCATGTTAAAAACAATGATCGGCAGGTTAAAATATACAATCTTAAACTAATTTGTGGTGCTGGATGAAGCACCTGAAGAGTTGCGGTTCCATGTGTTCATCAGTCCCCGATGGTTTGTTGTTGGATGTGCAAGTACAGTATGTGTACATCTACTGTTGCCATTCTAGTCATGCATACCCCTCGAGGACCTAAAGAGCAATGGTGGCATTTTATTTGTAAAAGACAAGTGCCAAAGCAGATGGAATGTAAATTATAGCATCCGTGTTCTTTTAGCCCTGATGTTATTCAAAATTTGGCCAAAACGTAGAATTCTCTCGCCTCATCCACTGTGATGGATACATTTCAAGCAATGGATCAGTATATTCAGCTTTTGTGGTTGCAACGTAGTGCCAAGATCGACAGTGAATGCTTCTTGTGCCTATGCACGGTATGGTGGTAGAAGAGACTAGAACGATAAATTGCAAAATATACTGAAATACTGGAGTAAAGTAGTGCGTTAGGGCATTTGCACATTTGTGCTTTTAGTCTGGTCAAATCAAACTCTGGTTCGTTTTGCCCCTTGGTGTGATTTATTTGGGCAGGTGTGTGAGCACACTAATCACACTCAGGTGCGGAACAAAACAACCGCACAGAGACCCTTTAGAGGAGGTGGTCTCGGTCCGGTCCTAAACGACCCCTGGAGAGGTTAGTTTGTGGTGGGAACGTGATCCGACCTTGATCCGTCCCAACTACCGCAGTATAGTATCACTGTACTACTATAGAATTACAACTATAGGAGTATAGTATTTTCAAGACGTTTCCTCAAAGTGCATTCGGCATTCTGCTGGTACAGTTTTGCCGAATCATGAAGGTTATGAGCAAATGCCTACAGAGCCCCTAAAGTCCTCAAAGGTGATATTTTTATACTGTGCACTCCTTATAGTGATCACCTTGGGACATGTCAAATTGATCACTAAAGCAGATGATCATTAAAACAGATGTTTTTCTTTTTCTTTATTTCTCATGCAGATTGCCATCTGATTGATATTTGTATTATGTATTACATGAATACAGTACATATAAAGTAAAGGAATGTTATTGACTTTAAAAATCCATACAGTAAGTTAGGCCTCCAGCTGTTTCAAACACAGCGGTCTTGCGTAGACAGAGATGCCACCACCTCTCCACAGATAGACAGACATGCGGCGAGTATCACGGCTGTATCTCATTTTTGGCAGTTTGTAAGTAAAATAATAATAAAATGACTGTGGCTTAAAAAAAATCCATCGTTCTCAGGTGGGACAAGGCGCAAAATGATCACTGTAAACGGAGTACTGATCACTAAAAGCAAATTATTTAAACAGCACGTGTATAGGAATGATTCAGGAAAAAGCTTTTGGATCAATATAAGCGGTTGATCACTACAACCGTGATCACTATAAGCAGATTCCACTGTAATAATAATATATCACAAGATAATAACCTGTACTTATCTTCTGCGCACAAGGTAAAAAAACATCACCTTTCGTGACTTTAGGGGCTCTCTAAATGTCAATCCTGCTATTGCTCCATGTTAACTTGCATAACAATGTGCACTAGTCAGGAACACATCTGAGTAATAATAACTAAGCAGACTGAACGTTCTCACATGGTTTGTAGTAGTAATGCATTTTGGCTCGCTTGGATTGTTCTCTGTGTGAAAAGAAACCGAACGGAGGTGGAAAGGGAGTGTGTGTGTGTGTGTGTGTGTTTACCTTGGTGTGTTTCCTTGTAAGGTGTCGATCCACTTGAAGTTCTGGATGAACCTCATCTTGTTCTCCTGTGTGGTTCCATCCAAGGATGTGATGAAGCCTATTAATGTATTATAAACCAATGAAAAAACCAGCAGCAGCTTGTTAGTGGCAACAAAAAATGATCAAAATAGAAGGAAATGTTAGAAGGGACAGGTAGTTTACATTATAGAGGATTTAATTGAGTGAGTTGTCTTTGTTGGAAAACACTCACAACATCAAGTTATTTACTGTATGAATGCAAATTAGCATATAAAATAACTGCAACTTGGCTTTCTTTTTTTATAACCCTGCGAGACATAGAAGAAATCTAAACTGCCACACGTTTGCTGCGGTATTAAACTGACCTTGTAGGAGGGAGAAGTAAGCATCTGTGGCATTTTTCATGATCTCAGGGTTGCAGGTGAGATCGGTGAACATCTCCAGGAGTCTCGCTCTGGTTGTCCTCAGGTCACTGAATGTGTTGAAATAAATGAAAACAGTAATCAGACAGTTGATATTCACAATCACGTTGACTGCTACATTATTCATTCATTGATTACATCCATACATGTTCATATTGACAGATGACCATGATCAGGTGACAGTCACCGAGGCAGGCACCATTACAGCATCATGAGAAACTAGAATAGCTGATTCTTTATAAAGATGAAAATACTACACACACCATGCCTGTCTGCAATCATATCATAATCACAGTCCATTCTGATAACATTACCCTGCCCAGCCTGTGTAAAGTGAGATAAGACATACTTGCATATCTTGTTGGCAGCAGGACTCCCGGCTACTCCATAGAAATTAAAGGAAACAGGCGCTGTTGCCTTCAGTGGGTTTCTGTGAAACCAATGTGCCATCCTGTGGCTTGGATGAGGACACACCTAAATCTGTTGGAGGACAGATGGAGCAGTGAATCAACGAAGTCACTCGAAATGACTGCTATGAACACATATTTGACATAATAGAGTAGGCAATCTCACGAATACTGCATTTTATTGATAAGTTTACACTCAGTAGGCAGCTTCAGCTAACCGATACGGTCGCTGTAGCTCGCTACTAGCGTGCTAGCTAGCCTAGCACACGTATAAGCAGCTGTTTGGCTCCCTTTCTAGTGTTATATTGTTGACTAATCGATGCAAATCTTCCACTGTCGCTTGGTAGAGCAATGATAATGCTTTATTTATCTGCCTTATGTAGACGTAAAAGTCCATTATCGTTACGTAACGATTAGCTCTGGAGAGCTAACCCTGGCCTTATCTAGAAACGTAAACAACAAGATACACTGAAGCCATTGACATCTGACTTCTTACGTTCTGCCTGTAAACAGTTGAACAGAAAACAAGCCGTGCTGCTCACCGTGTCCTTGCGGCGCTGTGGGTTTGGGATGTGAAAGAAAGCCCTTTAGGAAAGTCTGACAGGTCTGACACTGACAACAATTCACTTCCGGAAATAAACAGGGGGTAGACTCTGACCAATGGGAGCACTGGATTCAGTCACATGACCTCTGCCTATTTTTATAGTCAATTGAAATACCTTGCATCTGGGATGGGATGAGCGTTTTCTTTTGGTAATAGTAACACTTACAAGAGAGTATATTAATGAACGGCTTGTTGATGCTTAATAATTCTTAATAAGCATGAACTAACCCATACTGTACCCTTATTGTAAAGTACTGTATAACCCATTTTAAACATGGGCAGTGTTGGCCCAATGGTTAGAAGAGTGAGCTTGTTTACCTGAAAGGTTGTCCTTTCAATCCCCGGGACCGGCAGGATAGATCTGGGTGGAGAAAGTGAAAAGGCAGCGCTTGCCCCGCCCTCATTACCACCACCGAGGTGCCCCTGAGCAAGGCCCTTAACCACCCCAACCGCTTCAGTGGAGCTACTCGTGGCCAGCAGATTAGTCTGGTCAGCTTCCAGGTATGTATGTGTGAATGTGAACAGGGTGATCCTGAAAAAGAGAGCACTGCTCTCAGTGAGACTCCCCTGAATAAATAAAGGTGAAAAAAGAAAAAAATAGCTTATGCCCAAATGTGAGTCCAAAAGGCCTTGCCTACAGTGTCCAAGGTCTTTAACAGGCTGTCAAAGCAGTCAGACTGAGCTCGCATTCTACCTTATTTTATTAATAATGAGACAAAATCAAAATTCAACCTCTTTTATTTTCCCATTTTGGCAAACATTGAGTGAACACAGCAACAAACAGCTATTTCAAGTGATGATCAAAGGACAAAGAAACAAAAAATTGCAGGCAAAAATAAATGTTGGTCTTGCTATGAACAACTATGTACATCTCGCCAACTAAATCAACTGAGTCAGGAACCTCTCCCAAACACACAAACATATCACAGAAAGTCATTTATACAAAGATCTGCATATCAGGAGAAATATAACCAAATAATGCTCCTAAGAAATAGATTGTGCTTTGCACTAAAAAATACAATTTGTTCAATTTTCACATTCACTTGTATCAGTCTTGACCAGCAATCTCCATAAGGCATGTCATGTTGACCATTATAGGAACACACAAACTCTGAAGTGGTGCACTTATACCAGGTTAAACTACTTATTATTGGGGCCCACCGAGAACACAATAGGTTATTAGCACAATGCCATGACATTTACCTATTAAACACATACATTAACAAATTAGGTGGGATGAAACTTTTTTGTGAGATTGACACACATTCATTTTGCACAAACTCAATTTCCCCTCCACAATTTACAAACGAATAAAGACAATGGCATTTAGTATAATGACATTCTCAATATTGGCAAGTAGTCTTAAGTACTTGGTCAACAGAAATGCATCTAGGGCATATCTAAAAATGTCTATTAAAAACAGGTTTAGGCACATATGAATGAACAATCAAAAGGCACATTTGGTCAGTTTTCAGGTAAAGATTACGTCACAATGTTCATGTTAAAAGTATTTTCCCAAAAACAAAAGGCAACTTCAGGAATATGATGTCAAATTGGGACATACAGTATCTAAACTGAATGAGTGCCTGGCAAAGCTCACAATCACTCTTTCCCACGCATTTAAACAATGTAATTTATTCTGTTCTCATGTTATATCCCAGCAATACACCTTTTATCATTGAACGTGCAAATATAGAAAGCGGAGTCACAGATCACCCTGATGACGTTTGCAAAACCCCAAATCTTGAACAAGACTCCAAAAGGTCAACTCCCACCTATCAGAAAGCAAATACAGACAACCATGAATCAATAAGCCAGTTCTTGTTGTTGCAACCAGAGAGTATAATGTGTACAAATTTAACAAGTAGGTGGGAGACGATGCATTTAGTAATTTGTGTCAATCCCTTATACACCTCAAACAAGCCCTGGTTATAACAGAAAGAATGGTTATACTCACTAACTTACACTCGCCAACAAAATTTCCATGATGTGCATTTTGAAAGTAACGTCAGTCAACTTCAAAGGCAGCGCTGGCTCAATAGCAAACTAAATGTAAAACTTTTGCATTATATTGAAGATTGTCATATCTTTAATAACCTACATGTAGGTTTGTACATTGCATGTGCATTTTTGTAGTTGCACAAAAAAAAACAGTACCGTAAAAAGCACATGTAAAAAAAGAAAAAGAAAAATGCAACTGAATTCTCTCCCATTTCATTTTAACATTGCAATTCAAAATGCAAATTATGTGAATATGCCAACTATGATATACTTTCTCTCACTTTCCATCACTGTCACAATTAATTTGTCTTAATGTATAAGACATCCAGAGAAGAACAAACCTGATGACATGAAACTGAACAAAACTATTGTGCTTGCATGCATTATTCATAACACACATTAAGGAAGTCTTTGGCAAATGTGCAGCTTTGGTGATGAAGAGTAAAAGTAAGTTGATATCTAGCTGCATAAACACACATGCAACATCCTTGGACCTCAATTGTGGTTCTAAACCTTGGAAGACCTCACTGAAAGAAAACATAAACATAAGTGATAATTCAGCCCGCTGTGGCCTCTGAAACCCTGAAAAGCTGTGTATGAATGGCACATATTCTGCAGCACATCACTGAAGGAGTTTACCCATGATATTTCTTTGAGAAAATGCATAGCTCAAAGACGTTTGGAATAGTTTTTGCATAGAATATGGTCTCGTACGTCTCCCCATCCCCCGTTCTTCATGTGTGCCTTGTGCTCCACTGACTCGGCACCGTTAAGGACGAGAGATGGAGGGAACAGGCCATCCTTGGCCATTTTGAGGGATTCGTCAACCTTCTGCGAGGCCCATTCTGGCCTGCAGTTCACCTTCTGGTGAAGACCACAGTCTCCGGTATGGAGAACCCTGGAGCCCTGTGCCACCAGCACCTTGATGGCCTTCGATATGCAGGTGCCCGACAGGCGCTGCAGGGTCCAGTCCCAGTTGTAGTCATCATAGGTGCAATAGGCGTCGCTGCAGCCCATCAGCTTGTAGTACACCTCCTTGGAGATGGCCATGCCTATGTTGTGCTTAGTGGACATCCACCCAGTGGTCAACACCTTGTTGGAGAGTTGGGTAAAATCCGTCAGCCCATTGTGGTTTCCCAAAGCCAGCATGTCGCAGTCCATGCAGTTGCTCTTCCTGAACTCAATCATTGATTTGTAGAGATGGTAGAAGTCAGGCAAGATGTAGTTGTCCTCCTCCAGAAAGATTACAAAGCCGCTGTAGCCCTGCATCACCTGCACCCGCTCCCACACAAAGTGAATTTTCCACCACCAGTGGTGTTTGGTTTGAGTGATGGTGGCTTCCCTGTAGTGTCCGTACGAGTCAGGGTGCTCTGCGTTCACACATCCTGTTTTGAGAGCGTCGGCCTTGGATATGTCCCGAGGGCAGTCCCGTGGATCCTGCCCAGGAAACTCACTGGGATACAGCTGAGTGCTGAAAGGGAAATAGATTTGCAGTACTTTGCAGAAAGTTATCCCTTGCACAATAGCATTGATTTCCTCTGAAAAGTAGTCGTGGCTGAAGATCAGGAGGAAGCTGTGGACCTCTGCAGCATTCTCCAATGACTTGATGAGCAATCGGAGGTATTCAGGCCTGTTGTGGACCTGCACAACTAGCACCAGTAGAGGCTCCCCTGGAAACTTATCCGCGTTGAGAATGCATTGCTTGTAATTGGCACTGTAAACTGATTTAGTCAATTCTGGCACTGAACCAAAGTTAAATTTCAATGTGTCGCCAGACTGCATGCCTTGGTTTTCCTGAACAACGTTATTAGGCTTGCCGGTGTCATTATCGGAAACGATTAATACAATCAAGAGAGTCACAACTACAAAGGAAACACCCAACAGAGCGAGCAGATTCCGTTTGAGCAGCCGAAACCTCATTTTCGCGAAGCAGCCTACAAAACCTCTCGGATACAACAACAATGGCTTGGAATCACCTCAAGGTTGCGAGCGTCTTCATTGTAAACTTGATCGCAACATTGTTTCTCCTGGATGGCTTGCTGTGAAACTCCAGCGTCGGTTGACACGCGTCTCCGATGAAGTGTCAAAACTCTTCTTGTGTTTTTGTCTCCTAAACTTCAAAACCGTGTCTTCCGCGTCGACAACTTACACCCGCTTCAAACATCGTTTTTGGCACCTGTAGGGAAACAAAGGCAGAACAAAGTGCGCAAGGTTGGTGTGCGAGCTAGACGCGATATGGTGATTTTCTGTCAAAAATACGATAATTTACCAACGTCAAATGAAGCTGACTTACCGAAAGTAGGTGCAATGTATCAGTACGCTCATACCAGGAAGCGGATGATGGGACTCTGAACCATCTTGCGTACTACAGGCAGTGACTTATTGACTGCTGACGTGTACAATCCAGCCAACGAGGGGGAAGACTGGGCTCCTGCTGAACGAATCACGTATAGTGTAATATGAGAAGGGGCTGTAAATCAATTGCAGTGTGCTAGTTTGTCCTGAAGCCCAAGCTGAGTTTGAATAGTGAATAGTAGGCTCACTCCATGTGTTACTTAATCAAGCTGACCTTTTCCCAATTATTCCAGGGAATGTGCCTGTGGTATAATGGTGAGTTTATAGTGACCTATGTATACCCCCACCACGAGTGACATCACTGATGATGACATCACAATTGCTCAAGTGACATCACTGATGACATCACAATCGTGACACACATTGCCGCCACAGACAGACACCACTTAGCCAATTTTAAGAAGACTAGGAATCTCGCACGCTATGTGCGCTCGATTCCTAGGCTCGGCCCCTTCGTGGCCTCGCCCCGTCCTGCAGCTCGCCAAGCTGGCCCTGCAGCTCGCATTCGCAGCTCGTCCGCTGCGCGGCCTTGCCCACAACTCGGTTGCTGTGTGGCCAATGAGACCGATGATACCGATGATGTCAGATTTATGACATTAATGATTATGTCATCAGTGGGATTTATGACATCACTGATGATGTCACAGTGGGATCAGGGATTTATGACATCACTGATGATGTCACAGTGGGATTTATGCATTTATGACATCATGGATGATGTCACAGTGGGATTTATGACATCACATTTATGCTGGGGATAGATGTTTGGTATAGGCCTACTTGTTTAGCATACATGCTTATGCAATAGGCCTACAGTATATATTGTAAGAATCAGCCTGGACTTTGTGTAGGCCTACAGGACATAGGCTTTGAGGGCCAAATCTTCTCCTGAACTTTGGGTTACCAGTTCAGGTTTGACTGGTTGCACTTCTGTTGTTATGAGAGTCTCGCCCCAAACACGCAGCAGGGATTCAGGGTCTACAGAATGACCTGAAACTACAAAGCTGGAAAACTTGATACACTTCAAGAGGCTGTCATAACAAGAGATGCAACTGGAGATGCATGCTAAGACTGTTATCAGATATTGGGCTGATAATAGGCCTAAATAGGGCGTCACACATCACTGGTAACATGTCTGTCAAATGTCAGATTTCCTTGGGGTTCTACTTTTCTTTTCTTTTTTATATGTAATTTATAAGACATCGGTGTGCAATGTCTCCAATTCATGATACGGTTCCAATAATTTTTGGCCTATGAACCCAAATGAATGGTTTATGTTTAAATTAAATCAACTAGTATCTGTGCATCCACTTTTTCCCTATTGATTTTATTATGTCTAAGCATACCGAGTAAATCAAAATGGATTTAGATTAGTAGACATTAGACAAATAGGAGTTGGAAACTTCTTGACAGCCTAAACTATTTTAACCACGTTTGTAAAGCACTTTAGGTTACATTGTTGTATAAAATGTGCTATATGAGTTTATATTTTTTATTTTTTTATGAGAGAGTCTACTGTCAGGTGTGATTACAGGTCTTGAACTTAATTACATTCATAATTGCCTTCATATGAGCAATGGGAATGACACAAGCTGGGATTTTAATGGTTGTTGCTGAGGCAGTTTGCCCGCTTCCTCTAGATATCACAGGGTGGACGACCTCATTGAAGGAAGCTGTCACACTGCCTGGAATAATTTAACATTTAAATCATGTGGTCTAGTGGCGTTTCCCAGAACCTGTTTTGTTTTCGGAGACTTTATCAGACAGACTCTGGATACAGCGCTGTATTAGCCATTCTGAACATAAACATTTGGAAATCTATTAGTTTGTGGATTTGTCATAAGAAGTTTGGGGACTGGTGGCAGTATATGTGACAGCTGAACAGGGATTTTACATGTGTATGGGTGTAAATCATTTCTATGCATGTGTTTTTAAACACGTACTGCAGTATTTAACAGACATGTATTTTTATATGTTGTGTTAAGAAAGTTTCAAATGCTTATTTTCCATCTATAAGTAAACCCAGAGACGATGGATTATAGAGACAGTGCATTCCAGCCTCCACCAATAGTATGAAATAGTATTATTCCGGTCTCCTAAATGGTAGACTCAGCTTTCAGTCTTAATCCGTTTCACTACCTTACCTTTGGTGGTTAGGTGGCGCCGCTCACCAAACTTCTGGAAACGAGACTACCTAAATGGCAGCTTGTGATTGGCTGTCTCTCCATGTTAACTTCATTGGCTCCTAAGTCTCCTAAGGAGGCGTGGCAGTGGCAGAAACAGATACAGGAAGTGACTGGATGTTTCAGTGTCTCTTTAATCCATCGTCTCTGGTAAACGTCTTCAAGAATAATCCCAATGTAAAGTTGCACTACTAGGCAATGTAGTACTAGCCTGGGTAAACCCAGCCCCCAGTGACCTGCTCTCAGGCTCACCCTGCTTACAGTCACAAGGTAGTGCTAGTGACTGGGAACTGAGAGAGCAGGTCACGTGGGGGCTGGGTTTACCTAGGCTAATGTAGTACAGTGGCTACTCAAAATGAGTGGGAGGTTATTTGAAAAATTAAGGTTGGAATGTTTTAACTTCAATAACCAGAAACCATGTAAGTAAACTGCACAAAACCGTAAACACACTTACAAAAGTAAGGCGTTGTTGTCCTGTGTTACAAGCGTGTATTGCTTACATAAAAGACAGTCAAAGTATGACAGTTTAGTTAGTTTGCAAATTTCACTGCAATTCTATAGGCCAGGGTTTTCAAAGTGGGAGGCGTGCCTCCCCAGGGGGGCTTCACACAGTTTCAGGGGAGGCTCAGTGATTGCAGGAGATCATAGAATAGCCTAAATGTGTGTGATTTGATTAAAGAGATAGTTCAGAGATACAGTAGTTTGGGGGAATTTGACAGTTTTTCCCACTTTCCAAGAGCCAGAAACTAATAAAGGCCTTCAGACAGACCTTTTTATGTATGTAACAGCAATATCCGGCTATCTGGGCTCAATTGTTGAGTGTATATGGGATCAAATAACAATCATGATCCAATAGGCATCCAGGATTTGAGTGAAGGGGCTCCTTTCTGCATGGGGGCCCACAGTCTCAGACTTTGAAAACCCCTACTATAGGCTATTCTAAATCATTCTCTCATGGGAAGACTATTGACTTGGCTGCAGCCACCGGTTTGACTGCATGATGAATGCACACACTTTATGAAAGAAGAAAAACATTGAAATTTGCCTGTGTTTGATTTAGGATTTGTCGCATCCTGTGGGTGGAGTGTCAGGTGTCTGTACCCGATACCAGAATTTCATTTGAGTAAACAGGACAAATCTCCAGGGAAGGGCAATCTTCCCTGTTCCATGCAGCTCCACTTGAGTTTGTGATTTAGACAGATAAGATGGGTGTATTAGGACATACGAATCTGACCTAGTTACGCTTTAAATGATCAAAAACAATTATTACGTTCGGTATCATCAGTTCTGTGACCCATCTAAGTGGGGAAATATTGGCTCAAGGAATGGGACGAGGCTTTTAAAATGAGGCAGTAAAGTTCTTATCACCATCCTGCATTCCCCAGGCGGGCCGGTCCCGAGGCAGTTTGACTGGGCCAAGGTTTCTGATGGAGAGAGGGGGTGGGGGGGGGGGAGCCTCACAGGATGTCCTACTCCTATTCTCTTGCAGGCCCATTGTTTAGCATCAATTTAGAGTCTCTAATCTGCCATCTAGTAACTCACAATCCTGCCAAGATTGAGCAAAGACATATATTAACTCTCAACCATGCTGTCAGAGAGACAGCATGACTAAACTGAAGAACCAGTTCTCAGAGATAATTGTAGTATGTAGCTACGAGGAAGGTGGATAGAATTTCCCCTTCCGAGGCTTTTCTTCATAAACTCAAATTGAAACGAAATACAGCTTGAAATGAGACTTTGCTTCTGTCCTGCTTGCAAGGAGGGAGTTTGAGTCCTTGTCTGTGGTCCATGTGACGGGGGCAGTGTGGAGGTTATGTCACAGTTGAGAGACACTGAAACTCACGATGGCAAACAGATGGGTCGCAGAAATGTCCTTATAGGGACTCTTGAGAAACGTAGTAACTCTCCACACCATCCAAGGGTATGTGCTGCTGCTTTTTGATTCTCTCTCAGTTCGAGACATGATAGAGACATTATAATGTTGGACAAGGTATACTGGTTTTGCTTCAGATGGTGCAATGTCTGCTGTGTTGGTCAAGGGACAAGCTTTGTAAAATGTGTTGACAAACACTGAGTTCATGCATAACTAAAACCTTGTAAACAGCATAACTGAAAACACTTTGTTTTTCCTGCCCTGAGCAGCAGGTGCTGCATTTAGAGAGGTCTATCTCAGCTGAAGTGTGGAAAATGTGTCACCGCCTGTTGTTGGCATCGGGCCTTGTGCCAAAGGAAGTGAAGCTTTTATGGCACAGGAGGCGGAGTCAGTCCTGACACAGATGAGGAGACAAGATAAAACTGAAACACGAGTGGTAATTGCTGGTGGAGAGAGGGTTAGAGTCGTTAAGGAACTCTTCTTCTGCAAACCCGTTTGATTCAGAGTTACTCTTATGCTATTTCTTTTCTTTTTTTGCAGTTTCCAGTTACAGTTTAAGTCTTTATAAGTTCATACTGCAAACTTCACGTTACTGTACTATTGTATTCTCATGTTCTGACACAACAGATTTCTAATTCTCTTTAGGGTTGTCCAGGAAACAGGAATTGCATAGGATGTGACACCCAACAGCGTATACATTTGTCTTGAAAAGGAAACACTGTTGATCTTCGTATCTCGCTGGCTTGTCAGCAGAGGCCAGGCAAGATAAACTCCACAGCCTTAACATGAGTCAGACGCTCCAAACCTCTGAGTCATAGGCCTATGCTCAGTATAGTGCACTTTTTTGTTTTGGTCACTGGATGGCAGCAGTAAACCACAAAAGACTTGATGAGCTCTTCTTCACAAGAGTTGACCATGGAAATAGATTGAATAGTAGGAACCCCTGGTGGTGCATCTTGATACACTCAGCCATGCATACAGTGCACCAAAGATAGAAGCTCAGGCAGTATCAATAACGCTGTAAACAAGAATAACCAGGGCTCATTTCTATGACATCATGACAACATAAATCATTACCATTCAAATAGGTTTGAATGGCAATTCCCACTTTATACACTGGAGTTCTTGTTGTCTTCTGCTATAATCTCTGACTCTGACATTTAAAAAGTGTTAGTTTGATTATACACAAACAACACCTTGTTGTAAGTCTGTCTTGGTCTCACGGAAATCCGAGGGAAATCACAAACAAAAAGGGAAAATCCATTACAGACTGCAAATCACATGCATCAAATGTGCATGCATTTAATTGGAGAAGTGGATAATCCATATAAATGCAATTGAATGTTATGGTTGTATAGTCTGTCTACACGTTTGGATACTGTGAAGCTCAAGGCTGGTGCACAGGCAAGGCGGTTTCACTTATGACTCATAAGCCTAGTGCCTGTACACGTGTAACAAGCTACATGACACAAAGCTGCTGTTTCCAATCTGAAAGTTGGAGCAGGAGCTCATCAGACAGGCTGTGGGCATTCAGCGGTTGAAAGGTTTGGATGCGTAGATGAAATGACCCAGTCTCACAGGGCTGGATCACATCCAGCCCCTCTACACACATTGCTCTGTGTGAATTGTAACTGGCGTGGCAGCATTTCAAGCAACACTGTGTATTTCTTTCAGACAGCTAGATATGAGGTGCATGTGGACTTTACCAGATGTGCTTTCTCATTATAGCCAGTGTTGGGAAAGTTACTCGGGAAGTGTAATTAGTTACTTATTACTGATTACTCCTGGAAAAAGTAATACAATTACTTTATTTATTACTTGTTATCCAAAATAATTAGTTGCGTTACTTGTTACTTTACTATTAGTTTAGCTACCCCCCTTCCGTAAACTGACGTACAACCTAACGAGCTCCTAGAACGAAATCCACTTTATTGGAACAATAATTAACATTACAGCTAGGAGGAGTCAAGAACCAGCCAAACTGCATACTTTCTATTTATTTGCCTATAGGACAAAAAACGAATTGCGTTCTGGCAACGCAGAAGTCTCACATTAGCCAGATCTCCACACTTGGTTTTAGCCCTGTGCCAGCGCTGGAGAAAGTAATGCAATCACTTGAAGTTATACTTGGATGAGTATGGATTAGTATCTCTAATAATTACTTTTTGGAAATTGTAATCCCTTACATTACTAGTCACTGGGGGAAGTAATCAAATTGCAGTAACCAAGTTCCTGTAACTAAGTTACTGCCCGACACTACACAGAACATTGGTTACATAAGATAATACAGTGGTACAGAGACACAAGCAGCAGCATGAATATATATCATCAAACATAAACAATAATGTCACCACTCATGACAGATTTAACACCCGGTCTCTGAGATCATTTTCCCTGAGTCGGTTGTCCACGTTACAGGGTCGGACATCCATCTGCACGCTGCATGTTGAGTAGTACAGAATGTCCTCATCCTCTAAACAGAAGGAATGTGGAACCAATCAATGGATGCTATCAACTCTCTCAGGCAAAGTCAGGGAGAGAGGTTTTTCCCATTTTTCTCCTCAAGCCTTGACTCTATTTGAAAAGACACACAGATATAATGTGAGTCTGATAAACTTTTTACACTCCTTAACCCTCGCATGGTCTTCGGGTCAATCTGACCCGTTTTAGAATTTCAACATCAAGGAAAAGTATAATTTACTGTACTAAACATGTGATATGAAAATGGTACATTTCATGCATTTGCTACCCCCCCCCTGCATCAACCTTTAACACCCATGGTCTTCGGGTCAATTTGACCCGGCCATTGAAAGTGGAGGCTAAAAGGGGTCAGAAGTGAAATTTAGACAATTTCTTTCTTTGAAAATGTTAGACATATTGGTATTTTCTAGTAAACATTGCATTCTGACACACACACACACACACACACACACACACACACACACACACACACACACACACACACACACACACACACACACACACACACCCACCCACACACACACAATGAAAGTTCACTCAGAGTTGACAGTATGTTTTGATACTTTTTTGCTATTTTTAGCTACAGGTCACCTCTCTTGCATCTGTGTGGGCGGAATTTTCTCGGAGAAACCCCGGGAAAGAGTTGTTGAGATAAGCAATTGCAAGATGTTTTATTTGTTGCCAGTAGGTGGCGCTATGCCGAATTGCCTGGAATTCAGCTCCCTGCACTCCGTTGGGTCCCCCTAAGCGCACTCCCCGAGTTTGAAGTTGATCGGACGAGGGGTTCTCAAGATAAACCACTTGTTGTGTTGCCAGTAGGTGGCGCTATGCCGAATTGCACGAAAACAGGTCACTGTTCTCCATCACGTACTCCTTAGTGCACTCCTAGAGTTTGAAGTAGATCCGACCAACGGTTCTCGAGATCCGGGAGGAACACACAAGGAACACACGCACGCACAGGAACACATGCACACACAGACGCACAGACAGACAGACTCACTGACAGCGACAATCTCATAATCTCCTCGCGGAGATAATAAATAAACTTGAGTAGCTCTTTATTAAAATGAAGAACAAACTATGATTAGTAGGATTTTTGGGGTTTATAACGACTTTAGAATGGTTGAACATGAGCCGGGTCAAATTGACCCGAACGCCCTCGGTGTGACTAAAAGACGAAGACCACACGAGGGTTTTAACGTATAGGGTTTAGTCAGGGGGCTCAAAATGGGTTGTTGGACATTTTCCCTGTGGACACCCCCAATATCAACAATTGTATGCTAAGACTGAACATTTGTGACAGCTAAACATAGTGATTTGACATCACTACTGTAATTACATTTGAAATGGATTTAAATATTTCAGTGAAATCCATTTCAATCTTCAAATTCAAAGATGATTCAATACAACAATGCATTGGATACATTAAGCACATTTAGATGATGCTTGTATCAAGAGTGATTTACAGTGTGTCAGCAGGCAGAGGTTCGGTGTCTTGCTAAAGGACACTTCAGTAGGATGGATGGCTGGAATTCAACCTTTGACCTTTTGGTTACATGATAGCCTCTCTAAACACGGGATCCCTCTGCCAACCTTTTGAGTCGAGTTGTTTCATCATCTTCGTACAGTTTCTGATATACTGTAGCCATTGTATCTCTGTGGGCAATCTCAACCTATGCATCTTTTACAATACTGGGAGGTAGTGGATTAGATTCAAATTCACGACTGTTTACAGTTTGGTGTGAAAGTTTGGCCAAAAAAACATTCCCGTTCAAAAAGGAACCAGCTGAAAAGACTCTCCTTGGACACGTTGTTTTATTTCTCCTAGGAAACGTTAGAAATGTTGTTCCACAGCCTTGGCTGTATGTATATACATATTACACTGTACCATCGCTGTATCTAAACACTTTGAACAGAGAGAACTTGCTCAGTACAAACAGCACTCCTCTGTAAGGACGAGGCCCCACAGTCTTTCTTATGGCCATGTCATGTGACCACCAGTGTCACATTTTATTGGGGATCCTGAATACCAAGCAGCCCCCCTGACTCAAACTAACATTTGACATTCTACATGTGCAGCATGTAGCTGACAGGTTTCACTAAAAGAGCATATGGGTTCAGTCTATTTCAAGCACACTTCAGCAGGACTCCATTCATTCAGTTGATGGTTTATGTCCCATCTAGTTTATTATCAAATGTTCTGTATCTACAGTACTTATATACCGTACTCATATGCATCATACAAGGCATCTTTAATTTACAATATGGCACAGTGATACAAAGTTTGGAGTTTTTCCAGAAGATCAGAAGAGAAAACAAAACAACAAATTATCAGCATAAGTATATCCAGACCATGGTTCATTATTTGGCAATCCATTCTACGTTGTTAAAAACACATCAGTGCACATTAAACACTCAGTTGGTGACTACTGGATATATGCCCACAAGCACAAAAGAACAATGAACCCACAGCACTATTATGCACATGCTTCCTTCTGCTGGAGTATGTTTTTTCCTCTTTTTTTTCCAACTTCAAAATCAAGTTAAAGAAACCAATATCGGTCTGGAAATCATTTCTGGATTATGTAATCGTGTTGCTGTCTGTGCACATTGGTACAAAGGACATTGTTTTACTCACTGAGTGTGCGGCCAAATTTCTAAATGTTTCTTTTCCTCCTTTGGCACCAGCAGACTTCCTTTCCAAAACAAATGATCCGAGGAATATGCTTCTCATGTTTGATAATGTCACATGCATAAACAATAAGGGGGCAAGAACTGAAGGTGATTGATTGATTTTGACATCTATACTATAGTATAAAGGACTGTCTGTGTCTGTCCTTCGTGTATCTCGAGAACCATTCGTCGGATCGACTTCAAACTTGGGGAGTGCGCTTAGGGGGACCTGGCGCTTACGGAGACCTGACGGAGTGCAGTGCTGAATTTCGTGCAATTTGGACATGAGTATAGTCATAGCGCCACCTTCTGACAACACAAAAAGCAGTTTATCTCAAGAACCGTTCATCCAATCAAGTTCCCACTTAGCTGGTGCGCTGCTGGGGACCCGAGAAAGTGCAGTGCCAAATTGTGTGCAATTCAACCAATCAGGGGGGTTAAGAGTGGAAGATGATTATGCGTGAATGGGGGGAAGGGGAGGAAGGGGAACGGGCACTAGTATTTTAAAATACACATACTGTAAGTTTGGAGGCCCTTAGGCCACAACCAAACAGTGATAAATGGTCACAACTCATGTTACTTACTCTTCCCATATCTACAGTGAAACTCTGCATCATGTCAATTAAGCTATTTTATTTTATGTTCAAGTGGATAAAAAAAATGCAGTGTAGCTGTAGCCTACTGTTTTCTGGCCGGTAGAAAGAAAATGTTCACTGTCTTCCATGTCTTTCAAGGGCATTACAAAGCATGCAAAAGTAAATCTCATGCAGTTCTTGCAGAAGCATTGTTGCATTCTAATATCTTCTCTTTTATGCTTACTGTAGCTAATACTTAAATATTCCCACATGTGCAAAATGTTGAACAGAGCACTGAAAACTCCAGCATGTCAGCCAATGCTCATCGGGATTGCGGTCATGGATTTATTTATGTCCCTGCGGCCCCACTGTACAATCTGCCTTTTGTTTTACAGCTCGATTTAGAACACTTGCCAAAATATCGAGATGGCAGAAGACAAGAAACACAAGAAAAAACAGACACAACGATAGAACACAGCATACGACACCAGAAAACACCATAATGATGTTGCAGAAATACTGGGCTTATACATCAGGGGTGTTTCTAGGGAGTGGCCAGGGGTGGCACTCTCCCCTCTTGAAATCTGATTGGCCACCCCAAAATCCTGGGGGTGACATTACTGTCTTTCAGATGCTGTACCAGGCTCATTTTTAAATCTAGTGAAGGCTGGCAGCACCAGCATATCATACTAGAAGACCTCCTAAGGCATCCATTGCTACCAACCAAGTCATGCTAGCTGGTTGGGAAGGGGGCTAAATAACACTCCAAAGTTAGGCTAAATGTTGGTGAGGGAAAACCTGTCTACATCCTTTCTACAGTGTAAATGCAGCACTCAGTGGTACCCTTGCTTGAATCTGTGCCCCACCTGGGTTAGCCTGGGTAAACCAGCCCCCAGTGACCTGCTCTCAGGCTTAACCCTGCTCACGAGTCACAAGGTGACTGAGAGCAGGTCTGAGAGCAGGTCACGTGGGGGCTGGGTTTACCCAGGCTACACCTGGGTCTGAGGGTCACCCAGTCGAAATGGCTTGGACACTACACTGCCAAACATTGATTAATAACTAGAAATCACAGCAGGGCCGGTTCCAGAACAAGATGACTAGGGATGCATCCTAGATAGGAAGGGGTGCACATGCATGGGCCGCCCGAAAAATTTGACATGTTATTTTACTAAAAAATAATGCATTTTACCATCATTTCAAGTACAATGATACCAGCCAAGCAAGAATATTTCAAGTGTTTCAAGTGCTTTACTGAAATATTTGGATTTGAATGATAATACAATTATCTCAACCAAGGTTACATATAGGTGCCAAAAAGCCATAAATTCACATCAAAGAACAAAGAAAAACAACAATTATAATTCACGTTTAAACAGTAAGTGTGCAGCTGCAGCATTTATAAAAAAAATAAAAATAAAAAACTTTTCAACTGAGCATGCAGACAATTAAAATAAGGGTGCAATGCGTGCTTTTGCACCCCTGTAAAACCGGGCCTGAATCACAGACTTGTAGCTTTCTAATAATCAAGCTAAAATGTTGTTAATTTCATATGAAAATGTTTTCCAAACATATTGCTTGAGGCCCATTGTCTGTGCAGAGAAACAACTGGAAAGTGGAAATGGAAACAATCTGATTTACCTAGTTAGCCCTAACTGAGCTTAAGAGAGGGCGGCACAGTGAGTCATAGCACTGTTGCCTCAAAGCGAGAAGGTTGTAGTTTGAATCTCGGCCCTGGTCCATTCTGTGTAGAGCTTGCATGTTCTCCCATGTATGTGTGGGTGTTGGGGGCTGCAGTTTGCTCCACACCAAACTCAGGTGGACTGGAGACTGTTTGCCCATAGGTGTGACTATGAGCAGGTTTGT